>NC_069500.1:521021408-521327658 GCF_027579735.1 Bombina bombina | reverse complement strand
CTATTTATTTTTTATATTATATATAAAAAAAATCTTCTCATATTTAAATATCTGTGTTCCCTTTTTAAAAAGTGCCTTTTGCAAGCCAGTTACCAGGGGTTATTTTCCACAATAATTAAACACTTTAAAGTTTTTAAGTTACTGTAACTACAGCATTTTCAATTTGGGGAGAAGGGTTAATGCCAGACATGGTTTTTAAAAGGTCAGGTAGATTATCAATGATGTACCCACATTTTTACCTGCCTCTGAATCTGTAACATGTCCCTAAAGTTGACTACAAAATGCAAATTAAATACCCCATAAGATGTACAATTCTTCAAAATGTAAGATTAATATCATAGTAATGTGTTCTAAAACAGTAAATACTGGAAACATACCTGTGGTGACAGTTACAAATGTTCCTTGTCCCCAGTAAGCAAAGTACACAATGATGCATTTCTTATGGTTTCCTTACAAACTCTAAATTTTGTGATTACCTAAAAATACTCCGTATTTTTGTCTGATTTAAGCCCTTACAAAGGCAATTGTTTGCAAATAAAAAGTCCTGTTTCAGTGAAATTAGACATATTTCTAAATTTCTACATATCCCAAACAAATACACATTTAATGTATGATAAAATATTTATAAAAAAAAGTACTTTAAGTTTATATCCATAGTAACATAAAACATAAAATATTACCTGATGTCACGGTCACCTGGGTCCCTTGACCCCAGTAATCGAACCAGTTGTCACATTGAAACAATTCAACATATAGACAGTCACAGATCTCTGACAGTTTTGAAATATACTTTACTTTGTCTGTTCTATGTCTGTATTAAAATTCTACAGCTTTTTTATATTCAATACATACAGATATTTTGAGTCAAGGCTCAGTGATTATGTTATCTTTAAAGTTACAGTATTTGGGACAGGATGTCATCGTTAAAATCCTTTTGTGTTAAAAAGAAAATTAACTGGTACGAATGCTAAAATCTTACCTGATGTGACAGTGACAAAGGTTCCTTTTCCCCAGTAGTCAAAAGCATAGTACACAATTACAAATCACTGGCTGTAGCCATACTAAATACCCTAGAAATGTATTATACTAAAATACATAATATTTTTTTTGGTCTTACTAACTCCAAAGGAGTTAGTATGAACAGTGTAGATATATAATTATTAAATTATATATTATATATATAATTATATGTATATTATATATATTAAATTATTAAATTATATATTATATATATAATTATATATATATATATTATATATTATATATATAATTATTAAAAATTACATAAACAAAAAACAAATATTTACAGAAATCCAAAATATATTGATCAATAAAACAGAAATAAATATATATATATATAAATAAAAGTATAGAATGAAATAATGTACCCAATGTGACGATGACCTGGATCCCTAGTCTCCAGTAGAAGAAACCATTAACACTTTGTTACAGATCATTATAACTATGTCCGTAAAGAACTCAATCTCAGAATTTCGTTTTTTAACAGATATTATTGAATATGGGAAATAGAGGCAATATGAACAATTGAACATGGGTATAATTATCTGTATGTGAGAATAGTATTAACCTAGAGATAACACAGAAATTACAGATTTCTTCATCTATAGAATCAAAGTTAAAAAAACTAAATAATGTTAAACAGATAGAACAATTGTTACCTGAAGTGACAATGACCGTTGTCCCTTGTCCCCAATAGTCCAATACCCAGCACAATGTTAAGTTTTATTGGGCGATCTTTACAGTAACACAGACAGTCTGCCTCACCGAATTATTAAAATATGTGACTTCACTACAAAAGTACCATGAAACTCAGGAATATAGGAGATAACCCAGTCAATATAGAGCATTTAAAAACTCTCTACAAGAAGTAAAATAATTTAGACCCTCTATAAAGTCTCCTAAAAATAGTTCACAACCAAAAAATGAAGTATTGTGACAAAATTTTATAGAATTCT
The DNA here is from genome assembly GCF_027579735.1 of Bombina bombina. Lineage (NCBI taxonomy): Eukaryota > Metazoa > Chordata > Amphibia > Anura > Bombinatoridae > Bombina > Bombina bombina. The sequence continues at coordinate 521,325,682 of NC_069500.1, read as the reverse complement.
GAGAAAATGATTAACAGAGAAAATGTTGACATTTTAGTAAATTAAAATTTTAAAAAGAGAGATGAAAAAATGTTTAGTTACCTGATGTGACGGTGACCATGGTCCCTTGACCCCAGTAATCAAAGTAGTCACAGTGACATAAAAGCCATTTACCCTGTGCCTAATACTTCTATACAAAACAGATAACGCTTCACTAGCCGTTTTATAATGAAATAGAAGGCATATTCTTTACATTATTTAAAAATTCTTACTTTTATAATATATGTATGAAACCTTGTGTTTCAAATTAATTTTGCTAAATATTTAAAAATATCTCTAATATTACTAGATCCTAGATGACTTATCTATGTTTTTATAAGAGGATTGCTAGTGAAAGACAGACGTGTGTAACCTAAACATGTATATTGTAACTGTACATGAACATAATTCAAAATCAGGCAGATTAAAGGAAAACAAAACGTTAAAATTCAACTGTTAAGATAATGACACATAAACATACCTGTTGTGACAGTGACCATTGTTCCTTGACCCCAGTAGTCGAAGTAGCCATAGTAACACAGTAAGATGGAATTATGTATCACTGAACAAAAACTAAAAAATGCAGATGGTAGTTTTTATCCTCATCATCTGACAAATGAAATCAACTTTATAAGCTCACATTATAGCATGTATACACTAGTTTAACCCTTTAATACTAAAAATAGGATTTTGGCAAAATTCCACTCAAACTTGCGACCAGATATTTTTAGAGACTTCTCTCTAAGGCCCCGATATTCAAAACATTGACAAACCAACTAAAAACTTCCTGCCTGGGTTCACCAGGCTCACAGTCCATAGGACTGTTTAATGTTTATATGCTCTAATAAAGGGGGCTGACCTGTACTAAAGTGCTGACTAGTGACGATGTGTCTCCCATAGGATATTACATGGGTTGCGGCTTCAGCAAAACTCTGTCAACATCGTCACTCGTCGGCACTATTAGCAGGGGGAGGTCTGTATTTGAAGTGTTGCTACAGAGACAGTGCATTCACTGAAACAAAAAAAAAACGGTCTCTGCATAGGAACACTTCAAATAATACATACCTAACCATGTCATGCCTTGCTATACCTGACTAATAGTATGAAATCTTGCATTTAAAATTAATTTCACAAAATACTTAAAAATACTGCTAGGTCCTAGATGACACATCTATTTTTTATGAGAGGATTGCTAGTGAAAGACAGACATGTGTAATCTATACATGTAAATTGTAGCTGTACATGGACATAATTAAAAATCAGGCAGATAAAACAAAATAAAATGTTAAAATTCAGCTGTTAAAGGGATACTGAACCCCATTTTTTTCTTTTTCATGATTCAGACAGAACATGCAATTTTAAGTAACTTTCTAATTTGCTCCTATTATCAGCTTTTCTTCGTTCTCTTGGTATCTTTATTTGAAAAAGCAGGAGTCGGCTCATTTTTGGTTCAGCACCCTGGATAGTGCTTGCTGATTGATGGCTGCATTTAACCACCAATCAGCATGTGCTATCCAGGTGCTGAACAAAAAATGGGCCAGTTCCAAAGCTTACATTCCTACTTTTTCAAATAAAGATACCAAGAGAACAAAAGGAGTAAATTAGAAAGTTGCTTATAATTGTATGCTCTATCTGAATCATTAAAAACAAATTGGGTTCAGTATCTATTTTAGATAATGCCACATAAGCATACCTGTTGTGACAGTGATCATGATTCCTTGACCCCAGTAGTCAAAGTAACCATAGTAACACAGTAAGAAGGAATTATGTATCACTGAACAAAAACTGTCAATATATTCTAAAAAAGGGGGCCGAGACGCAAAGTGCTGATGAGTGAAGATGTGTCTCCCATAGGATATTATAGGGATCGCGGCTTCAGCAAAACTCTGTCAACATCGTCACTCGTCGGCACTATTAGCAGGGGGAGTGCTATTTTTGAAGCGTCCCTACACAGCACAGACAGTGAGCTCACTGAAACCAAAAACGTTTTCTGTGTAGGAATACTTTAAATAATACATACCTAACCTAACTGTAACTAAACCTACACTACCTGCCTCCCACTTTTAAAATCTCAACACTACAAAGGTGATGAAACAAATATGTCTGAAACCCTGTACCTAACCTGCAGGGCTGCCCTTGGAATATATCACACTACTAGCGATGTATCACAATAAAATTTCAGGTTACTCTCATGGAACACACAGCTAGTTCCCACAGAATGCCCACATCTACGTCACGTCTTTGCTATACCTAACTAATAACCCCTTAATGACGAGTGGGGCACTGCAGAAATAGAGTTGCAGAGTTACTGATGCAGAGAGGGCCACCATTGGGCAGGGGGGTTATCGATCTGGGAGGGGGGAGGATAATGAGGGGGGCAGCTAGACTATAGAAAAAAGGACATACAAATACAAAAATTAAACAAAAAACATACAAAATTGGGGTTTATTGGTACTGCCAGTACCTAAGATGGCGGCAATAGGTAGAAGATGGAGGGTTAGAGAGCTATTTGGGGGGGATAAGGGAGGTTGGATGTAATAATTATTTTTTATTTTATTGGCAGACTGTCTTGCCAGTACTTGACCAGTGGGGGGGGGGGGGGGAGGGAAGCTGTTTGAGAGTGGTCAGGTAGGGATCAAGGGGTGGGAAGTATCAGGTTGGAGGATAATCTCTACACTAAATCTAAAATTAACCTTTTAAGATACCTGATTAACCCCTTCACTGCTGGGAATGATAGAAGTGTGTCGTGCAGTTGCAATTAGTAGCCTTCTAATTACCAAAAAGCAATGGCAAAGCCATATATGTCTGCTAATTCTGAACAAAGGGGATCCCAGAGAAACTTGTATAACCATTTGTGCCATGATTGCACAAGAGGTATATTAAATAATTTCAGTGAGAAACTCAAAGTTTGTGAAAAAGCAGTGAAATGGTGGCATGAAATATACCAAAATTTGCCTAGATAAATACTTTGGGTTTTTTACTAATGGGTAAATAAAAAAAACAAGGCTCTATTTCTGTTTAAATGTTGTGATTGCAAAAATGCTAAAAATGCTCTGGTCTTTTGGGGAAGTCTTAGGGGCATATTTATCAAAGCGTCAATCTCAGTGCATTCGTCGGCGTCAATATGTGCACCAGACATCGCTGCTGCGGATCCACATATGATCCCCATATTTATCAAAATAACCGTCAAAAATATGCGCGTCAAGTACGGTGAGATGAGCATCGGACTATTGTTAACTAACAGCCATCGATGTCGCGGTTATTCAGGTTTTTTCCAACTTTATTTATACCATTTATTTTTCATCTGTTATTGTCTAAGAAATAGCTACATTTATACCTCAACAAATAATATCTCATAGGAAGTTATTTTTATATTTATTTGTTATATGATACTTTCACATAACAAATACATATAAAAATAACTTCCTATGAGATATTGTTTGTTGCGGTATAAATGTAGCTATTTCTTAGACAATAACAGATGAAAAATAAAAGATTAGCTTTAGAGAAATGTGCTTGTACATGGACAGTAATGAAATAGTATAAATGTGTATTTGTATCTCTAGAAGTCATGATATGCGTTTATCTCTTTTTTTTTTTATAAATTATTATTAATGCTAGAATGTGTACATATATCTTTGCACATACTTGTGTGTGTATATATAGATATATATATATATATATATATATATATATATGGGAAAGCAAGTAGAATGTTAACAACTCAGGAGTAGTGATGTCCCGAACTGTTCGCCCGTGAACGGTTCACAGCGAACATAGGTTGTTCGCGTTCGCGTTTGTGGGCGATCCGCCCCTATGTGTCATCATTGTGGAAACTTTGACCCTTTATGTCACAGCCGCCTGACACATTAGAGCCAATCAACATCAGACACTCCCTCACAGACACTCCCAGCTACTCGGAATCCGCCATTTTAGACTCATAACGACCTTGCTTTTTTAATGAGAGGACGTGTTGTGTTTTTGCTCCTGACATTAATAGGAAAAACATAGCTAGGCTAGTGTATTTACAGTCCAGAAGGACTCCACTCATCTCTGCTGCAAGCACAGCACCCCAAAAAGCCCTTTTTAGGGCTATATTTCGTGCCGTTTTTTTTTTTTTTTTTTTTTTTTTTATTAGCATTTGCCTGGCTTTCAGCTGTGTGTTTAAGGCTCACAGAATATGCTGTGACTACTGCCACCACTGATATCTCCCTAACAACATTAGTTTAAATTTAACTAACCCAAAAATATAATTATTTTTCTAGTGTAATTTTTTTTCATTTTCTATCAGGCCAGTGTCACACAGCATATACTCTGGTTCATTGCTCTGTGCCAGCCAGCAGCCAGCAGTGTTAATATCCGTTTATAACATTATTTTTAATTTAAAAAAAAAACACAAAAAAATATTTTTCTAGTGTAATCTAATTACATTTACTATCATGCCTGTGTCTGTCAGGCTCACTCAGCATTAATATACCTCTTTTTTTTCAGTCTTTTGGTTAATTGGTCTGTGCCAGGCAGCCACCCAGCACTCATATCTATTTTTCTTTCACCTTAATTTTAATTAAAAAAAAAAAAAAGTTTAAATTTGTTTGCTAGTGTAATCAAATCTAATTTTCTATCCAGCCTGTGTGTTTTGCTGACATAGGCCTAGATTTGGAGTTCGGCGGTAGCCGTCAAAACCAGCGTTAGAGGCTCCTAACGCTGGTTTTGGCCGCCCGCTGGTATTTGGAGTCAGTGATTAAAGGGTCTAACGCTCACTTTTCAGCCGCGACTTTTCCATAAAGCAGATCCCCCTACGCCATTTGCGTAGCCTATCTTTTCAATGGGATCTTTCTAACGCTGGTATTTAGAGTCGTTTCTGAAGTGAGCGTTAGAGCTCTAACGACAAGATTCCAGCCGCCTGAAAATAGCAGGAGTTAAGAGCTTTCTGGCTAACGCCGGTTCATAAAGCTCTTAACTACTGTACCCTAAAGTACACTAACACCCATAAACTACCTATGTACCCCTAAACCGAGGTCCCCCCACATCGCCGCCACTCGATTTAAATTTTTAACCCCTAATCTGCCGACCGCCACCTATGTTATACTTATGTACCCCTAATCTGCTGCCCCTAACCCCGCCGACCCCTATATTATATTTCTTAACCCCTAACTTGCCCCCCACAACGTCGCCGCCAGCTACTTAAAATAATTAACCCCTAATCTTCCGACCGCAAATCGCCGCCACCTACGTTATCCCTATGTACCCCTAATCTGCTGCCCTAACACCGCCAACCCCTATATTATATTTATTAACCCCTAATCTGCCCCCCTCAACGTCGCCGACACCTGTCTACACTTATTAACCCCTAATCTGCCGAGCGGACCTGAGCGCTACTATAATAAAGTTATGAACCCCTAACCCGCCTCACTAACCCTATCATAAATAGTATTAACCCCTAATCTGCCCTCCCTAACATCGCCGACACCTAACTTCAATTATTAACCCCTAATCTGCCGACCGGAGCTCACCGCTATTCTAATAAATGTATTAACCCCTAAAGCTAAGTCTAACCCTAACACTAACACCCCCCTAAGTTAAATATAATTTTTATCTAACGAAATAAATTAACTCTTATTAAATAAATGATTCCTATTTAAAGCTAAATACTTACCTGTAAAATAAATCCTAATATAGCTACAATATAAATTATAATTATATTATAGCTATTTTAGGATTAATATTTATTTTACAGGCAACTTTGTAATTATTATAACCAGGTACAATAGCTATTAAATAGTTAAGAACTATTTAATAGTTACCTAGTTAAAATAATAACAAATTTACCTGTAAAATAAATCCTAACCTAAGATATAATTAAACCTAACACTAGACTATCAATAAAATAATTAAATAAACTACCTACAATTACCTACAATTAACCTAACACTACACTATCAATAAATTAATTAAACACAATTCCTACAAATAAATACAATTAAATAAACTAGCTAAAGTACAAAAAATAAAAAAGAACTAAGTTACAGAAAATAAAAAAATATTTACAAACATAATAAAAATATTACAACAATTTTAAACTAATTACACCTACTCTAAGCCCCCTAATAAAATAACAAAGCCCCCCAAAATAAAAAATTCCCTACCCTATTCTAAATTAAAAAAGTTACAAGCTCTTTTACCTTACCAGCCCTGAACAGGGCCCTTTGCGGGGCATGCCCCAAGAATTTCAGCTCTTTTGCCTGTAAAAGAATAAATACAATACCCCCCCCAACATTATAACCCACCACCCACATACCCCTAATCTAACCCAAACCCCCCTTAAATAAACCTAACACTAAGCCCCTGAAGATCTTCCTACCTTGTCTTCACCATACCAGGTTCACCGATCCGTCCTGAAGAGCTCCTCCGATGTCCTGATCCAAGCCCAAGCGGGGGCTGAAGAGGTCCATGATCCGGTCAAAGTCTTCATCCAAGCGGGGCAGAAGAGGATCTTCCATCCGATTGAAGTCATCATCCAGGCGGCATCTTCTATGGTCTTCCATCCGGAGCGAAGCGACAGGATCCTGAAGACCTCCAGCGCGGAACATCCATCCGGATCGACGACTGAACGACGAATGACTGTTCCTTTAAGGGACGTCATCCAAGATGGCGTCCCTCGAATTCCGATTGGCTGATAGGATTCTATCAGCCAATCGGAATTAAGGTAGGAATTTTCTGATTGGCTGATGGAATCAGCCAATCAGAATCAAGTTCAATCCGATTGGCTGATCCAATCAGCCAATCAGATTGAGCTCGCATTCTATTGGCTGTTCCGATCAGCCAATAGAATGCGAGCTCAATCTGATTGGCTGATCGGATCGGCCAATCGGATTGAACTAGATTCTGATTGGCTGATTCCATCAGCCAATCAGAAAATTCCTACCTTAATTCCGATTGGCTGATAGAATCCTATCAGCCAATCGGAATTCGAGGGACGCCATCTTGGATGACGTCCCTTAAAGGAACAGTCATTCGTCGTTCAGTCGTCGGTCCGGATGGATGTTCCGCGCTGGAGGTCTTCAGGATCCTGCCGCTTCGCTCCGGATGGAAGACCATAGAAGATGCCGCCTGGATGATGACTTCAATCGGATGGAAGATCCTCTTCTGCCCCGCTTGGATGAAGACTTTGACCGGATCATGGACCTCTTCAGCCCCCGCTTGGGCTTGGATCAGGACATCGGAGGAGCTCTTCAGGACGGATCGGTGAACCTGGTATGGTGAAGACAAGGTAGGAAGATCTTCAGGGGCTTAGTGTTAGGTTTATTTAAGGGGGGTTTGGGTTAGATTAGGGGTATGTGGGTGGTGGGTTGTAATGTTGGGGGGGGGGTATTGTATTTATTCTTTTACAGGCAAAAGAGCTGAAATTCTTGGGGCATGCCCCGCAAAGGGCCCTGTTCAGGGCTGGTAAGGTAAAAGAGCTTGTAACTTTTTTAATTTAGAATAGGGTAGGGAATTTTTTATTTTGGGGGGCTTTGTTATTTTATTAGGGGGCTTAGAGTAGGTGTAATTAGTTTAAAATTGTTGTAATATTTTTATTATGTTTGTAAATATTTTTTTATTTTCTGTAACTTAGTTCTTTTTTATTTTTTGTACTTTAGCTAGTTTATTTAATTGTATTTATTTGTAGGAATTGTGTTTAATTAATTTATTGATAGTGTAGTGTTAGGTTAATTGTAGGTAATTGTAGGTAGTTTATTTAATTATTTTATTGATAGTCTAGTGTTAGGTTTAATTATATCTTAGGTTAGGATTTATTTTACAGGTAAATTTGTTATTATTTTAACTAGGTAACTATTAAATAGTTCTTAACTATTTAATAGCTATTGTACCTGGTTAAAATAATTACAAAGTTGCCTGTAAAATAAATATTAATCCTAAAATAGCTATAATATAATTATAATTTATATTGTAGCTATATTAGGATTTATTTTACAGGTAAGTATTTAGCTTTAAATAGGAATCATTTATTTAATAAGAGTTAATTTATTTCGTTAGATAAAAATTATATTTAACTTAGGGGGGTGTTAGTGTTAGGGTTAGACTTAGCTTTAGGGGTTAATACATTTATTAGAATAGCGGTGAGCTCCGGTCGGCAGATTAGGGGTTAATAATTGAAGTTAGGTGTCGGCGATGTTAGGGAGGGCAGATTAGGGGTTAATACTATTTATGATAGGGTTAGTGAGGCGGGTTAGGGGTTCATAACTTTATTATAGTAGCGCTCAGGTCCGCTCGGCAGATTAGGGGTTAATAAGTGTAGGCAGGTGTCGGCGACGTTGAGGGGGGCAGATTAGGGGTTAATAAATATAATATAGGGGTCGGCGATGTTAGGGCAGCAGATTAGGGGTACATAGGGATAACGTAGGTGGCGGCGGTTTACGGAGCGGCAGATTAGGGGTTAATAATAATATGCAGGGGTCAGCGATAGCGGGGGCAGCAGAATAGGGGTTAATAAGTGTAAGGTTAGGGGTGTTTAGACTCGGGGTACATGTTAGAGTGTTAGGTGCAGACGTAGGAAGTGTTTCCCCATAGGAAACAATGGGGCTGCGTTAGGAGCTGAACGCTGCTTTTTTGCAGGTGTTAGGTTTTTTTCTAGCTCAAACAGCCCCATTGTTTCCTATGGGAGAATCGTGCACGAGCACGTTTTTGAGGCCGGCCGCGTCCGTAAGCAACTCTGGTATCGAGAGTTGCATTTGCGGAAAAAAAGCTCTACGCTCCTTTTTTGGAGCCTAACGCAGCATTTGATTAAACTCTCGATACCAGAGTTAAATTTATGGTGCGGCCAGAAAAAAGCCTGCGGAGCTTTAACAGCCCTTTTACCGCCGAACTCCAAATCTAGGCCATAGAGAGCCTACTGTGTTTACTTGCTGCCCTCCCTAGTCTATGAGCCACGACTCATATGTGTTTAACCTTTTTTTAATCCCCCCCCCCCCAAAAAATAATTTCAATCATTTTTCTAGTGTAATCTAATAGTATTTTCTATCAGGCGTTTGTGTATCCAACATACATAGCCTACTGTTTTTAATAGCTGCCCTTCCAAAGCTATCAGCCACGACTCATATGTATGTGCTTAACCTTTTTCTTAAAATTTCCAAAAAAAAGTCTTTAAATCATTATGCTAGTGTAATCTAATTGTATTTTCTATCAGGCCTGTGTCTAACTGTCTATCTGACTTACACAGCATACTGTTGTTATAATTGCTACCCTATGTAGCAGCCAGCCAGTGCGACCACTCATAGAGTCATATGTGCATTGCACTTCTTAACATAATTTTAATATTAAAATCTAAAATTTTAAAATATTTTGCTAGTGTAATGTAACTTAATTTTCTATCAGTCCTGTGTTTTTGTCACTTACACAGCATACTGTGTTAAATTACTGCCCTACCTACCATCCACGACTCATATCTGCCAGCCTGTCTGCCAGGCCCAAGTAGCCAATTTGTGGCACCAATCACAATTCTTGTAACAGTAATAAAAAAATAAAAAAACATAATTTTTTGAACTGCAAATATTCAGTCTCCTAGGGCCATTGAATTTCATTTACCTCCTGCCTGCCACTGCCAGCCTTTTGTGCCAGGCCGTCTAGCCAACTATTTACACCAATCATAATTGTTGTCACAGTCAGACAGTATAGTTATTAGTTTAAATAAAAAATTTTTTTAGTGTTGATCTTAACCCTCAGTTTGCTCGTGCCTTTGAATTGCACTTTTCTACAGCCTTCCAAGCCTGTGTGCCAGGCCTACTTAAAAAATATTTACACCAATCATATTTGTTGTGACAGTATTCTAATAATTAAAAAATAAAATTTTTGTTAATAGTTGCTGTGATTTGAATTGTCAGTTTGCTGGTGCCAATGAAACGCACTTTCCTCCTGCCTTGCAGCCTGCTGTGAGCCAGGCCCCCACCTAGCCAATTGTTGTCAGCAATCATATTTCTGTTAACAGTATTGCAAAAATTGTCAATCATCACTGTTTAGACTGTCAGTAATCAGTCTCCTAGTGTCCTTGAATTGCATCTCCCTCCTGCCTGCCATCCTTTTGTGCCAGGCCGTCTTGCCAACTATTTACACCAATCCTAATTTTTTGTCACAGTATAGTTACTAATTATAATTAAAAAAATCTTTATTGTTGATGATCTTAACCCTCAGTTTGCTCGTGCCTTTGAATTCAGTTTTCTACAGCCTTCCAAGCCTGTGTGCCAGGCCTACTTAAAAAATATTTACACCAATCATATTTGTTGTGACAGTATTCTAATAATTAAAAATTAAAATTTTTGTTAATAGTTGCTGTGATTTGAATCGTCAGTTTGCTGGTGCCAATGAAACGCACTTTCCTCCTGCCTTGCAGCCTGCTGTGAGCCAGGCCCCCACCTAGCCAATTGTTGTCAGCAATCATATTTCTGTTAACAGTATTGCAAAAATTGTCAATCATCACTGTTTAGACTGTCAGTAATCAGTCTCCTAGTGTCCTTGAATTGCATCTCCCTCCTGCCTGCCATCCTTTTGTGCCAGGCAGCCTTGCCAACTATTTACACCAATCCTAATTTTTTGTCACAGTATAGTTACTAATTAAAATTAAAAAAATCTTTATTGTTGATGATCTTAACCCTCAGTTTGCTCGTGCCTTTGAATTGCACTTTTCTACAGCCTTCCAAGCCTGTGTGCCAGGCCTACTTAAAAAATATTTACACCAATCATATTTGTTGTGACAGTATTCTAATAATTAAAAATTAAAATTTTTGTTAATAGTTGCTGTGATTTGAATCGTCAGTTTGCTGGTGCCAATGAAACGCACTTTCCTCCTGCCTTGCAGCCTGCTGTGAGCCAGGCCCCCACCTAGCCAATTGTTGTCAGCAATCATATTTCTGTTAACAGTATTGCAAAAATTGTCAATCATCACTGTTTAGACTGTCAGTAATCAGTCTCCTAGTGTCCTTGAATTGCATCTCCCTCCTGCCTGCCATCCTTTTGTGCCAGGCCGTCTTGCCAACTATTTACACCAATCCTAATTTTTTGTCACAGTATAGTTACTAATTAAAATTAAAAAAATCTTTATTGTTGATGATCTTAACCCTCAGTTTGCTCGTGCCTTTAAATTGCACTTTTCTACAGCCTTCCAAGCCTGTGTGCCAGGCCTACTTAAAAAATATTTACACCAATCATATTTGTTGTGACAGTATTCTAATAATTAAAAATTAAAATTTTTGGTAATAGTTGCTGTGATTTGAATCGTCAGTTTGCTGGTGCCAATGAAACGCACTTTCCTCCTGCCTTGCAGCCTGCTGTGAGCCAGGCCCCCACCTAGCCAATTGTTGTTAGCAATCATATTTCTGTTAACAGTATTGCAAAAATTGTCAATCATCACTGTTTAGACTGTCAGTAATCAGTCTCCTAGTGTCCTTGAATTGCATCTCCCTCCTGCCTGCCATCCTTTTGTGCCAGGCCGTCTTGCCAACTATTTACACCAATCCTAATTTTTTGTCACAGTATAGTTACTAATTAAAATTAAAAAAATCTTTATTGTTGATGATCTTAACCCTCAGTTTGGTCGTGCCTTTGAATTGCACTTTTCTACAGCCTTCCAAGCCTGTGTGCCAGGCCTACTTAAAAAATATTTACACCAATCATATTTGTTGTGACAGTATTCTAATAATTAAAAATTAAAATTTTTGTTAATAGTTGCTGTGATTTGAATCGTCAGTTTGCTGGTGCCATTGAAACGCACTTTCCTCCTGCCTTGCAGCCTGCTGTGAGCCAGGCCCCCACCTAGCCAATTGTTGTCAGCAATCATATTTCTGTTAACAGTATTGCAAAAATTGTCAATCATCACTGTTTAGACTGTCAGTAATCAGTCTCCTAGTGTCCTTGAATTGCATCTCCCTCCTGCCTGCCATCCTTTTGTGCCAGGCAGCCTTGCCAACTATTTACACCAATCCTAATTTTTTGTCACAGTATAGTTACTAATTAAAATTAAAAAAATCTTTATTGTTGATGATCTTAACCCTCAGTTTGCTCGTGCCTTTGAATTGCACTTTTCTACAGCCTTCCAAGCCTGTGTGCCAGGCCTACTTAAAAAATATTTACACCAATCATATTTGTTGTGACAGTATTCTAATAATTAAAAATTTAAATTTTTGTTAATAGTTGCTGTGATTTGAATCGTCAGTTTGCTGGTGCCAATGAAACGCACTTTCCTCCTGCCTTGCAGCCTGCTGTGAGCCAGGCCCCCACCTAGCCAATTGTTGTCAGCAATCATATTTCTGTTAACAGTATTGCAAAAATTGTCAATCATCACTGTTTAGACTGTCAGTAATCAGTCTCCTAGTGTCCTTGAATTGCATCTCCCTCCTGCCTGCCATCCTTTTGTGCCAGGCCGTCTTGCCAACTATTTACACCAATCCTAATTTTTTGTCACAGTATAGTTACTAATTAAAAAAATCTTTATTGTTGATGATCTTAACCCTCAGTTTGCTCGTGCCTTTGAATTGCACTTTTCTACAGCCTTCCAAGCCTGTGTGCCAGGCTTACTTAAAAAATATTTACACCAATCATATTTGTTGTGACAGTATTCTAATAATTAAAAATTAAAATTTTTGTTAATAGTTGCTGTGATTTGAAACCTCAGTTTGCTGGTGCCATTGAATAGCACTTTCCTCCTGCCTTGCAGCCTGCTGTGAGCCAGGCCCACCTAGCCAATTGTTGTCATCAATCATATTTCTTTTAACAGTATTGCAAAAATTGTCAATCATCACTGTTTTGACTGTCATTAATCAGTCTCCTAGTGTCCTTGAATTGCATCTCCCTCCTGCCTGCCATCCTTTTGTGCCAGGCCGTCTTGCCAACTATTTACACCAATCCTAATTGTTGTCACAGTATAGTTACTAATTTAAATAAAAAAAATCTTGATGGTTGATCTTAATCCTCATTTTGCTTGTGCCATTGAATTGCACTTTTCTACTGCCTGCCAGCCTGTGTGCCAGGCCCAACTATCCAATTAGTGCTAGCAATCATATTTCTTTTAACAGTATTGCAAAATTTGTCAATCAACACTGTTTTGACTGTCAATCTGCAGTCTACTAGTGCCCTTGAATTGCATTTTCCTCCTGCCTGCCTGCCTGTGTGCCAGTCCCAACTAGCCAATTAGTGCCACCACTCATATTTATTGTAACAGGATTGGAATTTTTGTTAATCATAACTGTTTTGACTGTGATTCTTCAGTCTCCTAGTGCCATTGAATTGCAGTTTCCTTTCTCCCAGCGTGTGTGCCAGACAGGCTCATTTGCCAAATAGTGCCAAACAATCATATCTTTTGCCACAGTACTAGTAATATTTCAAAAAATTAACAATTTGTGATTTTTAAAACATCTGTCTTTTTTGTTGTTGTCAGTCTCACAGCGTATACTGTGCCCACTTTCACAGTGCCACCACTCAATTGGTGTAATAGTATTGTTAGTGTCCATTTAAAAAAAAATGACAGGCAGAGGCAGGCCACCCCGCAGGTTCCGTGGTCGTGGTCGTGGTGCTGTGATTCCTTTAGACCCTACAAATATGCACATTGTTCAGACGCCGGGTGCCAGGGGGGATGCAAAAACTTCTGAGGAGGACCTAGTTGAATGGCTAACACAGGAAACCAAATCTTCTTCAGCTTCCGCTGCTAGTCCTCCTAACCTTGACGCACCATCTAAGTCCAGCTGTGCTTTGGGCAGGTCTCAAGTGACCAGTGACACTCCGCCGCCTGTCGCCACCACCAACACTAGCACCACAGCCGCTTCACTTGATCTGTCACAGGAGTTATTGACACATCATTTTGAAGAAATGAGTGATGCGCAACCATCATTGACAGAGGATGTAGATAATAGTGATCAGTCTCAGTCAGGCAGCATTACCGACATGGAGGTACGGTGTGATGATGATGGTGATGTTGTAGCCGCTGCTTCTTCCTTTCTTGATGTTTCAGATACAAGTGAAGCGGTTGATGATGATGTTTTGGTGGATGTCACGTGGGTGCCTGCTAGAAGAGAAGAAGAAGAGGGGGAAAGTTCAGATGGGGAGACAGAGAGGAGGAGGAGACGATTTGGAAGCATGGGGAGGTCGTCTCAAGGAGCTAGTGGCACAGTCAGACAGCATGCATCATCACCAGGGGTCAGCCAGACAGCCCACCGACGCCCATCAACGCATGCTGTTGCCACCACCAGAATGCCGTCATCGCAGAGCTCAGCAGTGTGGCATTTTTTGTGTGTGTCTGCCTCTGACAACAGCGATGCCATTTGCAACCTGTGCCAAAAGAAACTGAGTCGTGGGAAGTCCAACAGCCACCTAGGTACAACTGCTTTGCAAAGGCACATGGTCTCCCATCACAAAGGCCGATGGGAAGAACACATGAGTAGAAGCAGCACACAAAGTGAAAGCCGCCCTCCTCCTCCTGCTCCAGCATCTTCAGCCACGTCAACCAGTGCTGTCCTCCTTGCCTCCTCTCAACCATCCTCCACTCAGTCTCTCTTACGTAGCAGTTCCTGGTCATCTGCCCACAGTCAGGTGTCTGTCAAGGACATGTTTGAGCGTAAGAAGCCAATTTCTCAAAGTTACCCCCTTGCCCGGCGTCTGACAGCTGGCTTGTCTGAACTCTTAGCCCACCAGCTTTTACCATACAAGCTGGTGGAGTCTGATGCTTTAAAAAAATTTGTATCTATTGGGACACCGCAGTGGAAGGTACCTGGCAGAAATTTATTTTCACAAAAGGCAATCCCAAACCTGTACTCTGTTGTGAGAAAGGAAGTTATGGCATGTCTGGCACACAGCGTTGGGGCAAGGGTCCATATGACCACGGATAGCTGGTCTGCAAAGCATGGTCAGGGCAGGTATATCACCTACACTGCACATTGGGTAAACCTGCTGACTTCTGACAAGCATAAAATGCGTGGCTCTGCAGAAGATTTGGTGGCTACCTCCTCTACTCCTCCTACTCCATCCTCTTCCATAACCTCTTCCTCGGCTGAGTCCTCTTCAACTTCTGCGTCTTGCTCCACATCTATGGCACCCCCCCCAGCTCCCCAGGTACTATGCTACATCCCGGGTACGGCAGTGTCACGCCGTCTTGGGGTTGACTTGCCTGAAAGCGGAGAGTCACAACGCACCAGCACTCCTGACCGCCCTGAACGCACAGGTGGATCAGTGGCTGACTCCGCACCAACTGGAGATTGGCAAGGTTGTTTCTGACGATGGAAGTAATTTGGTGGCGGCATTGAAATTGGGCAAGTTGACACATGTGCCGTGCATGGCACATGTGTGTAATCTGATTGTACAACGATTTGTCCATAAGTACCCAGGCTTACAGGACGTCCTGAAGCAGGCCAGGAAGGTGTGTGGCCATTTCAGGCATTCCTACACGGCCATGGTGCACTTGTCTGATATCCAGCGTCGAAACAACCTGCCAGTGAGGCGCTTGATTTGCGACAGCCCGACACGGTGGAATTCAACACTCCTAATGTTTGAACGCCTGCTCCAACAAGAAAAAGCTGTTAATGAGTATTTGTATGACGGGGTGCTAGGACAGCCTCTGGGGAGCTGGGGATATTTTTGCCAAATTACTGGACGCTCATGCGCAATGCCTGTAGGCTCATGCGTCCTTTTGAGGAGGTGACAAACCTTGTCAGTCGCACCGAAGGCACCATCAGCGACATCATACCATTTGTTTTCTTCCTGGAGCGTGCCCTGCGAAGAGTGCTGGATCAGGCAGTAGATGAGCGTGAAGAGGAAGAGGAAGAGTTGTGGTGTCCATCACCCCCACAAACAGCCGAATCAGCATTGCTTGCTGGACCTGCGGCAACGCAGGAAGAGGATTGTGAGGAAGAGGAGTCAGAGGAGGAATGTGGCTTTGGGGAGGATAAGGAGGAGGAAGACCGAGCACAACAGTCATCCCAGGGTGCTAGTTGTTGTCACCTCTCTGGTACCCGTGGTGTTGTACGTGGCTGGGGGGAAGAAGATACCATCAGTGAGATCACTGAGGAGGAGGAACGCGACATGATTAGCTCAGCATCCAACCTTGTTCAAATGGGTTCTTTCATGCTGTCGTGCCTGTTGAGGGACCCTCGTGTAAAAAAGCTGAAGGAGAACGACCTGTACTGGGTGTCCACGCTCCTCGACCCCCGGTATAAGCATAAAGTGCCTGAAATGTTACCAAATTCCCGCAAGTCGGAAAGGATGGAGCATTTTCATAATAAATTAAAAACTATGCTTTATACAGCGTATAAGGGTGATGTCACAGCACCACGGGAATGTAACAGGGGAAGAGATGAAATTAATCCTCCTCCTCCTCCCACGACCACGGCGGCAAGGACCGGGCGCTTTCCTGACATCTTGTTGATGGAGGACATGCGTACCTTTTTAACTCCCATGCACCATCAGAGCCTTTCGGGATCCAGCCTTAGAGAAAGACTCAACCGACAGGTAGCAGACTACCTAGCTTTAACTGCGGATCTCGACACTCTCAGGAGCGATGGACCCCTTGACTACTGGGTGTGCAGGCTGGACTTGTGGCCTGAGCTATCCCAATTTGCAATGGAACTTCTGGCCTGCCCCGCTTCAAGTGTCCTGTCCGAAAGGACTTTTAGTGCAGCAGGAGGTTTTGTCACTGATAAGAGAAGTCGCCTAGGTCAAAAAAGCCTTGACTATCTCACTTTTATAAAAATGAATGAGGGCTGGATCCCAAAGGGACTGACATTGGGCGATACATTTGAATAAAAAACTACTGATGATGATATGAGCTGCCTTGGGCTACAACTGGTACACAGGCTGGCCTTTTTTTTTTGGTTATAAAGACAGAGGACTTGCTTGACTTATCCGCCAACAACTAGTGTTCAAGCCACAAGCTTTTAGGGCACTTTATAAATGTTTTACAAACATCGATTTTTCTGGCCGCTGCTACAGCAGTTGCTACAACAATACCCCAATGTTTCAGTCATTTGTACATTCCTAATTTTTCTGGCCTCTGCTGCATCTCTGTGGGTACAAAACTCAAATAAAAAAAATAAGGCACAAAACACTAGTGATTAAACTGTTACGAATTGTACAACTTTACACACCACTCATATCCGGTGGACCATTCAATTGAACGCAAAATGCAACAAATTTGAAAGTGTAGGACCGACCAAGCATCTTTATCCGTCTCTTGGTTGATCTAAATTATCTCCGTGTTCCATCTATGACATACCTGTACTCTATTGTGCAAAAGGGTGGCATATGTTTTGTTTCATGCTGTTGTGCCTGTTGCGGGTTGTGGCCCATGATATAAAAAGGCTGAAGGAGAACGACCTGTAGTAATGGTTGCCCCATCCAGTTTTTATAAAAATGTTCCTGGTTCCTCTCAATTATCTTTGGGTTTCTAAAATGGATGCCATACCTGTACTCGCTTGTGCAAAAGGATGGCATATGTGGTGGTGTTTCCTGCAGTTGTTTCTGTTGAGGGTGCTGGACCCTCTTATAAAAAAGCTGAAGGTGAACGACCTGGAGTGGGAGTCCAAGCATGGTTTTTGGTGCTATTTCACTTTTACAAACAATTATCTGTGGGTTTCACAAATCAATGCCGTACCAGTACTCTATTGTTCCAAAGTATGCCATATGTTCTCTTTCCTGCTGGTATTTTGTTTGAGGGTCCTGGACACTCTTATAAAAAGGCCTAAGGTGAAAGAGGTGTACTGGGTGTCCACTCATTTTTATTTTCTATTTCTCATTTGACCTAAATTATCTCTGGTTTTGTAAAATCAATGCCGTACCTGTACTCTATTGTTCAAAAGGATGCCATACGTCCTCTTTCCTGCTGGTGTTTTTTTTGAGTGTCCAGGACCATCTTATAAAAAGGCCTAAGGAGAAAGAGGTGTACTGGTTGGCCACTCATTTTTATTTTTCTATTTAACAATTGACCAAAATGATCTCTGGGTTTGTAAAATCAATGCTGTACCTGTACTCTATTGTTCAAAAGGATGCCATACGTCCTCTTTCCTGCTGGTGTTTTTTTTGAGGGTCCAGGACCCTCTTATAAAAAGACCTAAGGAGAAAGAGGTGTACTGGCTGTCCATCGAATCATTTTTTTTATTCAAATTTACATTTTAAATTTTTTTTTTATGGGTTTCTAAAATCTATGCCTTTCCTGTACTCTATTGTTCAAAAGTATGCCATATGTCCTCTTTCCTGCTGGTTTTTTGTTTGAGGGTCCCGGACCCTCTTATAAAAAGGCATTATAGATCCAATCCATCCAATCTTTTTTTTTTATTCAAATTCACGGTTGCAACAAATTATCCCCGGGTTTCTAAAATCAATGCCTTTCCTATAATCTTTTTTTCACAAAGGATGCCATATGTCCTCTTTCCTACTGCTGGTTTTGTTGAGTGTCCTGGAGCCTCTGTTAAAAAGGCCGAAGGATAAAGAAGTGTACTGGGTGTCTATTCAATGTTTTTTTAGATTTCACAGTTGTAACTTATTTTTTCTGTCTTTCAAAAATCAATGCCTTTACTGTAATCTATTTTTCAAAAGGATGCCATATGTCCTCTTTCATGCTGTTCTTTCTGTTGAGGCTCCGGGACACTCTTCTAAAAAGGCCTAAGGATAAATAAGTGTACTGGGTGTATAATCTATGTTTTTTTAGATTTCACAGTTGCAACTAATGATCTCTGTGTTTCTAAAATCAATGCCTTTCCTGTAATCTAATTTTCTAAAGTATGCCATATGTCCTCTTTCAAGCTGCTGGTTTTGTGGAGGGTCCTGGAGCCTCTGCTAAAAAGGCCTAAGGATAAATAAGTGTACTTGGTGTATAATCGAAGTTTTTTGTGATTTCACGGTTGCAACTAATGATCTCTGTGTTTCTAAAATCAATGCCTTTCCTGTAATCTAATTTTCTAAAGGATGCCATATGTCTTCTTTCATGCTGCTGGTTTTGTGGAGGGTCCTGGAGCCTCTGCTAAAAAGGCCTAAGGATAAATAAGTGTACTTGGTGTATAATCGAAGTTTTTTGTGATTTCACGGTTGCAACTAATGATCTCTGTGTTTCTAAAATCAATGCCTTTGCTATAATCATTTTTTTCAAAAGGATGCCATATGTCCTCTTTCCTGCTGCTGGTTTTGTCGAGGGTCCTGGAGCCTCTGCTGCGCATAATAAAGAAAAAAAAAATAATTTAACTTGACTTAATAACTGAAGCATGACTTCAGGAGTCAGGTGTGGTCGTAGGTAGTGGTTGTTGTTAGCAGATTATTTTTATTGCAAATTGCAATTGCCACAGCATGCATAAAATGTGCGTCACTAGTCCAAATTTTAAATTTTTTTTTTCATTCAGGATTAGTTTGGGGTACGGCGCAATATTGGAAAGGCAAAAAACAGGTCTCCGTACCCGTTGATATAAGGGGTGACTACTACTGCTTTTACCAGGCTCCTCTTGGTTAGCCCCAGAAAGTGTGACTATGAATCCCAAAAAGAAAATTAAATTAAGGTTGAAAACTAACTCCAAAGTAACTTGTAAGACCTGGAGCTCCTCAAACACACGTCCTACCTTAACAGCTATAGGCTCCACAACCCACAAATCTTAACTTTTTCATGCCAATTGATATTGCCACAGCTGGAACAACAGTAAATAACATGTGCGTCACCACAGTCTCCGAAGCTGTTGTCGGATGTATACAAAAACACTGATAAAGTATTCCTTTAGGAGCGCAAAGAGATGGCTACCGGAACACCAGGAACTTCACAAGAGTGGCTGTATTGTGTTTCTGGTGATGTTTGAGACATCTGGGTAGTGTACAGGGAGGGCAAAAATCGTCTCCATCTCTGTGCACCAAAGGACATAACATCCTTGTCATCCATAAGCACATGAAATTGCTGGCATTTTTGGTGCTTCAAGAAGTTCATTTTTTGTGGTGATAGATAGTACTGAATTAAATAAACTTTGGTTTCCTACCATACTCAAGACAATCTTGTATTTCAAAATTCGTACTTGCTGTGGGAAACAGTGGCCTGTCCATACCAGGAAGATGATTTAGACAGAAGTAACGAGCTCTGCTTGCAGGTGACACATGTTTATCGTCAATCATCAAAGGGGTTGCGTGCAGAATATGGCTGATGGCCCCTTATTCACATGTTTGTCCAGAGCCACAACATTTGCAAACAGCCAGAAGAAAGGTCGTTTCTCACCAGCCTAAGTTGAGCTTCATTTAACAAATGCTGATATTCAAAAAAATAGACAAACAGTGCCTTAAATAACACATTTGCGATATGGATTCACCAGAGCAAGGTCATTGCAAGTACTAAGTTCCCACGATAACAAAATTAAATGCCACAACTATGCAATCTTCACCTTCAGATTATTATTGTCACACTCCATTGTACTCCTATGCCCAGCTCCCTGCTCTTGTTTTTGTTGAGGGTCCTGGAGCCTCTGCTGAAAAGGCCTATGGATAATAAAGTGTACTGGGTGTCTGTTCAATTTTTTTTTTGATTTCCCGGTTGCAAGTAATTATCTCAGTGTTTCTAAAATCAATGCCTTTCCTGTAATCTATAATTCAAAAAGATTGACATATGTCCTCTTTCATGCTGTTGTTTCAGTTGCGGCTCCGGGACCCTCGTATTAACAAGGCCTGAGGATAAATAAGTGTAACCGGTGTCTAATGAATGTTTTTTTCTATTACACGGGTCATATAAATGATCTGTGGGTTTCTAAAATCAATGCCTTTCCTGTAATCTTTTATTCAAAAGTATGACATATCTCCTCTTTCATGCTGTTATTTCGGTTGAGCCTCCGGGACCCTCGTATTAAAAAGGCCTGAGCATAAATAAGTGTCACGGCTGTGTAATCAATTTTTTTTTCTAAATTTACGGTTGCAAATAATGATCTGTGGGTTTCTAAAATCAATGCCTTTCCTGTAATCTTTTATTCAAAAGGATGACATATCTCCTCTTTCATGCTGTTGTTTCGGTTGAGGCTCCAGGACCCTCGTATTAAAAAGGCCTGAGCATAAATAAGTGTCACGGCTGTGTAATCAATTTTTTTTTCTAAATTCACGGTTGCAAATAATGATCTGTGGGTTTCTAAAATCAATGCCTTTCCTGTAATCTTTTATTCAAAAGGATGACATATCTCCTCTTTCATGCTGTTGTTTCGGTTGAGGCTCCAGGACCCTCGTATTAAAAAGGGCTGAGCATAAATAAGTGTCACGGCTGTGTAATCAATTTTTTTTTCTAAATTCACGGTTGCAAATAATGATCTGTGGGTTTCTAAAATCAATGCCTTTCCTGTAATCTTTTATTCAAAAGGATGACATATCTCCTCTTTCATGCTGTTGTTTCGGTTGAGGCTCCGGGACCCTCGTATTAAAAAGGCCTGAGCATAAATAAGTGTCACGGCTGTGTAATCAACTTTTTTTTTCTAAATTCACGGTTGCAAATAATGACCTGTGGGTTTCTAAAATCAATGCCTTTCCTGTAATCTTTTATTCAAAAGGATGACAGTACTACCAAAATACAGCCAATGAAGGGCCTTAGGAAGACTGAGCCAAGGTTGGATTGTAGTATTTGGTTAGGGTAATCATGATGGCCATGTAGACCACCACCACCGAGAGTCCTGGAAGTAACAGGGATGATGAGATGAAAGAGCTAAGAATAGTAGAACTTGAAACAACAGAGTTAGCCATGGGTGTTAGTACAAAACCGCTTGGCTTTTTTTTGGCTTTGGGTGTGGCTATTCATGCAGGCCATATAGAGCTGACAACATTCGGTGTCGTATCAGCTATTAAACTAATAAGAACAGTACTACCAAAATACAGCCAATGAAGGGCCTTAGGAAGACTGGACCAAGGTTGGATTGTAGTATTTGGTTAGGCTAATCATGATGGCCATGTAGACCACCACCACCGAGAGTCCTGGAAGTAACAGGGATGATGAGATGAAAGAGCTAAGAATAGTAGAACTTGAAACAACAGAGTTAGCCATGGGTGTTAGTGCAAAACCGCTTGGCTTTTTTTTGGCTTTGGGTGCGGCTATTCATGCAGGCCATATAGAGCTGACAACATTCGATGTTGTATCAGCTATTAAACTAATAAGAACAGTACTACCAAAATACAGCCAATGAAGGGCCTTAGGAGAATGGGCCAAGGTTGGATTGTAGTATTTGGTTAGGCTAATCATGATGGCCATGTAGACCACCATAGTAATAAGAACAGTACTAGCAAAATACAGCCAATGAAGGGCCTTAGGAAGACTGAGCCAAGGTTGGATTGTAGTATTTGGTTAGGCTAATCATGATGGCCATGTAGACCACCACCACCGAGAGTCCTGGAAGTAACAGGGATGATGAGATGAAAGTGCTAAGAATAGTACTACTTGAAACAACAGAGTTAGCCATGGGTGTTAATCTAAGACCGCTTGGATTTATTTTTGTATTGGGTGCAGCTAATCATGCAGGCCATATAGAGCTGACAACATTCCGTGTTGTATCAGCTATAAAAATAATAAGAACTGTACTATCAAAATACAGACAATGAAGGGCCTATGAAGACTGAGCAAAGGTTGGATTGTAGTATTTTGTTCGGCTAATCATGATGGCCATGTAGACCGCCCGTAACAGGGATGAAAGTGCTAAGAATAGTACTAATTGAAACAACAGAGTTAGCCATGGGTGTTAGTCTAAGACCACTCGGCTTTTTTTTTGGGTTTGGGTGCAGCTAATCATGAAGGACAGATAGACCTGCCACCATTTGGTGTTGTAACAGGTATGAAAATGCAAAGAACAGTACTACATAACACAACCTACTTACCATGGGTCCCAGAACATATGTTTGGTTGTTATATTTTGTAAGGGTAATCATGCAGGCCATATAGACCTCCACCGATAGGGTGAGTATGAGTAACAGCTATTAAAATGCGAAGGACATTACTAATTAACACAACATAGTTACCATGGGTCGCAGACCAAGAGCAGATGTCTTATTATTATATTTTGTATGGGTAATCATCCAGGCCGTATAGACCTCACCAAATAGGGGGAGTTACAGAGATTAAAGTGCTAAGAATGGTAGTACTTAAAACACAACCTCGTTAAAATAGGTAGCAGACCACATGTCTTATTATTATAATTTTTCAGGGTAATCTGGCAGGCCATATAGAACTCCCACGATAGGGGGGGGGCAGGGATTAAAGTGCTAAGAAAAGTACTAATTGACACAAGCTAGTTGGGTCCAAGAACGCATGTTTGATTATTAGAATTTATTAGGGTAATTATATATCTAACAAATATATCTATTTCTCTTCTATCGATTCTATCTAACTATCAATCTATGTATATCTATCTATCCTATCTATCACTATCAATCTATCTTCTGTCCGGGATGTTTTGAGACAGCCACTTTGGGAATGTTAGTTGATTTTGACCCATTATGGCTTAAAAGCAGACTCTGCATCAACTATGTAATTTTCCATGGGAGTTTTGCCAGGGATCCCCCTCCAGCATGCAACAGTCCAGGTGTTAGGACCCTTGAAACAACTTTTCCATCACTATTGTTGCCAGAAAGAGTCCTTGTAGGTTTTAAAGTTCGCCTGCCTATTGAATTCAATGGCGGTTAGCGCGTTCGCGAACAATACCGGAAGTTCGAGTCCGCGGTTCGCAAACCGAAAATTTTAGGTTTGCGACATCACTACTCAGGAGACCTGGGTAAAAACAAGCGATACTCAATAATTGCGCTAGTCACAGGGTGAAAGAAGTATTCAGGCAGCTATTATAAGCAAACACTGTATCAGGTGGTGACCTAAATACAGTGAGAGTAGAAATAAAAGAAAAAAGGTTTTAACAGCGCCTATATATCTTCATATTAAAACAGATATAAATGTGATATAGTGAATTATTAACGATGGTACAAAAGTAAGTCCTTGGCTGATGAAAAGTAATGTTAATCCAAGTGATTATAGAAATGTATGAAATACCCTTACCAAAAGTTACCCCAATCTAATGAGGTAAGTATGCCGCACTGGAGGGTATGTAGATCCTGGATGCCGGTAGGTGCTCCCTTTAATTACGATTGCCTCTTGGAGTATGAGGGGGTCTGATTCTTTTTAGAGAAGATGTCCCAGTATACTCCTTATACGACTGTGCTTATTGCCTCTTGGAGTTTTCTTGGTCTTGGTGAGAACTTTCTCCTCCTTAGATGTACCCAAGGAAACAAGAAGTCAAAGATAGTGTAATACAGTTTCATTAAAATTGGTAAAATTAAAGTAATATACACATCTCACTCACATTTTATGACCTCACACAGTATGAGGTATGTTAACAGCACATAAAAAAGGTTTCTTTAGTCAATGGACCGGATAAATGTCCCAAATGTAATCAGGCAATAGGTGGTGAGCAAAGTCCGGTATAATCGCCAAAACAGGCAAATAAGTTCAAAGTGATATCTCAGTTTCATAACTGCTAAACAGAGATTAAATACATGTACTAATATAAAAACAGTATATAGAGAGAATATATATACTGTTTTTATATTAGTACATGTATTTAATCTAAAGTTAGAACATGTATTTTTTTTAAAGTTAAAAGAGCTATAATTATGTTAGGGCAATACTCTACCAAAAGCCTGTATCAAGGAAATTTTTAATTTAGTTTTTTTTTTAAGATATACTTTTGATTTTTGGGGGGGGGGGGTACCTTGGTTTTGGAATAGGGATTTTTGTTGCAAAGTAAAATAGCTAAATCACTTTAGGACAATGCCCTACAAAATGTTCTAGGATAGGCATAACTGTTTTTTTTTTTTTTTAAATAAAGTGCTTTGTTAGGTAGCTAAGTAGTGCAGGGGTAGTTTGCATTGGGAGTTGTGGTTGTTTAGGGGTTAATAGATTAGGGGGTTTCTTTTGTTGGGGTTGTGGTGGTTTAGGGGTCAAGATGTGTAGTTTTTATTGTGATGGGCTATTGGCAGTTTAGGGGTTAATAGGTTAGGAGGTGTTTATGTCTTTAGGTTATGACAGATTAGGGGTTAATAGTGTAGGTTGCCCTGGAAGGTGTCTAAGGGGTTAATATTTTAGAGTAGCATTAGATTTCTATACAATGTTTAAATTATATGCATTTTCATGTATAATGCATATTATTTATATCATTATATAGAATTAAAACAATTGTCTAAGTTATAAAAAGAACTTTAAAAAAAGCAGTTTAATTTCTATACAATGAGTACAATAATATGTATTATACATGAAAATGCATATTATTTAAACAATGTATATAAATGTATCAACATAGCTCCTATAGTTATAATAGGGAGTTTTTTTTGTCTTTATTAGTCAGGTAAAGCGAAGACATGATGTAGATGTAGGTGTTCTGTGGGAACATATATTGTCAGTACATTGTCAGTAGTGTGATATATTCCAAACTCTGAAGTGCAGGTTACATGTAGGGTTGTGACATCTAAGTGTCCAACTCTAGGGGGCGCTATGTCAACCAATAAAATATAGATTATAGCAATATATATTTAATATCTATAACTATATCGGACTAGTGTATTATGACATATACCACTCTGTGTTCATATGATATTTGACAGCTATTAGTGAACAATAAAAATGTACAATAATATATATATATATATATATATATATATATATATATATATATATATATATGAGTCCTTATAAGAGGTTTATCTCACAAGTCCAGGTATTTTAGAAAATCCAGGTGTTCATGTGTGGTTGTGATTCCAAATGGAGGACCATATGAACAAACAAACTCCTCTTGTAGAAAACAACATTAACCAGGTATCTGTGAGAAAACTATCACAAAGAAGAGGGCTCCTCCTAGTGCAATACTGAGATGGTGGGGAAATATGACAAATCTTGTATTGTAGCTATGCTCACAAGGAGAGCAGCACCAGGTGTGCTAATTGATGCAAGCTGGGAACTCACAGTGACCCAGCGACACTGATCCTACAATAGGATATCAGGATACAGGGATTCCAGGTGGTAGGATTGGTAAAACAGACACAGGCTTGCATATAAAACAACATATATTTTATTAAAAATAACTTTTTAAAAATAATGGGTATTTAGGTTCTCCCAAAGTATATAAAAACAAATGTTGTAACAGATTGGAACGTGTTTCTCAGCTCAGTTAGCTGTTTCCTCAGGCATCTGTTCACATCAAGGAAGCACTGGCTTTTAAATCTAGTCTTGCATCCTTTTCCTCTCTCTTTGCCCATATCAAAGTTTTCTTGTTTATGTGAGTAAGTTGAAGTGCATTATCATTTTCATTTCAAAGGTTTTTCTTTCCATGGTGTTTTTGAAGTTGCCTCTGAGAATCTTGATTTTGAGGTTTTGGATGGAGTGGTCAGGTTGAGTGAAATGGTTACCAACAGGGGTACAGTATTTTGTTTGATAGTGGTTTTTGATTGAGTGTATGTGTATGTTCACTCGAATGTGCAGTTTTTGGCTTGTTTCTCCAATATATTCCACTTCACATGCAGTGCAATGTATCATGTATACCACATTTGCAGATATACATGAATATGCCCCTTTAATGTTATAGGATTTACTCTTGTAATTAGCTGTGGTGCTTTTACAAATGTGTTGACATAGTTTGCAGAGAGCTTTGTTTCAGTGCTTGGTTTTATTCTGAGTGTTCTTTGTCTCAAAGGGTAGTTTTCTGTGGACCAGTTTCTGTTTTAGGTTGGGTAGTTGTCCAAATACCAGGATAGGGGGTTTTGGAAAGATTTTTTGATTGTGGGATCCTCTAAGAGTAGTGGCTGTAAATCTTTTAGGATTTTTCATATTCCTTCTACAGCAGTGTTATCTTTGACTACTAGTGAGATACTATGTTATTCTTCTCCCTGTATTTTAGCAAGTGTTCACGTGGGGTATTGAGGGCAGAGTTAATTTGTTTGTTTATAACCCTTGTTTTGTAACCTTTCTCTCTGTGATGGGGTGTTTGTCACGATCCTTGGTCTCTGAACACATTCTGTGATATCTGGTGGCCTGACTGTAGATTATGGATTTTTTAATGTGATTGGGGTGGGAGCTGGAGCTGTGGAGGTAGCTGCATCTATCTGTTGGTTTCCTGTATACAGATGAGTGCATCATATAATGTAGTCAATTACATTGTATACTCCACACTCTCTATGCATAGGTATGCAGGTAAGCATATGTCCACACTTTTGTCATTATTATTATTTTCTTTTTTTTTCTTTCTATCCTTTCTCCTTTTTTGACTATCTTATATTCCCCTGTATACCTAATTTCAAATCTTTATACATATTGATTCTATGTTGATATATATGTCAGTATATGCTTTGTGTATAACCATATATTTCCCCTGTCTGTTATCCTTTACTGACACTGTCTGCCTCTGCCTCCTAAACCCCCATCATGATTTTTTCGACACCCCCTCCTCCCCCTGCATTCAGACCTCTGTAACACTTTCTGTCTTTTTAGCCATCCGATGTTTTAAGATATAATCTGTAAATTCCATCAAATTGGTTAGTATTACTTCAGACTTGAAAATGGAAGACATTCTTCTGAAAGCTTGTCATCTTATAAATGTATAGTTAGTCCAATAAAAAAGTATCATTGCTCAATGCAGTTCTCTTGTTATTTTGATATCTAAATCTCTGGACTAATAAGGCTACTCCAATCAACGTGTCTAAACATATCTATACCTTTATATATTAATAAAGATATATAGGTTTATATATATATATATATATATATATATATATAATATATATAAATATAGATATATATTTATATTAACATTATCATACATATATATATATATATATATATATATATATATATATATAATTTATATATAAATCTTTCTCTCTTTATATATATATATATATGTATATATATATATATATATATATATATATATATATATAAAATATACTGTATATATATATATATATATATATATATATATATATATATATATATAAAAATAACATTTAAAATTAATTTGAGTACTTGAAATGTTTATGGGAAAAAATGTCATTTCGTCCAAATTTTTTGTTTTTTATTCATGGATGCATTTGCTTCAAATGAATTTCATTTAAAATGTTAATTTCAGACAACAATTTATGTGCAGATTCTTGCTATTTTTCTATATCTGAAGCTGTAATTAGCTATTAGCCAGATTATGAGTTGGTCGTTATGACTCAAATATCATCTTTATGGGCCATAACACTTCATTTTCCCTAACGCTGCTATTACAAGTTTCCGTTGCGTCACAAATATCCACATTTACGCTCAAATCCATAACGCTCACCCAGACCCAGTAGTTAATTATATACCGATAACAAAAACATCCACAAATCACCTCAAAAAGATTACACAAAGTACACTTACACTCATACAAACACTGTACAATATTTCATTTTTAAATTAAAAATTTTCATGTCAAAATATAACGGATCAAAGTTATGAGATCTCGGGTGTTAGAAATAAAATGCACACAAACCCATTTTACATTGACTTACATAGATATACAAGAACATACACTCATTTAGCTACATCTAACTACAAATACTATCACATATATACACAAATCGATGCATACAAACAATATACAGCACATTACGTACACAAAACATTTGTTTATTGTGAAATTAACAGGATTTAGCTACTTTTTCACAGAAGCACATGACATCACTCACATTACGCTCAACACAAGTGTTAGATTTTATTTCTCTTCAAATTTTTCTCCTCCATTGACTTCTATGGGGAGTACGTGCTCGTGCACGTCAGATTTACCTAACACACGCAAAATTTGTAGACTTTAAAACTCGTAATAGCATCGTTAGAATTGTGGCGCTAATTCATTCATTCTTGCGTTGGTCCCGCTACGACAAATAGATCAAGAAATTACCTTTTCCCTATAGAGTTATGGGTTTTACTTGTGTGAACATAACTACAACATCAAATTATTTTAGGAAATTACATTACATCAACTATAAATCACGAACAATTCTATAATCAACAATTAAATCATATTTAAATGGACAGAAAAAATACTTTTTAAAGATTTTATTATTCACAAACAGTAGCCAATTGTAAACACTTGTTTCATTTACATCTATTATAGCATTTAATTTATTAAACTCATATACTTGGATGAACAGCATATATAGATAGGCTCAACAGATGATGATTGATGGATGCACATACATGCCTTTTGTCATTGACTCACACATGTGCATTGATATTCATTCAAAAAACAGATAAAAACAATAAACACATTTACATCATACAACTACATTGGAAGGTTGTTTAACATTGGATTCTCTCTCAGAATCATGAAACAGAAATGATGGATTTAGTGTTCCTTTAACATCATGATTTAATCATAATATACCCTTAGGAATAACGTACAATAATAACATGTCTTTAGAACATATTAAAGTTGTCGCTTTTTTGGAAGGAACAACAATGCCATACTGCTTTATATAAATCAGCATATGTGGGAGAGAATCACAATACATTCGTATATGTACATAACACGCATCACACAACAGCAAAGCAGTAGCACACATTTATCTTTTTAATCATCACACAATAAGAATGTTGAAAACTACAACAAGAGATTGAAGATTTGGAAACTAGACAGGCATGTAGCTAATTTGATGACAGCATTCTAAGCTTCAACCATACAGATTACAGCATTAGGACTGTACCACCCCTTTCATCTCTTTCTCACTCAATACTACATATACGTAAACGAGAGGGTCGGAAGATCTTCATTATTATTGTGATTTCGATGGGACACATAAAATATTGATATCTCGCCAATCACTGATATATAGAATATTATAGATGTCAGCCGTTACTTTATCATTTGTCAACAATATTGCAGCAACATTGATCAATCAAATCCTATGCCATGTCTATGCACACATTATACAAGTATGCACTTTCAATCATGTTAGCGTGGACGTGTGCTTTTTACTATAACATCACGTTTTTATTACACACAAATCATAGGTTTGGTCTGGAGGAGCCCTCCAATACAGCCCTTGGAAGGTGGCAAAGATCTTTATAGCCTGCAGCGTCATTCATAACATAGCTCAGCGGGCTGTTGGCCGTCCAGGTGCCCCAAGCCCTCCTCCAAGATGAGGAGGATAACCCAGTTTTAGAGGGTCCATTCCAGGACTAGGGGTTCATTGTCAGAGCAAACATTGTCAACCACAACTTCAGATGGTAAATACTATGTTATATAGGAGCATTGCAAATATGTGTGAATTTTAGGGAAATGAGAAGTAGAGAATTGTGCAAACATGTTAGGATTCTTCAACAAATGATTATATCAAAATATAATATAATAGGTAATTTATACATCAGATGATTCTGGCATTGGCTCCTGTAATGACTTCACCACCTGATTTTCAAAGACAACATCAGATGGTAAGTATACACAATGTATGGCTTGGGGGGGGATTTTGCACAATGATCCATCATATGGCATACAGTTTTAAATGTATTATTTAGTTTAGACATTATTAGATTTTTAGATAGTCAGAAAGGGATACTCTGAAGCACATAGTATTGCTAAAGTCATTCATCAGAGGTTAAGTCTTCACACTTGATTGATAGAACATAACACAAAAGACGCTAAATACGCTTAGTAAGCTATTGATCTAAATAGTTTAGGAAATGGTTGGGGGGGGGGATGCAGAACCATGTCACACATTTTATTAATGATTTTCTTTACACTTCATTTTCCATTAGGGAGATGACTTCATCTACAGACTGAAAGTTAAGAATCCCAGACTGAGAGTGAAGAATACCAATGTGATCATGTCGGTGGCATTTTATTTCAACTGTGCTGACTTCGAAAAACATACAAAGACACGTTCACATGGTAAGTGGGCAGAATTCTCTGGAACAAGACTGGGGATGTAGGTTACATCCTATGGGAGACACTTATGGTTCATCCTATTTTTTTTTTTTTAGATGGTATTTCACAATCCTCTATTTTGAAAATGATGAATAGGACACTTAATGAAGATAAACTGATATTTTGAACAGAATTGCCTTTCAAAGCCTATACATCCATGTTAGTTTGATCAATGCATTCTATTTAATAATCATAGGAGGAATAATGTTCAAAGAAATAATAATATATACATCTCCTATTTTAGAATAAGTTTATTTTATATACATTACCCTTACTTTGTGCTAGAGAGGACTCAGATTGTGAGCAATCAGACAGATAAAGGGACACATTTTATAGTTGAAATTTAGGTATATTATTATTTGAAGGGACATAAAATATTACATTCAATTATGTCCCTCATACAATAGAATACATTGGATTTCTTTTTCAAAATTTGATATTATGCATTATTTTGTCTAATTTTAAATGCTAATATGTGTAAGTCAACTCTACATTTTTATATCTTCATTTTAATGTAATCTTAGAGTCATGGACATTTTGTATTCTGCCCCTGGGTAGTGCTTGACAGTTGCTGGCTACATTTAGACAACACTAACACATTTTTACATATGTGCAGATTATATAAATATACATCTCATATGATAATTAAATATTCTTGATGATAGCATGAAATTATATATTTGATTGCAATTGCATGCTCTATCCAAATCATTACATCAACATATGGAATAGACAATTCCTTAACAGTGACATTGTCAAATAAAGATATTTTTTTTTATATAAATACAAAATATCTTCATTAATCCTTACACTGTTTTGATGAAACAATATTGATATATAAATCACATATTTCACTCTTGGACTACATATATATATATATATATATATATATATATATATATATATATATATATATATAAAAGCATATTCTAACAGCACCATGATGACATAGTTTTAAATATATCTTATGTCTTGCATTGTGATCAATATGTGTTGTGTCATAAAACAGATTATAGTACATTCAACAAATGGATCTATGTGCCACATGCATTGTGCTCTAGTTGTCACCAGTTGTTATTCAAAGTGTTGTGTGTCTGTCAGTATTATTTTTAAAACAGGGAACAATAGTTAAATTTAGATATGCCATCGATTAATATGATAATAAATGGCTGTCTAATATTGTAAGAAATCCAACATATGTGAAACACATAATTTTCTTTACAATCACCTTGATGAACTATTAAATGAATTGTTTATATTAGTGCTCTAGTATTCACATTTATAAAGATATTATTTAGAATATTTTATACTAATGTGATTTAGTGATGTCCAAACTGTGTTCACGATTTTTTTTAAATATTATTATTTATTTTTTTTAAACAAGCTTTATTAGGATAGATTCAAAAGTGTACAACAAAGTCACATTACATTACATATCTTAATGTGCCGTTATCAAACGGCATGGAAAAAACATTATACAGCTTATGGTGACTAAGGTTTTTTTTTTTGTTTTTTTTTTTTAGTTGGTTTGGAAACATATATACTATAAAAAGTTCGGACTTATGCTTATAACATGTTCCAGAAAGAACACTTAAAGAGAGAAGGAGAATGAAATAGTGAGAAGAGTAAAAGCAGAACAACTCTGGGGAGGGAGAGGGGAGAAGGATGTCACATCATAAAGGGAGGGGGGGAGAAAAAAAAACAACAAAAAAAAACGGGAGGGATGAAGGCACCACGCAACTAGGCCTTATAAAAGCGTATTTCCCCAAGCCGCCAGCATCACGTCATGAGACGCCAATTGGTTGATTTTGAAGTAATGCAATCTCTCCAAGACTAGCAGGTCCTCCACTGAGGCGAACCACTCCTCGAGAGAAGGGACCTGTGTAGATTTCCATTTCTTGGGGATTAATCTCTTAGCCCCTGTGAGCATTAGTAGGAGAAGGGCCCTGGTGCATCCGTTCCTGATCTCAGGAAGCCGCAGCAGCAGTAGAATCTCTGGAGTATTTGCTAATATGTGTAAGTCAACTCTACATTTTTATATTTTATTAATTGAAATACCTATGATTTTATACACATCTCTATCCCAGTAAGATCAGAAGAAATACATCCTTCTAATATTCTGACGTGTAAACAAAATATTAGTCCCATGACTGTTAAAGTATCTATTTTACAAGCACATGCCTGATATGAAATATACTAATTTTGCTTAATTTATTGAATGAAAAAAATATCAACACAGCTTAACCAGATAATGTTAAAGTCAAGTATTGTACAACAGTTAAGGTGGAGTTAGATACAGCCATTTATGATTTGGTTGTGTGATTTAGAGATGTCATAATCATAAAATTTTTATGACGAGGATTTGCAGTATAAATTATACATAACAACTTTGCTCATTTCACTTTTAAGAAATGAAAGTGTGTAACTTGTTACATTAAAGTGACAGTGTAGTTTAATGTTATATTTACATTCTAATATCTATAATAATTCTTAAAATAAATATAGCTTATTTATTATGGTTTCATTATTTGAAAGGTAATCTAGGTAGATTATCTTTAAAGAAAACATGATAAATTATTTTCACATTTATACCAAGCTATTTATTGTATGCCACATTGATGACTTTTCACTCTAGTGCAGTCATTTGAAGGGTCAGTTAACTATAGATATATCAAAATATAATTTCTCACAATTATACTCTTTACCTGTTGGAGTGTATAACATTTCTAGAAGTATTTCTGTTACCCTTGATTTTAATTTAGTTTATTTCTCCAATGTTATCTCCACCTATTCCTAATGGTTTTGTCCTTAAGGCAAAGCTGTATTAATACAGCCATTGTAAGATATTTCACTCACAGTGGAGCATACAATACATAAGGTAATACAAATAAAAAATGTTTTCTGTTGATTGTTTGGCAGATATAATAAGCATGTATATGTTTAAAAATGTGATAAAGTTAGAAGTTAGAAGATCAGACTATCAATCCAAGCTAATACACATATTTGTGGTTTTCACTTCCCAATAATAATTCATAGACCAACATGAACAATTTAATTTCATGCATTATATACTCTGCTGATAATAAAATAATAAGGAATTGTAAACACATTAATTTCTCAAAATATTATAGTATACTGTCCTTTTAAGAGTCTGCACTGAAACATTTAAAAGCTCTATCAAAGGATGGAGATAAGTGGACATTTTACAAACAAGGTTCTCACACAGGTAAAATGTATATTCATATAACAGGATCAAATATGCAATAATTAGTAGTGTATTAAAGTAAATATCTTTTTGGTTTACTGTCACTTTTATATGTATATAAAATCATATATTTAAATATATTTTCATATTAACACATGACTGCATATTTAAAAAATAAACTTAGTTTTAATTTAGAGCTTGTGATGGCTTATTTCCTTTTTATTCAAAGGGAAATGCCAAAAGAATGTAATCTTCCATGATTCAGACATAACAGATTTGAATCTAAAATAAAAATGGACTTTGATAATCACATATGGTTTATTCTCATGTTATTCGAAGTTTGCACAAACAATATGCATAGGCTTATGAGCAGCAAACCATTACTGGGAAATATCTACTTATTTGTGGGTGGGCAACAATGCATAGTTTCAATGTATAGCCAGATGTGTTCAGATAAATTTCAATATTGCATATCTGCTCATTAAAGGGACATTAATTCAAAAACGTTTCTTTCATAAATCTGATTGAAAATATAATTTTAAACAACATTCAAAATAAAGACACCGTGGCCAAAATAAATATATGTGAGCAGTTAAGACCAATACAAGCTCAATTTTATTGTAATAATAATGAACAGAAACGTTGATTTTAAATTTAAAAATATAAAACATTTTAATCCAAGTTACGTCCATTATAAATACTAATTACGCATTTCAACATTTTTGAAATATAGCATGGTAAATGTATCTTGCAACACGAGATTCGCTTCTTTAAAATTTCAATTCTAATTTCACGCACTAGCTCACAAACGATGTGCATTGTTGGGATTGTAAATACATTAAATAGAGCAATGTCAATACTTCACAATGAGTCACAATATTTCTTTAATAAACAATGAATACATACAATGTTTACTGTTTATAATAAAATATATTTTTATTAAAGAACCTGATCAATATTAAACATCGAAATGTGTAAAACATTTACTAATGTGACTGGATTATATTTACTATCGTGAGTAAAAATAAAATCAATTTCAAATTAAACAATATATTAATATTTAACGGATTACATATATTAAATATGCGTCACACATATACGCATACCATTCTCATAAATTAAAAATAAATCTTGTGCCAAATGTAGTAACAGCACCCACAAGAGGTATGTGTATGGAAGTTACAAAGATATGAATCCATGAAACATTAAGGAACGGACAATCAGAGTTCATCACACAAACATAACTTGAGTCAGTATGGCCTCACAGACATGATAAAAAAATTACAGTATTTTATCCAATCAGATGTACAGATACCATGTCCCATGGTGCATATCATGTTTACTTCACCACGTTGCTATTTTTGTCAGTTCTCTAATGCCTGCTGTTGTAGTTATATACATTATATATATATATATATATATATATATATATATATATATATATATATATATATATATTATTTCTTAAGAAACTCGGCAGGCATGACGTCTCCCAGGTTCACATGGGTGGAAAGTGTTGCACTGGTCACCAAGGTTGACGAGTTTTATCTGCAGCTGTTTGGGAATAAGAAGAAGTCAACAAGTTGGAATATTAGGAGGGCCCTCTGGGTGTGTATCAACCAAGATGTTAATGCGGTGTGTCGCATCCAGAGGACCACGGAGCAAATCATGCAGAGATTCGGGGATATGAGGTTGCAGCTTCGCAATAAAGTCTGCCTCATGAAGGAGTGGGTAAAAGCCCATCGGAGGGATGGAAAGCAGGATTCACCCCCACGGAAACTTTTCCTGCAAGCTCATGAGGAGACTTTATGCACCCTCCTCAATCTCTGTTTCCCCAACAGATTTGCTTCCGCACGCTCCTTGACTTCTTCTCAGTCCTCAGCTGCTGGCTCTGACACTCAAGACCCGGAGTCATTTGCAGCAGCTTCTCCAATCGGTGACCTGGGAGAAGGAAGGAGAGAATCTGAACAAGGTAAATATCAGACTTCATATAATATATTAATATTTGAGTATATATTTAAGCAATGTGTATATAGTCATATATTCAACCTATATAGATCTCACAACACACGTTACATATGATGTTAGATATCTGAATTTAGATTTGTCACACACGAAATAGGAATGATTTTTCTTGCGCTCTCCCGAATATGCATCACAGAGCTAAAATGTAATTGCGCATCCGTGAAATCCCTATCATCTGCCATTTCATACATTGAATATCAAATCATACAAAAGTTAGAAATATTAATTGGTATCATTCAATCTTTAAAAAAATCCTATTTGAATATCGTAATACACCCATTTGCATATATATTTGAAATCTTTAGAAATTATACTCATTACACTACTATATCCAAATCAATTCACAATCACGGATGCGCAATTACGCTTTTAATAATTGCGCAATGATCACAAAATATATAATTGCGCAGAGACATGAACATGTTTTTGCTGTAACAGTGGCATTACTTTAGACATGTTGGTCAAATGTTTACGTTAATTAGTATATATGTAAAGAATACAGTATCCTTATTTACAATCTTCTACATTAGAAAAGCTATACTAGCAATATCAAAATAAAAATTTAACAATCAGTGTCTAACAATACATGACAATGCAAGAAGACATAAAATGACTTAAAGGGAAGTCAACAACATAAAATATTGTAAATAAGAATATATGATCTCTTTATTTATAAAATAATTTTGAAAACAATGAACTCACGTGAATACAAATATTATTTTACTTTGTCAATTTGAAAAATAATTCCTGATTGTTCGTGTCCATCACCTGATTTGTATTAATGATATCCAATCCTGATTGAATATTTTACAGATATGGATGTTGGTGCTGGAACTTCAAGCCTGTGTTTGTCACATTATAGTATGTCTCATTATACTTTACCTTTGTCTTAGAAACTTTGACATAACATTACCTAATCCTTTCACATTGATCTATATTAATATGGATACTCTAATTCAATTTTATTTTTATTTTTAAAATAAAAATCACGAATCAGAGGTGGGATTCCATTGTAATCCAGATCTCAATTTATGAGTATTTGAAGATATTAATTTGATTATTGATATCTTCATTTTAATGTAATCTTAGAGTCATGGACATTTTGTATTCTGCCCCTGGGTAGTGCTTGACAGTTGTTGGCTACATTTAGACAACACTAACACATTTTTACATATGTGCAGATTATATAAATACACATCTCATATGATAATTAAATATTCTTGATGATAGCATGAAATTATATATTTGATTGCAATTGCATGCTCTATCCAAATCATTACATCAACATATGGAATAGACAATTCCTTAACAGTGACATTGTCAAATAAAGATATTTTTTTATATAAATAATACAAAATATCTTCATTAATCCTTACACTGTTTTGATGAAACAATATTGATATATAAATCACATATTTCACCCTTGGACTATATATATATATATATATATATATATATATATATATATATATATATATATATATATATAAAAGCATATTCTAACAGCACCAAGATGACATAGTTTTAAATATATCTTATGTCTTGCATTGTGAACAATATGTGTTGTGTCATAAAACAGATTATAGTACATTGCACAAATGGATCTATGTGCCACATGTATTATGCTCTAGTTGTCACCAGTTGTTATTCAAAGTGTTGTGTGTCTGTCAGTATTATTTTTAAAACAGGGAACAATAGTTATATTTAGATATGCTATCGATTAATATGATAATAATTGGCTGTCTAATATTGTAAGAAATCCAACATATGTGAAACACATCATTTTCTTTACAATCACCTTGATGAACTATTAAATGTATTGTTTATAGTAGTGCTCTAGTATTCACATTTATAAAGATATTATTTTGAATATTTTAGACTAATGTGATTTAGTGATGTCCAAACTGTGTTCACAAATTTTTTAAAATATTATTAATAAAACTAGTTATTGTGACAAGCACAGAGGGATCCAGCACTGATAGTGACCTGCCTTTGCAGGGTTCTGGTAAGTCTATTGAATCATTCATATGTCATTGAAAGTGTCTTTTTCATAAATATTCTGATCATGATTCTAATGAAGCATTCCATTTGAATAAAACTTATAATGTACTTCTCTAAAGATATATATATCATTTTGTTTTGATTACTTTCATATTAAGATCTCAAAGCTTCTTAGTCTACACCTTTGTGCTTCAGAACATGGCTAGCACATGTTTATATTTAGTATAAATTTAGACAACAATCATAAAGCGATACACACATGAGAACTCTTAAATGTTCCATGTACTCTGCTTTTGTGAATATTTTCAAAATACAGACAATAACATTTAATTATTAATTATCGATAATTTATCATTTTATTTCATTTGCATGCTCCATCAAAATGATGTAATTCCTTTTTTTGTTTTTTGTATTCCACAGGTACACTGGGAATTCTTTGTATTTTTTACGACTCACCATTTATACTCTATATTTTACATTTTTTCACATTTTGTATTTTACCAACAAAAGGACACCTTTTTTCCTTTTTTACTTTTTTACATTTTTTACAATTTTTGCTACATCTTTAAAGCACGCAACATTTTATCTCCTTCTTGAAAACCTCCACATCTATCAAACCATAGGATACATTTATTAAAGGTTGGATCACCCACAAGGAACTTGGAGCATCCACGCACATTTTGGATTTTTTTCACTATACCTTGAATTTTTTCACTACACCTGGAGACACGACACATTGTTTTTTATAATTTTTCATTGACTTTGCTAGACTAACATTCTAGATCACCATCTTGGACTACTATTCTTATCAGCCAATTTGGGGAATTTTTTTCATTTACATTTTTTTTCATCTAGACCTTTTTAATATTGAAGATAGTTCCTTTAACCATTCAGGAATATATGTTTTTTATCATGTTTTTAGTGTAATCATGGATCCATGAGTATTTTATGTATATTTTTATCTTTATGTATGCTTTGTGATTTCATTTATGTGTATGAATCTATGAGATTAGACATACCGTTGTGTTGAGTAAATCTAACACTACTTTTTACTTTGTTATAATAAATACATCTATTATATATCACCTATACCTATCAAGTGTCATTTATATCCCTGCCCACTGTGAGGCGCTCCCTAGATCCTCATTTAAAACGTATTTAAAACCCAAAGACAAACTAGGTGTCTTACTTTTCTGGGGAGCTAGTAGGATATAGAGAAGGCGCTGTGAGAAACCTAACATATTTAATTCCTAACTTTTGTTCAGTATCTCTTTAATGCAACATTGATGTGTGTCCTTGAGCACCAGTAACACATGTTATAATATTTGTTTTTAATGTGTACACAACATAATTATGTTTTACAGAGATTGATGTAACATGTGAGATGGAGGAGGAAGTGGCTCCCTTGGTGTCTGATGGTATGTCAAATATTTATAAAATGTATATAACGTAGGTTGACCATATTGCCACTTTAAAAAGGGGCACATATAAAAAATACATAGGTCAGGGCTGTTTTCAAGGCTGTTCCAAGAATTTTGTTGTATAAGAACCCTGACCTATGTATTTTTCATATGTGTCCATTTTTAAACCGGGAATATGGTAACCCTAATATAACGTGTATTGTTTCTAAATCATACTATTGAAGAAAAATAAAGTCTACAGCTTTGTACCTTTCAAATATATTATTCAATTATTTTCAAATACACTACTGCCCTACTTTCTATATCATGCAGCATGAACATATGTTTTTATTTTGTTTCAAATTTATGTATGAATTGTCATTAATGACATCATGATGTTCCATGCGTATTACATCCAAAACCCCAATAATCATCTTATGATTGTATAGACAGTCATTGCTATTCACCTGAGTGCCTAGATGCAGACCATATCATTATGTCATCATTGTTTTGAACTTCTAAGACACTTATAAGTATACATAAAACATTATAGTTTTGAAATTCCTTGATTTAATTTCATGATGTATGATATGTAAAGGGATTTTAAATTTTTTTATGTGTAGACTGTCCATTTAAATCAAACAAAACATTAATATTCCTCAAACCTAAAGCATGCATTTCTGAATGTGTCTATTAATATTGTGATTACATACATTTAATCCTAATGTAAAAGAGAGATTCACAAAACATAGTCTGGAAATGTAATGTCAGATAGATACAATTATATTCTTAATATTTAATATGAACGGTAGTATCTACCATGTATATATTCTGAATAGTAATTTTAATCTCAAATGCATACATGCATACCGATATATTATCAAAAAGATAAATATATTATAAAATCATAAAGATTAGCACATAATGCTGACTTTTAAAAATATGATTTGTAAGGTATTTATGTAATGTTACATGAAAAATACCAGTGAACAGTCATAGTTTCAAGGATCAATTGAATCTTCTTATTAATTATATTATATTGATTCAAATCAATCAATAAGTTAAAACATAGTCATTATTGTGACTTTGTCTAAAAATTTTATGAGAACAAGAATCCAGATTTTAAATTATGTAGAATCTTGATTTCTTTCAAGATGATAACAATATTTTCATATCATATATGTAGTGATGTCGCGAAAAGTTCGCCAGCGAATAGTTCTGGGTGAACATATGCGATGTTTGATCCGCCCCCTATTCGTCATCATTGAGTAAACTTTGACCCTGTATCTCACAGTCTGCAGACACATTCCAGCCAATCAGCAGCAGACACTCCCTCCCAGACCCTCCCAGGTCTTGGACAGCAGCCATTTTAGATTCATTCGGAAGCTGCATTATTAGTGAGAGGAGGGACAGTGTAGCTGCTGGTGATTTAATAGGGAAATTGATAGCTAGGCTAGTGTATTCAGTGTCCACTACAGTCCTGAA
Organism: Bombina bombina; assembly: GCF_027579735.1. Lineage (NCBI taxonomy): Eukaryota > Metazoa > Chordata > Amphibia > Anura > Bombinatoridae > Bombina > Bombina bombina. The sequence goes on along the minus strand of NC_069500.1, from coordinate 521,284,607 downwards.
GGACTCATCTGATTTCTGCTGTAAGGACAGCACCCCAAAAAGCCCTTTTTAGGGCTAGAACATCATTTTTTTTCCCTGTGTAATCTAATGGCAGTTGCCTGACTGCCAAGCCACTTGCCAAGTGCCACCACTTATATCTGGTGTAACAGTAGTGTAAATTAAAAAAAAAAAAATTTTGACTGTGAAACATCAGTCTGCTAGTGTAATCTAATTGCAGTTGCCTGACTGCCAGTGTGTGTGCAAGGCCCACTTGCCCAGTGCCACCACTCATATCTGGTGTAACAGTAGTGTAATTTAAAAAAAAAAAAAAGTTTTTTACTGTGAAACATCAGTCTGCTAGAGTAATCTAATTGCAGTTGCCTGCCTGCCAGCGTGTGTGCCAGGCCCACTTGCCCAGTGCCACCACTCATATCTGTTGTAACAGTAGTGTAAATTTAAAAAAAAAACTTTTTTGACTGTGAAACATCAGTCTGCTAGTGTAATCTAATTGCAGTTGCCTGCCTGCCAGCATGTGTGCCAGGTTCACAGCATATACTGTGCCCACTTGCCCAGTGCCACCACTCATATCTGTTGTAACAGTAGTGTAAATTTAAAAAAAAAACTTTTTTGACTGTGAAACATCAGTCTGCTTGTGTAATCTAATTGCAGTTGCCTGCCTGCCAGTGTGTGTGCCAGGCTCAGAGCGGATACTGTGACCACTTGCCCAGTACCACCACTCATATCTTGTTTAATAGTAAAGTAAGTGTACATTTAGAAAAAAAAACTTTTTGGACTGTGAAACATCAGTCTGCTTTTTTGTCAGGCTAACAGCGTATACTGTGCCTACTTGCCCAGTGCCACCACTCATATCTTGTTTAATAGTAGTGTAAGTGTACATTTAAAAAAAAAATTGGACTGTGAAACATCAGTCTGCTTTTTTGTGTCAGGCTCACAGTGTGTACTGTGCCCACTTGCCCAGTGCCACCACTCATATCTTGTTTAATAGTAGTGTAAGTGTACATTTAAAAACAAAAAAAACTTTTTTGACTGTGAAAAATCAGTCTGCTTTTTTGTGTCAGGCTCACAGCTTATACTGTGCCCACTTGCCCAGTGCCACCACTCATATCTTGTTTAATAGTAGTGTAAGTGTACATTTAAAAAAATATAAACTTTTTGGACTGTGAAACATCAGTCTGCTTTTTTGTGTCAGGCTCACAGCGTATACTGTGCCCACTTGCCCAGTGCCACCACTCATATCTTGTTTAATAGTAGTGTAAGTGTACATTTAAAAAAATAAAAACTTTTTGGACTGTGAAACATCAGTCTGCTTTTTTGTGTCAGGCTCACAGCTTATACTGGGCCCAATTGCCTATTGCCACCACTCATATCTTGTTTAATAGTAGTGTAAGTGTACATTTAAAAAAATAAAAACTTTTTGGACTGTGAAACATCAGTCTGCTTTTTTTGTGTCAGGCTCACAGCGTATACTGTGCCCACTTGCCCAGTGCCACCACTCATATCTTGTTTAATAGTAGTGTAAGTGTACATTGAAAAACAATAAAAAAATTTGGACTGTGAAACATCAGTCTGCTTTTCTGTGTCAGGCTCACAGCTTATACTGGGCCCACTTGCCCAGTGCCACCACTCATATCTTGTTTAATAGTAGTGTAAGTGTACATTTAAAAAAATAAAAACTTTTTGGACTGTGAAACATCAGTCTGCTTTTTTGTGTCAGGCTTACAGCTTATACTGGACCCACTTGCCCAGTGCCACCACTCATCTCTTGTTTAATAGTAGTGTAAGTGTACATTTAAAAAAATAAAAACTTTTTGGACTGTGAAACATCAGTCTGCTTTTTTGTGTCAGGCTCAAAGCGTATACTGTGCCCACTTGCCCAGTGCCACCACTCATATCTTGTTTAATAGTAGTGTAAGTGTACATTTAAAAAAAAAAATTTGGACTGTGAAACATCAGTCTGCTTTTTTGTGTCAGGCTCACAGCTTATACTGGGCCCACTTGCCCAGTGCCACCACTCATATCTTGTTTAATAGTAGTGTAAGTGTACATTTAAAAACAAAAAACAAAATTGGACTGTGAAACATCAGTCTGCTTTTTTGTGTGAGGCTCACAGCTTATACTGGGCCCACTTGCCCAGTGCCACCACTCATATCTTGTTTAATAGTAGTGTAAGTGTACATTTAAAAAAATAAAAACTTTTTGGACTGTGAAACATCAGTCTGCTTTTTTGTGTCAGGCTCACAGCGTATACTGTGCCCACTTGCCCAGTGCCACCACTCATATCTTGTTTAATAGTAGTGTAAGTGTACATTTAAAAACAAAAAAAAATTTGGACTGTGAAACATCAGTCTGCTTTTTTGTGTCAGGCTCACAGCTTATACTGGGCTCACTTGCCCAGTGCCACCACTCATATCTTGTTTAATAGCAGTGTAAGTGTACATTTAAAAAAATAAAAACTTTTTGGACTGTGAAACATCAGTCTGCTTTTTTGTGTCATGCTTACAGCTTATACTGGACCCACTTGCCCAGTGCCACCACTCATATCTTGTTTAATAGTAGTGTAAGTGTACATTTAAAAACAAAAAAAACTTTTTGGACTGTAAAACATCAGTCTGCTTTTTTGTGTCAGGCTCACAGCGTATACTGTGCCCACTTGCCCAGTGCCACCACTCATATCTTGTGTAATAGTAGTGTAAATGTACATTTAAAAACAAAAAAAAAATTTTAGACTGTGAAACATCAGTCTGCTTTTTTGTGTCAGGCTCACAGCGTATACTGGGCCCACTTGCCCAGTATATAAAAGAGTAAGCCCAGCACTCACCAACCAGACAAGAGGTGCACACTCCAGGGGTTCATGCACAAACCCCATCAAATATAGTGAAAAAAAGGGGTTAAAGCAGCACCAAATGTGAAGTATTCTCAATTTCTTTTATTCATCAGATACATAAAAAACCAACAACGCTTCGGTCAGCACCTGACCTTAATCATGTTGTATATACAAATGCCTACCAACACTTCTTATGTAGCCATTGTGGGCGGAGTTACTACCTGTACAGGTGTGGGACTATTTGTTAACCCTCTGTATACATACACCAGGAGGAACTTCTTGATACTCCATCTAGTGGTTAGACATTTTTCATCTTAAACTATTATAACCTGGAAGATACAATGCAAATATTCAAAATCAATTTCACATCAGTATAGTTATTGCTTATTTTATAAAAGTTTCAGTTATCAAAAGGTTATTAAAAAATTACAAAATATACCAAAAAATATACCTTTACCAAAGAATAAATATACAATCAATTTACAATACATCTATAAAGTTTCGATCAAGCAACTGAAGCTCAAATACTGCTCCCCATAGTGGATAGAGATAGTACCCATTTACTACAGAGACCATTACATATACTCAATCCTTTGCATATTCTTTTACAGAATTAGTTAGTTAAGGGTAACCTGCCAATCTATTTCCCTATTCATTCCCAGAGGTATTAATGTCTGTAAGGTAAGGTATAGATCCAGTATGTTTCTCTGGATTTTAGGATCTGTTTTCTATCTCCTCCTCTCCTAGGCCTTTTAACTTGCTCAATGACCTGATATCTTAACTGGGAGATAGTATGTCCTGCCTGTAGGAAGTGGTTTGAAACGGCGGCATCTCTATTATTACACCGTATATTGGATTTATGTTGCACAATTCTATCCCTTATCCTCCTGGTTGATACACCTATATAAATTTTGGAACAGGGACACTTGATTAGATAGATTACATATTCTGCATTACACGTGAAATACCCTGGGATTTTATATATCCTACCAGTCAATGGATGGGAAAAAGAATTCCCTCTGATAATATTACCACAATTACAGCATCCTAAACAGGGAAAACATTCTAGTTTGGGAGTGGAGATATAGGTTTGTGTCATCTTTTTAGCTGTACCCAAATCCGCTCTTACCAGGGAATCTTTTAGATTTCTACTCCTCTTATATGCAGGCATTGGTGGTTCATCAAACTCCTTTATCTGCGGATTTAGATTTTTAATAACAGGCCAATGTTTCTTAATAACCTTATATATCTCTGTTCTCAATGTGTTATACTGGGAGACAAATACCATACGTTTCCCTTTCTGTTTATCTCTTACTTTAGTACCTCTTAGGATAGAATGTCTGGGAACCTTCTTGACCTCCTCAATCTGTTTCTGTATGAGATGTTTAGGAAAACCCCTCTCAATGAATAGATTACCCATCTCTGCCAATCTAGTTCCTTACCTTTGATTATCTGCAACGGGACTTGGATTCACAGAAGGAGGAGCTGGTACGCCTGGAGAGTTCCCTGAGGGCGACGATATCAGCTGAGGATATAGATAAACTGCTGGCCTCTGTAAATACAAATATTCAAGAGATGAAGAAGGTGATTGAGACTCGTAAGCGCCAGAAATTTCAGAGGGATGAGGAAGACTACCGCTACCGGTAGTAGACTACCGGTTCAGTGTACAGATGGTCGGTAGATGCCCCTCACCATGATAGAAGGTATCAGTGTTCAACCAATTGGAGGAGACAACGTCGCATGCGCGACACAGGTGTAAGTTCAACGTCATCAACAAATGACTCATCGGGGGACTCAGAAGGAGGCGCAGAGGTGGCAGGAAGCACCGCCGGAAAACCAACCGGGACAGCAACCGATACTGGCCCCAAAGAAACGAGATCACAGAGGAAGACACGGTACCAGGGCAGACGGAACTAACGGAACTTACGGTAAACATTTCTAAATATGACCTAACTGATACAGAGAGACAGGTCATTAACAAAGGGCTATCTTTTTGTCCAGTATCAAAATGTGACTTTTTTACATTGCAGAAAGACCTGTATTCCTTTCTCCGTAACAAGACTTTCTTTGGACAAGTGCAACCATCCCTAGGGGTAAATCCCAGGTTAGAGGCTGAGGCCCAAAATTAAGATAATGCATTATCTTTAAAAAATCTGAAATTGAGCGTCAAAAGTAGCTTTAATCCACCTATATGTAACAACAGTGTGGAGACCATTATGCAGCTTGTTTTAAGGGATATTGAGATACTACAGAGTAAGAACATAATCCCTGATAAAAAGAAAAATTGTGTACAGAGTAATTTCACTAAAATTGAAAAAGATGCTTTGCTTGATCTAAGAAATAATGGTGATATTATTTGTAAACCTGCAGATAAGGGCAGGGCTACCGTTATCCTAGATAGGGGATATTATGTGCAAGAGATTAAAGATCAAATGAGTGATAAAGAAATATACAGATTATTGAATAGATACCCCACTCTAGAGGTAAAACGTGAACTTATTAAGTGTATTGATAGGGCAATGTATAATGGTATAATAACAGAGAAAGAACAGAAGTTTCTTTTACCAGAAAAAATATGTAACACCTGTTTTTTATACATTGCCCAAGATACACAAAAATAAGGAGTCCCCCCCAGGCCGCCCAATTGTGGCAAGCACAAACTCAATCTTAACAAATGTTTCTATATATTTGGTCAGGGTGCTCAGACCGCTAGCATTTCAGACTATGTCTTATCTTAAAGATACAGGAGACTTTCTGATTAAATTGGAAGAATTGGGGTTGGAGAGTGATAAATTTATTTTATATACCCTTGATGTAAACAGCTTGTACATGTCAATTACACATGTGAGCGGATTAGGTGCTATCAAACATGCTGTTGACACCAATGGTATATTATCTACAACACAATGTGAATTTGTTTTAGAACTACTCCAATTGATTCTTTACTGTAACTACTTTTTTTTCCAGGACCAATATTATATACAGTGCCAGGGGACTGCCATGGGGTCGAATGTCGCCCCCACATATGCCAATTTCTTCATGGGTGTATACGAAGAAAAATTTGTATACAGTAATAAATCATTTTTACAATATGGATTATGTTGGTTTAGATATATAGATGATGTATTTGGCATATGGGGGGTGACATCGACTCCTTACAAGAATTTGTAGCTGACCTTAATATATCAACAAGACATATCAAGTTCAAACTCACATATAGTGAAGAGTCAGTGGCATTCCTAGACACTAATGTAGTAAAGAGTGGGAGGACATTGATGGTGGATATTTACAGAAAGGAGAGTGATAGGAATAGTCTTTTAAGATTTGAGAGTGCTCATCCACCCCCTCTAATAAGAAGCCTCCCTAAGAGTCAATTACTTAGGGTTAAAAAAAATTGTCTCTGATGAGGATATGATAGGGACTAGATTGGCAGAGATGGGTAATCTATTCATTGAGAGGGGTTTTCCTAAACATCTCATACAGAAACAGATTGAGGAGGTCAAGAAGGTTCCCAGACATTCTATCCTAAGAGGTACTAAAGTAAGAGATAAACAGGAAGGGAAATGTATGGTATTTGTCTCCCAGTATAACACATTGAGTACAGAGATATATAAAGTTAATAGGAAACATTGGTCTGTTATTAAACATCTAAATCCGCAGATAAAGGAGTTTGATGAACCACCAATGCCTGCATATAAGAGGAGTAGAAATCTAAAAAATTCCCTGGTAAGAGCGGATTTGGGTACAGCTAAAATGATGACACAAACCTATATCTCCACTCCAAAACTAGGATGTTTTCCCTGTTTAGGATGTTGTAATTGTGGTAATATTATCACAGGGAATTCTATTTCCCATCCATTGACTGGTAGGAAATATAAAATCCCAGGGTATTTCACGTGTAATGCAGAATATGTAATCTATCTAATCAAGTGTCCCTGTTCCAAAATTTATATAGGTGAATTGACCAGGAGGATAAGGGATAGAATTGTGGAACATAAATTCAATATACGGTGTAATAATAGAGATGCACCCATTTCAAACCACTTCCTACAGGCAGGACATACTATCTCCCAGTTAAGATATCAGGTTAATGAGCAAGTTAAAAGGCCTAGGAGAGGAGGAGATAGACAACAGATCCTAAAATCCAGAGAAACATACTGGATCTATACCTTACAGACATTAATACCTCTGGGAATGAATAGGGAAATAGATTGGCAGGTTACCCTTAACTAACTAATTCTGTAAAAGAATATGCAAAGGATTGAGTATATGTAATGGTCTCTGTAGTAAATGGGTGCTATCTCTATCCACTATGGGGAGCAGTATTTGAGCTTCAGTTGCTTGATCTAACCTTTATAGATGTATTGTAAATTGATTGTATATTTATTGTTTGGTAAAGGTATATTTTTTGGTATATTTTGTAATTTTTTAATAACCTTTGGATAACTGAAACTTTTGTAAAATAAGCAATAACTATACTGATGTGAATTTGATTTTGAATATTTGCATTGTATCTTCCAGGTTATAATAGTTTAAGATGAAAAATGTCTTACCACTATAGGGAGTATCAAGAAGTTCCTCCTGGTATATGTATACAGAGGGTTAACAAATAGTCCCACACCTGTACAGGTAGTAACTCCGCCCACAATGGCTACATAAGAAGTGTTGGTATTAAGGTCAGGTGCTGACCGAAACGTTGTTGGTTTTTTATGTATCTGATGAATAAAAGAAATTGAGAATACTTCAAATTTGGTGCTGCTTCAACCCCTTTTTTCCCACTTGCCCAGTGCCACCACTCATATCTTGTTTAATAGTAGTGTAAGTGTACATTTAAAAAAATAAAAAAATTTTGGACTGTGAAACATCAGTCTGCTTTTTTTGTGTCAGGCTCACAGTTTATACTGGGCCCACTTGCCCAGTGCCACCACTAATATCTTGTTTAATAGTAGTGTAAGTGTACATTTAAAAACATAAAAAAAAATTTGGACTGTGAAACATCAGTTTGCTTTTTTGTGTCAGGCTCACAGCGTATCTGTGCCCACTTGCCCAGTGCCACCACTCATATCTTGTTTAATAGTAGTGTAAGTGTACATTTAAAAATATAAAAACTTTTTGGACTGTGAAACATCAGTCTGCTTTTTTGTGTCAGGCTCACAGCTTATACTGGGCCCACTTGCTCAGTGCCACCACTCATATCTTGTTTAATAGTAGTGTAAAGTGTACATTTAAAAAAATAAAAACTTTTTGGACTGTGAAACATCAGTCTGCTTTTTTGTGTTAGGCTCACAGTTTATACTGGGCCCACTTGCCCAGTGCCACCACTCATATCTTGTTTAATAGTAGTGTAAGTATACATTTAAAAAAACCAAAAACTTTTTGGACTGTGAAACATCAGTCTGCTTTTTTGTGTCAGGCTCACAGCGTATACTGTGCCCACTTGCCCAGTGCCACCACTCATATCTTGTTTAATAGTAGTGTAAGTGTACATTTAAAAACAAAAACATTTTTTTGGACTGTGAAAAATCAGTCTGCTTTTTTGTGTCAGGCTCACAGCTTATACTGGGCCCACTTGCCCAGTGCCACCACTCATATCTTGTTTAATAGTAGTGTAAGTGTACATTTAAAAAAATAAAAACTTTTTGGACTGTGAAACATCAGTCTGCTTTTTTGTGTCAGGCTCACAGCTTATACTGGGCCCACTTGCCCAGTGCCACCACTAATATCTTGTTTAATAGTAGTGTAAGTGTACATTTAAAAAAACCAAAAACTTTTTGGACTGTGAAACATCAGTCTGCTTTTTTGTGTCAGGCTCACAGCGTATCTGTGCCCACTTGCCCAGTGCCACCACTCATATCTTGTTTAATAGTAGTGTAAAGTGTACATTTAAAAAAATAAAAACTTTTTGGACTGTGAAACATCAGTCTGCTTTTTTGTGTTAGGCTCACAGTTTATACTGGGCCCACTTGCCCAGTGCCACCACTCATATCTTGTTTAATAGTAGTGTAAGTGTACATTTAAAAAAACCAAAAACTTTTTGGACTGTGAAACATCAGTTTGCTTTTTTGTGTCAGGCTCACAGCGTATCTGTGCCCACTTGCCCAGTGCCACCACTCATATCTTGTTTAATAGTAGTGTAAGTGTACATTTAAAAATATAAAAACTTTTTGGACTGTGAAACATCAGTCTGCTTTTTTGTGTCAGGCTCACAGCGTATCTGTGCCCACTTGCCCAGTGCCACCACTCATATCTTGTTTAATAGTAGTGTAAGTGTACATTTAAAAATATAAAAACTTTTTGGACTGTGAAACATCAGTCTGCTTTTTTGTGTCAGGCTCACAGCTTATACTGGGCCCACTTGCTCAGTGCCACCACTCATATCTTGTTTAATAGTAGTGTAAAGTGTACATTTAAAAAAATAAAAACTTTTTGGACTGTGAAACATCAGTCTGCTTTTTTGTGTTAGGCTCACAGTTTATACTGGGCCCACTTGCCCAGTGCCACCACTCAAATCTTGTTTAATAGTAGTGTAAGTATACATTTAAAAAAACCAAAAACTTTTTGGACTGTGAAACATCAGTCTGCTTTTTTGTGTCAGGCTCACAGCGTATACTGTGCCCACTTGCCCAGTGCCACCACTCATATCTTGTTTAATAGTAGTGTAAGTGTACATTTAAAAACAAAAACATTTTTTTGGACTGTGAAAAATCAGTCTGCTTTTTTGTGTCAGGCTCACGGCTTATACTGGGCCCACTTGCCCAGTGCCACCACTCATATCTTGTTTAATAGTAGTGTAAGTGTACATTTAAAAAAATAAAAACTTTTTGGACTGTGAAACATCAGTCTGCTTTTTTGTGTCAGGCTCACAGCTTATACTGGGCCCACTTGCCCAGTGCCACCACTAATATCTTGTTTAATAGTAGTGTAAGTGTACATTTAAAAACATAAAAAAAAATTGGACTGTGAAATATCAGTTTGCTTTTTTGTGTCAGGCTCACAGCGTATCTGTGCCCACTTGCCCAGTGCCACCACTCATATCTTGTTTAATAGTAGTGTAAGTGTACATTTAAAAAAATAAAAACTTTTTGGACTGTGAAACATCAGTCTGCTTTTTTGTGTCAGTCTCACAGCTTATACTGGGCCCACTTGCCCAGTGCCACCACTCATATCTTGTTTAATAGTAGTGTAAGTGTACATTTAAAAACATAAAAAAAAAATTTGAACTGTGAAACATCAGTTTGCTTTTTTGTGTCAGGCTCACAGCGCATCTGTGCCCACTTGCCCAGTGCCACCACTCATGTCTTGTTTAATAGTAGTGTAAGTGTACATTTAAAAAAAAAAAAAAAAACTTTTTGGACTGTGAAACATCAGTCTGCTTTTTTGTGTCAGGCTTACAGCTTATACAGGGCCCACTTGCTCAGTGCCACCACTCATATCTTGTTTAATAGTAGTGTAAGTGTACATTTAAAAAAATAAAAACTTTTTGGACTGTGAAACATCAGTCTGCTTTTTTGTGTCAGGCTCACAGCTTATACTGGGCCCACTTGCCCAGTGCCACCACTCATATCTTGTTTAATAGTAGTGTAAAGTGTACATTTAAAAAAATAAAAACTTTTTGGACTGTGAAACATTAGTCTGCTTTTTTGTGTCAGGCTCACAGCTTATACTGGGCCCACTTGCCCAGTGCCACCACTCATATCTTGTTTAATAGTAGTGTAAGTGTACATTTAAAAACATAAAAAAATTTTGGACTGTGAAACATCAGTTTGCTTTTTTTGTGTCAGGCTCACAGCGTATACTGTGCCCACTTGCCCAGTGCCACCACTCATGTCTTGTTTAATAGTAGTGTAAGTGTACATTTAAAAAAAAAAAAACTTTTTGGACTGTGAAACATCAGTCTGCTTTTTTTGTGTCAGGCTCACAGCGTATACTGTGCCCACTTGCCCAGTGCCACCACTCATATCTTGTTTAATAGTAGTGTAAGTGTACATTTAAAAACAAAAACATTTTTTGGACTGTGAAACTTCAGTCTGCTTTTTTTGTGTCAGGCTCACAGCTTATACTGGGCCCACTTGCCCAGTGCCACCACTCATATCTTGTTTAATAGTAGTGTAAGTGTACATTTAAAAAAATAAAAACTTTTTGGACTTTGAAACATCAGTTTGCTTTTTTGTGTCACGCTCACAGCTTATACTAGGCCCACTTGCCCAGTGCCACCACTCATATCTTGTTTAATAGTAGTGTAAGTGTACATTTAAAAACAAAAAAAACTTTTTGGACTGTGAAACATCAGTCTGCTTTTTTGTGTCAGGCTCACAGCGTATACTGTGCCCACTTGCCCAGTGCCACCACTCATATCTTGTTTAATAGTAGTGTAAGTGTACATTTAAAAAAAAAATTGGACTGTGAAACATCAGTCTGCTTTTTTGTGTCAGGCTCACAGCTTATACTGGGCCCACTTGCCCAGTGCCACCACTCATATCTTGTTTAATAGCAGTGTAAGTGTACATTTAAAAAAAAAAAAAAAACTTTTTGGACTGTGAAACATCAGTCTGCTTTTTTTGTGTCAGGCTCACAGCTTATACTGGGCCCACTTACCCAGTATATAAAAGAGTAAGCCCAGCACATTTACCAACCAGACAAGAGGTGCACACTCCAGGGGTTCATGCACAAACCCCATCAAATATAGTGAAAAAAGGGGTTAAAGCAGCAATAAATGTGAAGTATTCTCAATTTCTTTTATTCATCAGATACATAAAAAACCAACAACGTTTCGGTCAGCACCTGACCTTAATCATGTTATATATACAAATGCCTACCAACACTTCTTATGTAGCCATTGTGGGCGGAGTTACTACCTGTACAGGTGTGGGACTATTTGTTAACCCTCTGTATACATACACCAGGAGGAACTTCTTTGTACTCCATCTAGTGGTTAGACATTTTTCATCTTAAACTATTATAACCTGGAAGATACAATGCAAATATTCAAAATCAATTTCACATCAGTATAGTTATTGCTTATTTTATAAAAGTTTCAGTTATCAAAAGGTTATTAAAAAATTACAAAATAGAGGCAGAGTCAAGCCGTGCAGGAACATGGCCGCAAATCTGTAAAGCTCCGTGTCTGCCTTCTCTCTTAGCAAGAAATACCTTGATTGGATATACTTACTCTATGCTGGACAATACTCTATCTGCCTAAACCTTCCTGCCTTCACATCCAAGCTACTAGAGGGCTGATCACAGACGGAACCACTCGCCTCTCTATCTACATCAGGCGCGGGACTACAGCGCCATTTCCCCGCACCTAAACTTACAGCCGGATCTGCTCTGTTTATCCGGATTCTTCCGGCCTGCCGCCCGAGCATTTGAGGGATCCTTGGATGCGGTCGACAGAGCCGCTCTCTACCTAGCTGTGCCCGGATTCCATTGCGCTCTCTGGGGCGTTGGGGCCTGTCTGTGGGCGAACGCCGGAACTCTGACCTCCTGCTGCAGGGCCTCTTGCACCTCCCGGTCTTCATCCGAGGTCCCCCACTAAGGTATCTTGCAACATTCTGGGTTTGGTTATGCGATTGGCCCTGGGCATGTCCCGGTAGGAGGGGGGGTAAGCAGAACATTGAAGCCACTGGGAACCTAAACAATAAATAGCGGCCATTATTTGGATAAGCCACGTGGCCTCCTACCCTAATGTGTGTTGCTGGGCAGTTGATGTGAGACCTTGTTTTTACACCTGCAAAATCACAGGCTTTTATTTTATAAGATAAGGGGAACAAGGATCATTGAAGTTTGCCTGAACTAAACACTACCCCATCTGCATCTTCAAAGCCTAACAGAGATCTTTTCAAGTTATCTGTGCAATATCTTTACCTTTCATCTTGCCGATGCTGATGTGCTAAAACTCCTGTGTTTTTCATCACTGGTACATACATTTTCTTACTACCTGCCATTGTATAACCCCCCTCCTATTCCTGTTATTCACTAAATACTGAAATTATCACAGCCTATTAAGGAAGAGAAATAAATACCAATCTGCCTGTCCTCCAACATTGCTTCAGCCACAATCTCAAGGCCTTACAGGGGACTGTATAAAACATTTGTACAACACTGATAATCCCCACCTAACTGTTGCTAATGGGATGCTACTTACAATTTTGTCTCCCTCACTACTTAATACAACCCCTTGCTGCCTGCTACGCCAAGCTCTTACCTGCCTTTCCCTACCTCTATATTAACTTTTGAAGAAACTAATACAGAATACCTCACTCCCTCTGCTAGAGGGTCCAGACCTAAGATGGCTTCTAGGAAGGGACAGAAACCTGATAAGCCAAACAAACCACTCTCCCAAACCCCATCGGTATCCTCCTTTTTTCAAGCTTCAGACTCAAACCCAGCTCTACCTGATACCCTTCTGGAACAGCCGGGCCTTCCAAGCCTAAATATAAACCCGAATGGCCAACAGGACCCACTACACGCTATCCAGGAAAGACTGAACACGCTTCCTTCCAAATCTGACCTGGACTCTCTCAAATCTTTTATTAAGGAAGAGATGAGGGACCACAAAAGAGATCTCAATGAAATGGGCGCTCGTATGGATAATCTTAAGGAGGGCCAGGAAACCCTGAATAATCTAGTCAGCATGAACACACAACAACTCTCTATTCAGGACTCTAGAGTTCAATCTCTTCAGGACAAAATAGAGGACTTGGATAACCGCGGACGCAGGAACAAGCTGAGGTTCCGCGGTGTCCCGGAGGATACATTATTGGCCTAGCGCAACATCTTTCTCCTGGATCACCGCCACTATTACCTGAAGATCTGGACAGGGCGCATAGGGCATTACGCCCTCTACCTAAACCTCCACTTCCTCCACGGGATATTATTGTTCGATTCTTAAGATTTTCATCCAAAGAGGACATATGGCAAGCAGCAAGGTTCCAACGGTCCATATCCTTCAGGGGCCACTCCCTCCAGATATACCAAGACCTCAGCCCTTACACGGTACAGAGACGCAAGGAGGTTAAATTTATCACTAGCGCTCTACAAGACCACCACATTAAATACCGTTGGGGTTTTCCCTTTAGTCTGATTATTAATCACAATGGTTCACAAATTATTTACAAAGACTTTAACGACCTTGACCAACTGTCCAAAGCTCTTAACATTCCATTCAACAATCCATTGGATCCACCCGTTTTGGGCCCACCCCAAGCTGAGGAGCCGGGGCCTTCACGCCCGCTGGGACAAAGACCGCAATGGCAAAAAATTCAACCCAAAAGAAGAAAAATGGACAACCTGCCACCTAGAAGTGACTCTTCGCCCTCTGGATGACCTACTCCCAGGCCCTGATATAGGGACTACCCAATTATCTCCTCTTGCTTTCTTTCCATCCGGTGTTCATTGACTGCCCTTCTCCGTGGATGGATCCTGGGCCCCCTCGCATGGGCTGACCCGCAATGCATAAACCTCTATCTAAACTCTTGATACCCACCTGGCCACATTGGATGGCCTTTCTACAACCCTGACTTCATATTGGTAACGTATAAACAATGTTTATATCCTTAGTTTTATGCCTGATGTATAATTTTGATTATATCTGTTACCCATGCCGTGGACTATCCCTCCTGGCCCTTCCCAGGATGGCCGTCACACAACCTAGGCTATGAAGAACTTTGCTCTATTGGACACTAGATGTTCCTGGACATTATAGCTTAATTAATGTTTTGTTCTGTTATTCTCACTAATGTTATTATCTGTTATTACATGTTATGTATATTATTGATTGACCCTCCAGTAAACGAGGCAGTAAGCCTTTCTTATATTAACCTAGTTAATTTCCCTCGTGGCCACTACATATTTTTACACTGGGTTGTGAGCATCACATGTAATATGCTTGTACTGGCTTATGCAAGTTATAAACTAAACTTTGTGCTTCCCTTCTCTAGCCCGTAGCAGCAATCACTCAAGTTATGCATATGTTTGATATGTTAAAAAGCTTAAATATGTGAATTTTTCGTGTCTGCATTCTCATCCCTATACTACCCAGGACATCAATGCATACCTTTCTCCCCACAAAGTTTAAGGTCTCTACTTTAGGTCACCAACAAATTAGTACTCCCTTATGTTTAGTTAACCACCTTGAACCCCCCAGATTGGCACCTCTAAGGTATGTTTTTTGGTGCCCATAGATTCTATCTTGCTGACTGCCCTGTGCCCTTAGAGGTCATCTCACAACTAACTTTGACCTATTATACACTAAACAGCATTTTTGACACTATATTTGAATGTATAAATCTGTCTAGGGACCTAAGCGATACTTATATCATTTCACTTGCTAGGTTGTGTATGTATAGTTTTTATCTAGGCAACCCATGATTATAATGTTTTGCTGTTATTTCATTTAAATACTCAAATGTTTTACGTTACATATTATTATATTGTTTACCTTATGGTAGTGTCAATCTCTGATGGCCCAGACCCCGGTCGATTGACATGTATGTCTTCTGAAGACAAGGCTATCCTGCTTAACTATCCAACCCTGATCCCTAATACATAGTATTGAATCTGGAAAGTCCAAAGGTGGTGGGCTATGTATTTATATAAATCACCACTGGTGCACTAATTCTACAATCACTGAAAGCTACTGTTCTGTTAATTCAGAATATTTGATGCTAAAGTGCAGGCCTTTTTATTTACCTAGGGAATTCACTTCTGTTATCATTATGGCAGCATATATTCCACCTGATGCTAATGCAAAAACTGCAATGAAAGAACTTCAAAAAGCGATAAATAAGCAACAAATTGCTCAACCAGACGGAGCCTACATTATAGCAGGAGATTTTAATCATGAAAATTTAAAAACTGTGTTACCGAAATTTCATCAAAATGTTACCTGTGCTACAAGAGAGAATAAAATATTAGATCATGTTTATACAAACATTGTTGATGCTTATAAAGCACTACCTCTTCCACATTTGGGCAAATCTGATCACCTTGCACTTTTTTTATACCCCAGGTATTCTCCACTAATTAAAAGTGAAAAATCTTCTGCAAGAATAGTTAAAGTTTGGCCGGAGGATGCGACTCAAAAACTCCAAGCACAGTTTCAATCTACTGACTGGACTACATTTGCTGTAAGAGACAAGAGTGACTCTCAAGTTGATCTAGACTTGTATGCATCATCTGTCCTAGATCATATTCGTTATTGTATCAGCAAGGAAACCACCTATAAGAGGATCAAAACCTTTCCTAACCAAAAACCTTGGATGAACAAAGAGGTTCGCCTCTTACTGCAAGCCCGTAACATTGCATTTAGAACTGGTAATGCTGAGGCTTATAGTTTAGCACGATCCAATTTAAAGAAAGGAATAAAAAGAGCTAAATTTGACTTGAAAACACGCATAGAAGAGCACTTTAATAACAACTCTGACTCCAGAAGAATGTGGCAAGGTATACAGTCCATTACTGACTATAAAACCACAAGCACAGTCCCCATAATTAATGATGCTTCCTTTCCAGACGAACTTAACTATTTCTATGCCCGATTTGACCGTGAAAACAAAGAAACAATTACTAAACTTATGCATCCACCAGATGAACTACCCCTGAGTTTTTCCGTTGCTGAAGTGTATCGGATCCTCTCCAAGGTGGATGTATATAAAGCGGCCGGTCCTGATGATATTCCTGGACATGTGTTAAGATCCTGTGCTGGAGTATTGGCTACAGTAATTACTGATATTTTTAATTTGTCTCTGGCTCAAACAACTGTTCCTACATGCTTTAAGGAAACCACCATCATTCCTGTGCCTAAACAATCAACAGCAGTCTGTCTTAATGACTTTCGCCCCATTGCACTCACTTCAGCCTTTATGAAATGTTTCGAGAGGCTGGTCATGGCCTATCTTAAAACTTGCCTACCACCTGCATTGGATCCTAACCAATATGCGTATCGTCAAAATAGGTCAACAGAAGATGCTATCTCGTCAGCTCTGCATTTTGCCCTCACTCATTTAGATCACAATAACACCTATGTTAGAATGTTGTTTATTGATTTTAGTTCGGCATTTAACACAGTTGTTCCTATTAAGCTGGTTGCCAAACTCCATGATCTTGGCATAAATACTTTATTATGCAACTGGATTCTGGACTTCTTGACAAACAGACCGCAATTGGTAAAAATTGGTAATCACACCTCATCTACTCTGACCCTTAATACTGGTGTTCCACAAGGGTGTGTATTGAGTCCACTGCTATATTCTCTTTTTACCCATGACTGTTTGCCTAAGTATGTATCCAATAGTATTATCAAGTTTGCTGATGACACCACTGTGATAGGCCAGATCAGTAACAACGATGAATCAGCTTATAGAGAAGAAATAAGGCAACTGGCTATTTGGTGTGCTGAAAACAACCTGGACCTAAACACTAAAAAAACTAAAGAAATTATTATTGATTTTAGGAAATCTAATCGATGTTTACAATTGCCCATTCATATAAATGGAACTGAGGTTGAACGTGTACCAAGTTTCAAGTTTCTGGGCACACACATCTCTGAGGATTTGACTTGGTCTTTGAACACCTCAACTTTAGTGAAAAAAGCACAACAACGTCTCTATTTTTTAAGAACACTGAAAAAAGTTAATTTATCTACTCAGATTTTAATTAATTTTTATCGCTGTACTATTGAGAGTATTCTCACCAACTGTATTACAGTATGGTATGGAAACTGTACTAATTCTGATCGCAAAGCTCTGCAACGGGTTGTTAAAACCGCCCAGTATATCATAGGCGCTCAGTTACCTACCATTGAAGATCTTCAAAGCAGACGTAGTCTTTTAAAGGCCTATCGAATTATTCATGATCCTTTCCATGTTAGCAACAGACTATTTGCCCTTTTACCATCTGGGAGACGTTATAGAAGCTTAAAAGGAAAAACTGCTAGATTACGGAATAGTTTTTTCCCAAGAGCCATTACTCTGCTAAATAATAACTTTTAAAAATCTCTCTTATGCTCATAGCCTTTTTTAACTTTTTAATTTTTTATCCTTCTGATGATTAGATCTTTTTATTATATTGAAGAAAGTGCTAAATTAATGGTTTTAATTTAATTTATTGATTGTCCTGTTAATGGTTCTTTTTCACCTCACTTTATATTCACATAACACATATAATATAAAATACACATATGATTCATATAAAACACTCATGATTCACATCATATATATAATGCAAATGTACACATATGTGTGCAAGATGACTAATTTTTTATTACATTTTTTTTATTACATTTTTTTTACACATATATATACTTTTTTGTATGGAACTGATTTTTTTTTGCACTTGCACTTTATTACACTTACATTGTACTTACTTTTGTGGTATAGAAATTTTCTGCACAAGTCACTTGAATTTTTTGCTATCTATTAGTTTTTACCATTATAGTGCTATCTGTGTATAGGATTGGTTAGATTTTCAAATATAATTTCGTTGTCTCTGTTTTCCTACTTTGTACAATGACAATAAAACGAATCTAATCTAATCTAATGTAACATAACCTAAGAGTCTGCTAGGCGACACTATCCCCCCTATTTGCAAGGTGTATTATAGATTGTTTCTTACACTTTGCATAATTGTTACTGTTAAAATGATGCTCATGACTTTCTATTATGCTTTTTCCCAATCTTCAATATGTGATTTTTGTCCTTTTCTTTTAAACTCTCCTTCCTCCCTTCCCTCCTGTCCAGCCTCGGTAGCTTCATCCCCATCCCTAATAGACGGCGCTATACTTTTGCTTACATTGGCAGATTCCACTAAATCCTTTGTCAATGAATAGCTCAACTTCTAAAATAAAAATCCTCTCACACAATACTAAAGGCCTTAATGGCCCTAATTAACGGTCTATGGCTCTGAGAGATTACAAGAGACACAAGGGAGACATTCTCTTTATTCAAGAGACCCATTTTAAAAGGGGTAGCGAACCAAAACCTAGTTTTCGGAAATTTGGACAGAGTTTCTTCTCTTCTAATACCACGAAACATAACGGGGTTGGAATTCTGATACACAGAGGACTTCCCTTTGTTGCATCCTCCACTTATAAAGATAGGGAGGGAAGATACTTGATCCTGGTCGTTTATCTATATCATAAACCACTGACACTGGTCAATATATATGCCCCCAATGTGAACCCAGCTCCCTTTTTTCACCAACTTAGCAATAAAATCCTAGAAGTAGCTAGGGGTAGCCTCATATTGGGGGGCGATTTCAACACAGCTTTTGACCCAACACTAGACTGCTCGTCTGGCACATCTTCTATACCACAAAAAACTTTAAGGCAAATTAAACATTCCCTCTCATGCCTAGCTGTACATGACACTTGGCGCCTTCACCACCCAAACGATAGAAATTTCACCTTTTTTTCAAACCCCCATCAATTATACACAAGAATAGACTACATCTTTGCTGATGTCTCTAGCTTATCTTCTATTGCTCAGACTCATATAAACCCCATAACATGGTCAGACCACGCCATTATCAGCTGCCAACTTCACTGGCATCCCATTGACCCGTCCACTTCTCGGTGGAGACTTGACGACTCCTTACTTAGAGACCCCAAGATATTTATACAGGTACAGAAAGCACTAATTGACTATTTCCAAACAAATGACACCCCTGAAGTTCACATACACAATATATGGAATGCCCATAAATGCGTTATCCGAGGGGAATTAATCGCCCTCAAAGCAGCGAAACGGAAACAACAGAATGAGTACCTTAATTCCCTTTTAGCTGACATTAATAAACTACAGGACCTACATAAAATACACCCCACAAGTGCTTCTTTGACAGATAGCATTACACACAAAAGAGACCAACTTCGTATATTCTTAGGCACAGAGGCCAAGAACAGGGCCTTATATCTTAGAAAAGTTTACTATGAAGGAGCAAATAAACAAGGCAGGATGTTGGCCCGGCAGCTCCGGAAACGTACCAACAAACAATATATCATGGGATTACGCAACCCTGGAGGTGCTAGACTGTCCACCTCCAAAGACATCATTCAGGCCTTTAGGGATTACTATGACACCCTTTATAACATCCGTAGAGGTCTCTCTGATCCTCCCCAGACAGAAATAACAGACTACTTAAGCGATATTAACCTTCCTAAACTGACTGAAGAACAAAGGGACGAGCTAGACGCCCCATTCTCGGAGGAAGAGCTTCTACAAGCTATTACCTCCTTCCCCCCTGGGAAGGCTCCCGGTCCCGATGGCTTTGGGAACTCTTATTATACACTATTTAAGGAAATATTATCCCCACACTTATTAAAATACTTCCACAGCATAGACGAAGTAGGTGCTTTCTCACCACTTTCGCTTCAAGCGCATATCACTGTACTCCCCAAACCTAACAAATCCCCAGACTTAATAACTAATTACCGCCCTATCTCACTCATTAATACTGACCTAAAGATTTTCGCTAAATTAATCACAACCCGCCTTAATAGACTTCTCCCTTCCCTCATACATAACGATCAAGTCGGATTTATCCCTGGGCGAGAGGCTAGGGACAATACGACACAAAATATACACCTAATCTGGCATGTCTCAAACAAAAATATCCCAACCACGTTCATATCCACTGATGCTGAGAAAGCATTTGACCGGGTCAACTGGTCATACTTAAGAGCTACCCTACATGCTTTCGGCCTTGGTCCAACGACCCTTCAACGTATATTCGCCCTATATTCCTCGCCCAGTGCTCGTATTTTAGTAAACGGCTCCCTATCCTCACCGATTGAAATCACAAATGGAACGCGACAAGGTTGCCCCCTCTCCCCCCTTTTATTCGCCCTATTTATTGAAACCTTTGCATTAAAGATTAGGAATATACCAGAAATCCAGGGTGTCACAGTGGAAGATGATGAATTTAAGATCTCGTTATTTGCTGACGACATCTTATTTTCTTTGACAGAACCCGAAACCTCCATCCCTCCTCTTCTATCTGAATTATCCCTCTTTAATAAGCTCACAGATTTCCTTATCAATCCAAACAAATCTGAAATATTGGCCCTCGGCCTATCCGCCCATTCTGTTAATGTAATTAAAAATTGCTGCCCCTTGAAGTGGTGTTCTAAAGCTCTCAAATACCTAGGAATCTATCTCCCTCGGTCAGTTGACGACCTATTTCATACTAACTACACACATATCAAAACAGCAATAATGCGAGACCTTTCTTCTTGGGGCTCAAAAAAGCTCTCCTGGTGGGGCTGAATCCACACTATAAAAATGAATATCTTCCCAAGATTACTTTATATTATGAGTGCGGTCCCGGTGCCTTTACCTCCTAAGTACCTCACCCAAATACAAAACTTAATCAACTCTTTCGTGTAAAAGAAAAAGCCACCTAGAATAAATAAAAAGACCATGCTGCTACCGCGGGAACATGGTGGGTTGGGTCTACCCGACCTAGAAAACTATAGAATGTCCATTTACCTGCAAAGAATTCTGGACTGGAGAGTGGGAGATGGTCAGAGGAGGTGGGTCCGACTTGAGAAACAACTTAATCCCGACTTATCACTAGCTTCTACATGTTGGAGCCCTAATTTCCAAGAGCAAATTAAAACACTACTTAACCCCATCACAAAAGAGACTTTCACACAGTGGAAAAGGGCTTCTTACCATCACCCTTGTCTATCCTCTAATCCTGGTCCTCTAACTTCCCTCAGAAATAACCCTGACTTCTCTATAAATCTCTTACAAACATCACTACCTAACACCTCTAATGAAGATGATATTCTCCTACATAACGTCACCACTAACGACTCCATAAATACTCAAGCACAACTGATAGATAAGGGCTACGAACTGGTTTTCTTACAGAAGACTCCATAAATATATAACCACACATAAACATAAAAATAACATGACTCGCCATCCAACTAATATCGAGAAACTCTATCTCTTAAACTCTCCAATTAAACACTCTCTTTCCGCTATATATAAAATCCTCACCCAACCCTCACCAGGTAATCTTCCTTACTCTATAGAAATGTGGGAAAGGGAGCTAGGAATAATTATTCTACCTCAAACAGCTACTAATATATTCATTAACACCAAAAAGTCATCCACCTCAGCATCTATTCTAGAGACCAATTATAAAAATATTACACTGCTGGTATCTAACCCCAAGGAAATTACATCGGCTATATCACAACACCAATAATAAATGCTGGAGATGTGGCCATGTTGGGAGTGGCATGGGTCACATGTGGTGGTGGTGCTCTCAACTAAACCACTTCTGGTACAAAATAATAGATGAAATCGGTAATATATTACATGCAACCCTGCCAGCTGATCCCCTTATTTGGCTGCTAAATAAGTCCGTCAAGCTCCCTTTTAAATCTCTTCTTCCTCTGTTCCGAATATTTACTAATAGCGTTAAAATCCTGATTGCCAAACACTGGAAAGCGAAAGATGTTCCCACTCTGGGAATGTGGAGGGCTAAAGTGACCGAGTTACTAGAGCTAGAGGAGTATTCAGTTTACAAGAGAGGTAGCACTGACAACTTTATATCAATACAAGCAATATGGGATGAATACATTAGAACAACGAAGTCTAACTAAGTTAATGGTGTCCCACTTCGAATAGAGTAGAATGCCGCTTTTCAACAAGATTCCGAGGCTGGACAGTTCCCTCCCCTTTCCCCCCTCTTCCCTCCCCTAAACTTATGGCTATACCGAGTTTTTCTTTTCTCTCTCCTCCTTGTATGGTACTTGTTCTACAAATGTTTGGATCTGTGCCGTTCTTTAACATATTTAATACTGTAATGTATACCACAATGTTCATATGTGTTGTTGGATGTGTACTGATTCACTTCAATAAAAAAAGAATTTGACTAAAAAATTACAAAATATACCAAAAAATATACCTTTACCAAAGAATAAATATACAATCAATTTACAATACATCTATAAAGGTTAGATCAAGCAACTGAAGCTCAAATACTGCTCCCCATAGTGGATAGAGATAGTACCCATTTACTACAGAGACCATTACATATACTCAATCCTTTGCATATTCTTTTACAGAATTAGTTAGTTAAGGGTAACCTGCCAATCTATTTCCCTATTCATTCCCAGAGGTATTAATGTCTGTAAGGTATAGATCCAGTATGTTTCTCTGGATTTTAGGATCTGTTTTCTATCTTCTCCTCTCCTAGGCCTTTTAACTTGCTCAATGACCTGATATCTTAACTGGGAGATAGTATGTCCTGCCTGTAGGAAGTGGTTTGAAACGGCGGCATCTCTATTATTACACCGTATATTGGATTTATGTTCCACAATTCTATCCCTTATCCTCCTGGTTGATACACCTATATAAATTTTGGAACAGGAACACTTGATTAGATAGATTACATATTCTGCATTACACGTGAAATACCCTGGGATTTTATATTTCCTACCAGTCAATGGATGGGAAAAATAATTCCCTCTGATAATATTACCACAATTACAACATCCTAAACAGGGAAAACATTCTAGTTTGGGAGTGGAGATATAGGTTTGTGTCATCTTTTTAGCTGTACCCAAATCCGCTCTTACCAGGGAATCTTTTAGATTTCTACTCCTCTTGTATGCAGGCATTGGTGGCTCATCAAACTCCTTTATCTGCGGATTTAGATTTTTAATAACAGGCCAATGTTTCTTAATAACCTTATATATCTCTGTTCTCAATGTGTTATACTGGGAGACAAATACCATACGTTTCCCTTCCTGTTTATCTCTTACTTTAGTACCTCTTAGGATAGAATGTCTGGGAACCTTCTTGACCTCCTCAATCTGTTTCTGTATGAGATGTTTAGGAAAACCCCTCTCAATAAATAGATTACCCATCTCTGCCAATCTAGTCCCTTACCTTTGATTATCTGCAACGGGACTTGGATTCACAGAAGGAGGAGCTGGTACGCCTGGAGAGTTCCCTGAGGGCGACAATGTCAGCTGAGGATATAGATAAACTGCTGGCCTCTGTAAATACATATATTCAAGAGATGAAGAAAGTGATTGAGACTCGTAAGCGCCAGAAATTTCAGAGGGATGAGGAAGACTACCGCAATGGTTCAGTGTACAGATGGTCGGTAGATGCCCCTCACGATGATAGAAGGTATCAGTGTTCAACCAATTGGAGGAGACAATGTCGCATGCGCGACACAGGTGTAAGTTCAACGTCAATGTCATCAACAAATGACTCATCAGGGGACTCAGAAGGAGGCGCAGAGGTGGCAGGAAGCACCGCCGGAAAACCAACCGGGACCGCAACCGATACTGGCCCCAAAGAAACGAGATCACAGAGGAAGACACGGTACCAGGGTAGACGGAACTAACGGAACTTACGGAACTTACGGTAAACATTTCTAAATATGACCTAACTGATACAGAGAGACAGGTCATTAACAAAGGGCAATCTTTTTGTCCAGTATCGAAATGTGACTTTTTTACATTGCAGAAAGACCTGTATTCCTTTCTCCGTAACAAGACTTTCTTTGGACAAGTGCAACCATCCCTAGGGGTAAATACCATTTTAGAGGCTGAGGCCCAAAATTAAGATAATGCATTATCATTAAAAAATCTGAAATTGAGTGTCAAAAGTAGCTTTAATCCACCTATATGTAACAACAGTGTGGAGACCTTTATGCAGCTTGTTTTAATGGATATTGAGATACTACAGAGTAAGAACAGGATCCCTGATAAAAAGAAAAATTGTGTACAGAGTAATTTCACTAAAATTGAAAAAGATATTTGCTTGATCTAAGAAATAATGGTGATATTATTTGTAAACCTGCAGATAAGGGCGGGGCTACCATTATCCTAGATAGGGGATATTATGTGCAAGAGATTAAAGATCAAATGAGTGATAAAGAAATATACAGATTATTGAATAGAGACCCCACTCTAGAGGTAAAACGTGAACTTATTAAGTGTATTGATAGGGCAATGTATAGACACTAATGTAGTAAAGAGTGGGAGGACATTGAAGGTGGATATTTACAGAAAGGAGAGTGATAGGAATAGTCTTTTAAGATTTGAGAGTGCTCATCCACCCCCTCTAATAAGAAGCCTCCCTAAGAGTCAATTACTTAGGGTTAAAAAAATTGTCTCTGATGAGGATATGATAGGGACTAGATTGGCAGAGATGGGTAATCTATTCATTGAGAGGGGTTTTCCTAAACATCTCATACAGAAACAGATTGAGGAGGTCAAGAAGGTTCCCAGACATTCTATCCTAAGAGGTACTAAAGTAAGAGATAAACAGGAAGGGAATCGTATGGTATTTGTCTCCCAGTATAATACATTGAGTACAGAGATATATAAGGTTATTAGGAAACATTGGCCTGTTATTAAACATCTAAATCCGTAGATAAAGGAGTTTGATGAACCACCAATGCCTGCATATAAGAGGAGTAGAAATCTAAAAGATTCCCTGGTAAGAGCGGATTTGGGTACAGCTAAAAAGATGACACAAACCTATATCTCCACTCCAAAACTAGGATGTTTTCCCTGTTTAGGATGTTGTAATTGTGGTAATATTATCAGAGGGGATTCTTTTTCCCATCCATTGGCTTATAGGAAATATAAAATCCCAGGGTATTTCACTTGTAATGCAGAATATGTAATCTATCTAATCAAGTGTCCCTGTTCCAAAATTTATATAGGTGAATCGACCAGGAGGATAAGGGATAGAATTGTGGAACATAAATCCAATATACGGTGTAATAATAGAGATGCCCCCATTTCAAACCACTTCCTACAGGCAGGACATACTATCTCCCAGTTAAGATATCAGGTTATTGAGCAAGTTAAAAGGCCTAGGAGAGGAGGAGATAGACAACAGATCCTAAAATCCAGAGAAACATACTGGATCTATACCTTATAGACATTAATACCTCTGGGAATGAATAGGGAAATAGATTGGCAGGTTACCCTTAACTAACTTATTCTGTAAAAGAATATGCAAAGGATTGAGTATATGTAATGGTCTATGTAGTAAATGGGTGCTATCTCTATCCACTATGGGGAGCAGTATTTGAGCTTCAGTTGCTTGATTTAACCTTTATAGATGTATTGTAAATTGATTGTATATTTATTGTTTGGTAAAGGTATATTTTTTGGTATATTTTGTAATTTTTAAATAACCTTTTGATAACTGAAACTTTTGTAAAATAAGCAATAACTATACTGATGTGAAATTGATTTTGAATATTTGCATTGTATCTTCCAGGTTATAAAAGTTTAAGATGAAAAATGTCTTACCACTATAGGGAGTATCAAGAAGTTCCTCCTGGTATATGTATACAGAGGGTTAACAAATAGTCCCACACCTGTACAGGTAGTAACTCCGCCCACAATGGCTACATAAGAAGTGTTGGTATTAAGGTCAGGTGCTGACCGAAACGTTGTTGGTTTTTTATGTATCTGATGAATAAAAGAAATTGAGAATACTTCAAATTTGGTGCTGCTTCAACCCCTTTTATCCCACTTGCCCAGTGCCACCACTCATATCTTGTTTAATAGTAGTGTAAGTGTAGATTTAAAAAAATAAAAAAAATTTGGACTGTGAAACATCAGTCTGCTTTTTTGTGTCAGGCTCACAGCTTATACTGGGCCCACTTGCCCAGTGCCATCACTAATATCTTGTTTAATAGTAGTGTAAGTGTACATTTAAAAACATTAAAAAAAATTTGGACTATGAAACATCAGTTTGTTTTTTTGTGTCAGGCTCACAGCGTATCTGTGCCCACTTGCCCAGTGCCACCACTCATATCTTGTTTAATAGTAGTGTAAGTGTACATTTAAAAAAAACAAAAACTTTTTGGACTGTGAAACATCAGTCTGCTTTTTTGTGTCAGACTCACAGCTTATACTGGGCCCACTTGCCCAGTGCCACCACTCATATCTTGTTTAATAGTAGTGTAAAGTGTACATTTAAAAAAATAAAAACTTTTTGGACTGGGAAACATCAGTCTGCTTTTTTGTGTCAGGCTCA
The DNA here is from genome assembly GCF_027579735.1 of Bombina bombina. NCBI lineage: Eukaryota > Metazoa > Chordata > Amphibia > Anura > Bombinatoridae > Bombina > Bombina bombina. The sequence continues at coordinate 521,257,751 of NC_069500.1, read as the reverse complement.
CAGCTTATACAGGGCCACTTGCCCAGTGCCACCACTCATATCTTGTTTAATAGTAGTGTAAGTGTACATTTAAAAAAATAAAAACTTTTTGGACTGTGAAACATCAGTCTGCTTTTTTGTGTCAGACTCACAGCTTATACTGGGCCAACTTGCCCAGTGCCACCACTCATATCTTGTTTAATAGTAGTGTAAAGTGTACATTTAAAAAAATAAAAACATTTTGGACTGTGAAACATCAGTCTGCTTTTTTGTGTCAGGCTCTCAGCTTATACTGGGCCCACTTGCCCAGTGCCACCACTCATATCTTGTTTAATAGTAGTGTAATTTACATTTAAAAAAAACAAAAACTTTTTGGACTGTGAAACATCAGTCTGCTTTTTTTGTGTCAGGCTCACAGCGTATACTGTGCCCACTTGCCCAGTGCCACCACTCATATCTTATTTAATAGTAGTGTAAGTGTACATTTAAAAACAAAAACATTTTTTTGGACTGTGAAACATCAGTCTGCTTTTTTGTGTCAGGCTCACAGCTTATACTGGGCCCACTTGCCCAGTGCCACCACTCATATCTTGTTTAATAGTAGTGTAAGTGTACATTTAAAAAAATAAAAACTTTTTGGACTGTGAAACATCAGTCTGCTTTTTTGTGTCACGCTCACAGCTTATACTAGGCCCACTTACCCAGTGCCACCACTCATATCTTGTTTAATAGTAGTGTAAGTGTACATTTAAAAAAAAAAAAAAACTTTTTGGACTGTGAAACATCAGTATGCTTTTTTGTGTCAGGCTCACAGCGTATACTGTGCCCACTTGCCCAGTGCCACCACTCATATCTTGTTTAATAGTAGTGTAAGTGTACATTTAAAAAAAAAAAAAAAAAAATTTGGACTGTGAAACATCAGTCTGCTTTTTTGTGTCAGGCTCACAGCTTATACTGGGCCCACTTGCCCAGTGCCACCACTCATATCTTGTTTAATAGTAGTGTAAGTGTAAATTTAAAAAAATAAAAACTTTTTGGACTGTGAAACATCAGTCTGCTTTTTTGTGTCAGGCTCACAGCTTATACTTGGCCCACTTGCCCAGTGCCACCACTCATATCTTGTTTAATAGTAGTGTAAGTGTACATTTAAAAAATAAAAACTTTTTGGACTGTGAAACATCAGTCTTCTTTATTGTGTCAGGCTCACAGCATATACTGTGCCCACTTGCCCAGTGCCACCAATCATATCTTGTTTAATAGTAGTGTAAGTGTACATTTAAAAAAAAAATGACAGGCAGAAGCAGGCCACCCCGCAGGTTCCGTCATGGTGAGGGTGCTGTGACTCCCGTTGGCCCTAGAATAATGCCCAGTGTTCAGAGGCCACCTCCCATGAACTCAAAAAGTCCTGAGAACATAGTTGACTTTTTAACACAGGACACCCAATCTTCTATAGCTTCCACTCCGAACCTTGACGCACCATCCTCCTCCAGCTTATCTTCGGGCACCTCTCAAGTTACCGATCGCCCGCCTGCCGCCACCACCAACACTAGCACCAGAGCCGCTTCACTTGATCTGTCAAAGGAGTTATTTACACAGCAGTTGGAAGAAATGAGTGATGCACAACCATGATTGACAGAGTATGTAGATAACAGTGATATGTCTCAGTCAGGCAGCATTACAGACATGGAGGTACGGTGTGATGATGATGATGATGATGTTGTACCCGCTGCTGCTTCCTTTGTTGATTTTTCAGATACAAGTGAAGCAGTTGATGAGGACAATGCGTCCGTGGATGTCACGTGGGTGCCCGCTAGAAGAGAAGAAGAACAGGGGGAAAGTTCAGATGGGGAGACAGAGAGGAGGAGGAGGAGGAGGAGGAGGAGACGAGTTGGAAGCAGGGGGAGGTCGTCCCAAGGAGCTAGTGGCACAGTCAGACAGCATGTATCAGCACCCGGGGTCAGCCAGACAGCACGCTAATCAACGCATGCTGTTGCTACCACCAGAATGCCGTCATCGCAGAGCTAAGTAGTGTGGCATTTTTTTTTGTGTCTGCCTCTGACAACAGCGATTCCATTTGCAACCTGTGCCAAAAGAAACTGAGCCGTGGGAAGTCCAACACCCACCTAGGTACAACTGCTTTGCGAGGGCACATGATCGCACATCACAAACGCCTATGGGATCAACACAAGAGTAGAAGCAGCACACAAAATCAAAGCCGCCATCCACCTCCTGGTCCAGCATCTTCAGCCACGTCAACCACTGCTGTCCTCCTTGCCCCCTCTCAACCATCCGCCACTCCGTCTCTCTTCCGGAGCAGTTCCTGCTCATCTGCCCACAGTCAGGTGTCTGTCAAGGACATGTTTGAGCGTAAGAAGTCAATGTCACAAAGTCACCCCCTTGCCGGCATCTGACAGCTGACTTGTCTGAACTCTTAGCCCGCCAGCTTTTACCATACAAGCTGGTGGAGTCTGAGGCGTTCAAAAAATTTGTAGCTATTGGGACACCACAGTGGAAGGTACCCGGCCGAAATTTCTTTGCACAAAAGGCAATCCCCAACCTGTACTTAATTGTGTGAAAGTAAGTAATGGCATGTCTGGCACACAGTGTTGGGGCAAGGGTCCATCTGACCACTGATATTTGGTCTGCAAAGCATGGTCAGGGCAGGTATATCACCTTCACTGCACATTGGGTAAACCTGGTGACGGCTGCCAAGCATGGAATGCGTGGCTCTGCAGAGGAGTTGGTGACACTGCCACGACTTGCAGGCAAGCCTGCTGCCACCTCCTCTACTCTTCCTACTACATCCTCTTCCATAACCTCCTCGGCTGAGTCCTCTTCTGCTTCTGCATCTTGCTCCACATCAATGGCACCCCCCCAGCTCCCCAGGTACTATTCCACATTCCGGATACGGCAATGTCACGCCGTCTTGGGGTTGACTTGCCTGAAAGCAGAGAGTCACACCGGACCAGCACTCCTGTCCGCCCTGAACACACAGGTGGATCAGTGGCTGACTCCGCACCAACTGGAGATCGGCAAAGTGGTTTCTGACAACGGAAGTAATTTGGTGGTGGCATTGAAATTGGGCAAGTTGACACCTGTGCCGTGCATGGCACATGTGTGTAATCTGATCATGCAATGCTTTGTGCATAAGTACCCAGGCTTACAGGATGTCCTGAAGCAGGCCAGGAAGGTGTGTTCCTAAAATCCATGCCATATACACGTCCCCTGGCGCCACAACAGCCTCTGGAAACCTTACCACGGGTCCCAGACCCAAGTCTTGTAATTCTCTGTCTGGGAAAATATCTATCTATCAAATCTATCTATCTATCAAATCTATCTATCTATCTATCGTATCTATCAAATGTATATTGCATCTATTGATCTATCTATCTAATCTATGTATCTATCTATCTATCTATCTATCTATCTATCTATCTATCAAATCTATCTATCTCGTGGCCGGACTGTTTTGTGACAGCCACTTGTGTTTCGGCCAAATGTCCATCAGCCAAATGTCCATCTGCCAAATGTCCATCGGCTAGAAGTCCGGCCATGATTGCACGCACAGTGCCCCAAATTTGAAGCAGAAGGACCAACCAAGCATCTTTTTCCATCTCCCGGTTCCTAAAATCCATGCCATATACACATCCCCTGATAGGGGACGTAACAGGGATTAAACTGATCAGAATAGTACTACTTAACACACCACTCCTATCTGGTGGCACAGTAGTGTAACAGGCTTTCATTAACCCTGTGATACACCTGTGCTTGTAAATGTAGTTTTTAGTTAACAATGCATAACTTTACAAATAAACTTTGTTTATAGCATGCTTGTCTCAATAAAAGCTGCTATGTAAATGTTAACAATGCATACATTTACAAATAAACTTTGTTTATAGCATGCTTGTCTCAATAAAAGCTGCTATGTAAATGTTAGTATTAACATTGCTATAAAATGTTTGATTAAAAACTATACCAACAGTAAGAAATACATTCTTTCAGAAAGACACTTATAACTTACTATAAATGATAGATTTCTTTTAAATCTATCATGTAAAGACTGTACCTTGTTATAAGAGCCTGTTCACATAAATTGTGAAAAATATAATCTTTAATATGCTTATTTTGCAATATATAGAGTGTATAACTATATTCAAATATATGTTACTTCTATAATGTGTACAATGTATAACTGTATCCTTTTATATGTTTAAACAAAAGTCTTTTACAATATAAAAGGTTTTTATTATCTGTATGCTAACATACTAACCAACTAACTAGTCTTAACATAAGATGTTATATGATCTAAAATGGAGGTTTATTCAACCTTGAATTTATAGCTCTAAAATGGATGCTCATTGCAATTTCAAGTGCGTATGTCTAAACTCTTGTATAACAGATTTTCAAGGCCACGTTCCTAAAACAAGTTAGACAAGTTTTGTTGATGTTAAAATGATGCTAAAAATACATATAAAAAGAAAACAATAAATTATGACGTCATCCAAATAAAAAACTATAAAAACACCTTGCTGTAAACATGAGGCAGGTGACTCTGACAGGATATTATAGAGAATTTCTAAGGATAAGGGGCGCGATCCGATATAGATCGCAGTTTGCGGCGCAAGCAAAGGAACCCACGTCGCCCGCAGTTTCAGCTCGCAACTCGAGCCATCCAATATGCGGCGCCGTCACTTGCTAAAGTGGCGCAAGTCTCACAAACCAGCGATGTCCAGAAATCTGCGTAAGTACAGATTTTTGGAGTCGCCAGTGACTTGCGCCACGTTAGAAACTGCCGGCGCCTATAAAACCTGACTAAAGTCTAAATCACCCGCACTGTCTAACACGCCTCCTAAACATAGCCCGACACGTCTAACCCTCTATCCGCTATCCCCCCTCACTATCCTAACAATAAAAAAGCTATTAACCCCTAAACCGCCGCTCCCGTACCCCGCCGATACCTAATAAAGTTATTAACCCCTAAACCGTCGCTCCCATACCCCGCCGCCAGCTATATTATATCTATAACCCCCTAAAGTGAGCCCCTAACACCGCCGCCATCTATATTAAAATTATTAACCCCTAATGTAAGCCCCTAACACCGCCGCCATCTCTATTAAAATGATTAACCCCTAATTTAATCTACCTACCCCGCCGCCAGCTATATTATCTATATTAACCCTAAGTATATTATAGTTAATATAGGTATTACATTATATATATTAACTATATTAACCCTAATTATATTAGGGTTAATATAGTTAATATAGTTACTATAGTATTTATATTAACTATATTAACTCTATCTAACCCTAACACCCCTAACTAAATTTATATTAAATTAATCTAATTCATTTATAAACTAAAATATTCCTATTTAAATCTAAATACTTACCTATAAAATAAACCCTAAGATAGCTACAATATAATTAATAATTACATTGTAGCTATGTTAGGGTTAATATTTATTTTACAGGTAAATTGTTAATTATTTTAACTAGGTATAATAGCTATTAAATAGTTATTACCTATTTAATATCTACCTAGTTAAAATAATTACCCAATTACCTGTAAAATAAATCCTAACCTAAGTTACAAATACACCTACACTATCAATAAATTAAATAAACTACAAACATCTATCTAAAAATACAATTAAATTAACTAAACTAAATTACAAAAACAAACAAACACTAAATTACAAAAAATAAAAAAAAGATTACAAGATTTTTAAGCTAATTACACCTATTCTAAGCCCCCTAATAAAATAATAAACCCCCAAAATAAAAAAAATTCCCTGCCCTATTCTAAATTAAAAAAAGTTCAAAGCTCTTTACCTTACCAGCCCTTAAAAGGGCCTTTTGTGGGGCATGCCCCAAAGAATTCAGCTCTTTTGCATACAAATAAAATACCCCCCCATTACAACCCACCACCCACATACCCCTATTCTAAAACCACCCAAACCCCCCTTAAAAAAGCCTAACACTACCCCCCTGAAGATCTCCCTACCTTGTCTTCACCACACCGGGCCGAACTCCTGATCCGATCCGGGCGATGTCTTTCTCCAAGCGGCAAAGAAGAATTCTTCCTCCGGCGACGTCTTCCTCCAAGCGGCAGCAAAGTCTTCATTCTTCCGGCGGCATCTTCAATCTTCTTTCTTCGCTCCGCCGCCGCGGAGCATCCATCCCGGCCGACGACTGAACGACGAATGAGGTACCTTTAAATGACGTCATCCAAGATGGCGTCCGCCGAATTCCGATTGGCTGATAGGATTCTATCAGCCAATCGGAATTAAGTTAGAAAAATCTGATTGGCTGATTGAATCAGCCAATCAGATTCAAGTCCAATCCGATTGGCTGATCCAATCAGCCAATCAGATTGAGCTCGCATTCTATTGGCTGATCGGAAAAGCCAATAGAATGCAAGCTCAATCTGATTGGCTGATTGGATCAGCCAATCGGATTGAACTTGAATCTGATTGGCTGATTCAATCAGCCAATCAGATTTTTCTAACTTAATTCCGATTGGCTGATAGAATCCTGGCGGCGGGGTCCGGGAGCGGCGGTTTAGGGGTTAATAACTTTATTAGGGATTTCGGGGGGGGATCGCGGTTGACAGGTAGATAGACATTGCGCATGCGTTAGGTGTTAGGTTTATTTTAGAAGATCGCGGTTGACAGGGAGATGGACATTGCGCATGCGTTAGGTGTTAGGTTTATTTTAGCAGCCAGTTTAGGGAGTTACGGGGCTCCAATAGTCAGCGTAAGGCTTCTTATGGCTGCTTTTTGTGGCGAGGTGAAAATGGAGTAAGTTTTCTCCATTTTCGCCACGTAAGTCCTTACGCTGCATATTGGATACCAAACTGCGCTGGTTTGGTATACCTGCCTATAGCCCAAAAAACTACGGGCGACGGCAGAAATATACGCGCGTAACTTCTAGGTTACGCCGTATATGTGATACCAAACCAGCGTAAATATTGGCGTCGCCGGCTTTTGCGGGCGACGATTTTTATCGGATGGACCCCAAGATTTGGTTGCAAAGAAGTCATTTCGAGTGGTATGTAACAATTGTTATTGAAAGCAAGTTTAACTGATAGTCTTTTAACTCTGTGTTTATATTGGATTTAAATGAATTTAATTTTATATTACTTCTGTAAGCTGATTTTTCTGTATAATAAAAATGTATTTTTAAACAATGTTATCTTCTCAAGTACCATTTCTTTATTGTACTCAAAAAGTTTCTTTGTAGAGACCTGTTTACTGATATAATATTTAAAGGTCAGTGCTTGGAATTCATATTTCAATATAACTGTGCTTTAAGACCTTATAAGTGAATTAGGTGTGAACCACTACAATTGGCGTCCCTGGGTGTTTTGAGAGATAATATATGTTTTATAATAATTATTATAATTTTACCTAGGTCCTCTTATACGTAAGAGATGGTACTAGAATATCATGGCTAATCAGGATTTGCAGAATCTTTTAAAGCTCAATTATGTGTTTAAAATGCAGAATGGTAGAGTCATTGGAAATTATGAGGTTATTGCTTTGGAGATACAGTTAGGGTTTAATTCATTTAAACTTTGCTAATGCTGCTGGAGTAGTTTTGCAACAACCTATATATCACACTATAGATGCAGATTTTGATCCTGCAACAAATAGAAATACAAATTTTTCTTATGATGGTATAGTAGAGATTTTAGGCAGACCTCCTGTTATTGCTACAGGAATACAAAGACATTGCCCTAAAGGCTTTAGCCTGAATTGAGATGTGGGGTACTCCTAGATCTAGTTTGTACAGTCCAGTAAAGGGAAAATAAATAATACCAGCTGCAGAATATGAGCAAGCTGAGAGGGAAAACCTTTTTAATGTGATACAATTTTTAGGTTATATGTAAGCTCAGGTTTTAAATAGTGAAAATGTCTGGAGTGTCATGCATATAGCAAGTTTTTTTTTTTTTTTTTTGATGAAGCTGCAGGAATTCTTAAATGTAATATAAAAACAACAATTGGAGTGATGCCATGCAATCCGAAGGACATAGTTTTGTGGTTAAATGACAGAGTTCATGCATTAGCTGGAGTTTATCCAACTTATTATCTTCCGCAGAATAGAACATTAGTTAATGCTATTTTATTCTCTGGTTTGTGTGTTTTTATATTTGAGGCAAGGAAGTGGAATTCAGTGATTTATGCATGTCATGTAAAGACACAAGGTAAAGATACTTTGGCTTCACTTGCTGATATTTTAGGAATGATGAATATAAATAGTGGCATTGTAGCAGCATATTTATTAGAGCTGAGATTTACAATTAAAATAATCACGACATGGTTGTTTAAAGCCAAATGTTAAAGGACAAGGCTTAATTTTGGGGTGAAATTTCAGTTGCCCCAGCTACTACTAAAAAAGTAGGGCAAATAAAGAAATCACTACCAGACATCCCAGAAGAGTCTAAAGATGAATGAAGTAAAAATTAACAGTAGAATATGGGGGAGAGACTTATGAGGGCTATTTAGATACACAAGCATAAATATCTTTAGTAGAATCAGATATGCTAAAAGAAGATGTATTAGGCAATATAACTATACAGACTTTAAAAAGAGAAGGTACTTATCCCTCATGTAATACACAGGTAAAAATAAATGGTAAATGGTAAAAGAGTGCACTTAGAATTAGTTCAGCATCCTAAGCTTGATTCTGATTTTCTTATAGCTTATAAGAATGTAGCACATTTTATTTCATTGCAGCTGGAAGATGAACTTCCTTTAACTACTAGAGTTGTGGAATAAGCATTTATGAAAATGCAATTAGATCATACTGCAGTATCTGATGTTAGAAACTTAGATTTTTGCTTAAAGAAAAATGTTAAAATATTTCAGAAGTGGGAAAATTGGGTTAGACATCGTAAAGGAATCAGTCATCATATTGCTACAGGCACAGTAGTTAGTAAGAAACAGGCACAGTATAAAATCAATGGTGTAGCCATTCCCTTTATACAGACAGTCATTGGTGATTTACTTAAACAAGGAGTACTAAAAGAACAGTACAGTCAAATGAACTCAGCAGTCTACCCTGTTCCCAAACCGGATGGTTCTTGGTTAATGGTATTAGACTATAGAGAAGCTAACAGGGTTACATCACAGGTGGCAACACAAAATACACATGCACCTTCTATTATACACAATTTGCAAAGGAAAACTTTTAAGACAAAGTCAGACTTGGCAAATGGTTTTTGGAGTCATCTTATTGCTCCAGATAGTTACTGGATAACAGGTTTTACTTGGAGAGGCAAAACTTTGGTATTTACCCGATTACCTCAGGGATTTTTGAATTCGAGTGTGTTATTTACTTCAGATGTAGTCAATTTATTGTCTAAATTTCCAGAAGTGGAGGTATATGTGGATGACATATATTTTTCACATGATAGTGAGGAAGAACACATAGCAGTGTTGGATCAGGTTTTGACTATATTACATGATGCAGGTTATGTAGTATCTCTTAAGAAATCTCAAATTGCAGGACATACTGTTACTTTCTTTGGATTTGAAATTTCTGAAAGGCGGAGAGGATTATCTGATAATTATAAAGACATAATAGCAGCTTTAACACATCCACATTCTCTAAAACAATTAAGTAGTATAATTTGTTTACTTAATTATGCAATGTTTTTCATACCTGATTTCAATGTGTTAATTGCACCTCTGCATGCTGCAGTCTCAAGGGAGATAAAAATCTAAAACAAAAAGACCAAGGATACTTTTTAAGTGGACGACTCAGGAAGAGGCACTAAATGCATTAGTAAATGCATTATTAGAGGCAGTAAATAGAACAGAATATTTAGCTCAAAGAGATAGTACTAAGGATCTATTAGATTACATAAATATATAGCTGAATGCAAGCTATATAAGGTTATATAACGTAAATGAGACAATTCCAATAGCACTTCTATCTTATGCATATTCAAAAACAGAGATAAAGTTTACTATGATAGAGAAGCTTTTGGTAGCTGTTAATATAACACTGTTAAAGTCAAGACAGATTGCACAGGGGAAAGATATATATGTACATACATCAGTAGCCTCACTTGATAACTTATAAAAGCAAACTATACCAGACAAGAAAGCACTAAAGAATAGATGGATAAAATGGTTTTCTATTTTGGAAGACCCACAGATACATTTTATTCATGATAAGAATCTGACACCTCTAGATGATTTACCAGCTCCAAAGCAACCCTCAAGTTGGAATTTATAAACTTATCCAAATTATTACAATTCAGCTATATTTTACACTGATAGCTCTGCAATAATCTCTAGTAAAGAGAAAGTAAATAAATCTGCTGGAGCAGGAATTGCAAAATATGCTCCCACTCTGACTTTGATGCGTTCATGGCAAATACCTTTAATGGATCATTCAGCTCAATTTGCAGGAATTTCTGCACTAGCATTTGCTATGAAGGAAGCATTGTTAGATAAAGGACCAGTGTTAATTGTAACTGATTCTGCATACCTGGCAAGATCTGTATTCCAGGATTTACGAATCTGGAAATCTAATGGTTTTTTTAACTGCAAAGAAAAACCATTAAAGCATATTGTCAAATGGAAAGCAATTGCAGCTTATTTGGATCTAAAGCCTGATATTGAAGTAGTACATGAACCAGCTCATAGAAAGCTAGGTTCTTCTTTGCATACAGAAGGCAATATATTTGCAGATACTCTTGCACAAAGTGTAAGTAAAAATATGCAGTAAATGCAGTTAAAACTCGAATGACAGCAACCAGTAATCTTGACACAGAGTTAAATGCTTGCTTGAATAAAACCAGACCTAATCCACCTGGTTATCCTAAAACATATCTTTATGAATTTAAAGACAAACATTGTATGGTTAAGATTGGAGACTAACAATTGATTATTCCCCCTGTCATAGACAGATGGAACTTAACAGAGATGGCCTATTCTAGTATTGGACATCCTCATTTAGGGCGAGATAAAGTCTTATTTACCCTAAAGTCAAAATATTGGTGGCCTAATATGAAGGAAACGGTCATAAGAGTTATAGGGAGTTGTAAAGCATGTCTCCTTGTTAATAATCCAAATCACCAGAAACAACCATACATTGTTAAAGAAATTCCTAATGTCATTTGATCTGATTTATTTAGATCACATAGGGCCTTTACCTACTTCACATGGATACAAATATGTTTTAGTATATGTTGATACTTGTACAAGGTTCATATGGTTATACCCTGTTAAAAGTACCACGGCTAGTACCACGCTTGATAGTCTCAATTCCTTAGTAAGTATTGGTAAACCTAAAGCCCTACACTCAGATGCTGGATCAGCTTTTACATCTACTCAAGCACAAGAGTGGGCTAAGTCTTTGGATATAAAATGGGAAATCAGTGCACCTTATCATCCCCAAAGTAGTGGGGTTGTTGAAAGGAAAAATGCTGAGGTAAAACGATTGTTAACCAAGTTACTAACTAACCGCCCAAAACAGTGGTATCCCCTGTTAACTTATGTACAAGTAGGTTTAAATAATATACCTTCTGTTATTTCTGGGAAAACACCTTATAAATTGTTATATGGTATACCTATGAATACAATGTTTAATACTGAGTACCTTTCTGCACCAGGGAGATTAGAGCAATTATCTATTTTACAAAAAATACGTGATTGTTTTGCACTACCTGCTTTTACACCTAACCTTTTATGAGCTTGGACACCACAGGTTGGTCAGTTTGTCCAGGAAAGAGTTCAAGCAGTGAAACCTTTATGGCCAAGGTGAAAACCTACAAAGGTAAAACATGTCATTAACCTAAGGACTTTGATTATAGAAGACAAACAAGGAAAAGACAGAATTGTCAGCATTGATAACTTAAAACCAGCTTCTAAATTTGAGTTAGAAGATGACAAACCCTCTGACTTACTCTCAGTGGGTTACTCTGAATGAAGCAAACCGGATTAATAATCAATTTCAAATGATGCCATTTTCTTCAAATCCAGAGACTATAACACCTTTTTTTTTATTATGATGTTGAAGAAGGTGATCAAATAACTGAAGTAGAATTATTTGATACACCAACACCAGTTACAAGATCTAATCCTGTTTTATCTATCATAAATACTATGCTATCAGCACGAACACTGATACAACAACAAGGACTGAAAATGTTAAAGAACTTGTTCAATTATAAAAACCTTAAAATATTGAGATATACAGTACTGATACTTTTTATACTTCTCCTTATCTTGATATCAACCTGCATGATAGTTTTTCGTCTACAGTGGAATAATCTTGCAAAGAGACCTGGAGCTGTTCTGGCATGGAATCAAACAAAAGCTCAAGAGGATGCTGTACCAACGATATCAAGAATAAAAAGAGCTGAACATTACAATCTGCAACCTGTAGAAATAAAGATGAATGGGCTACTGCAAGGAATTTATTGGAAACCATTTCCAAAACCTATAATACAAAAGCAAAAAGTATTAGGAATATCTCAAGTCGTATTGATAAATTCAACAGTAATATCAAAGAAAGCAAAGATCACAACTCAAATGGGAAGAAAATTGGTAAAAGATCACATAAATGGGCAAATGGAAATGATACAAGCAAAGACTTTGGAATATGATTTGCCTTTGCAAGAATACTGGAAACAAAAGACATACAGAAAAAAAAATGTGTTTTTCAACATTTGCACATTGCTTATATGTGGACTTTCAAGGGACAAGGAGATGGCCTGCAAATGAAATAAAAGCAGATCAATGTCCACGTCCTGGGATTACAATTGACAAAGTCAAGTATAAAGAATATCCTATTTTTTTATTTTAAACACAGGACAATTAAGTCAAAAAGGCTTCTTTCCTGAAAATCACACAAATCCTCACATTGCATTCTGGGAAAATGCAGAGGAGGAGGAATACAGGTTTCCTGGAGGAGTAAAATCATATAATGGAGCAGTGTTTTGTACTAACACACTTTATTCAGAAAGGTGGACACCACCTTTACATATAGATGAAGGATACCTGCAACTATTTGAAAAGCTTCAGCTTGAAGTAGTGGATCAACAGACAGGAAGACTGCGAGAGCAAGCAATACCTACATAATGGAATGAGAAAAGAAAAGATGAAATGTTTTTGAATCTAAAAGAATGGGATACATGTACAAAGCCAAGATATGCAGCTTTCTTAAATACAATGTATTACAGTCACTCATGCAAAGAAAAGAACAATCTTTGTAATATATCAGTTGAAGATCTAATTAAAAAGGGCATTTGTGTCTTGGAAACAGACTATACATGTACATCCTGCTGTTTATACCTCAGGAAGTCAGGAAAGTATTTTCGTTTTCATCCTAAAGATATTGATAAGGGATTCCTGCAGTATGCAGGCAAGCCAGGGTTTTGGTGCGTGACAAAACATCACATTATTAACAAATATTATATAATATATTCCCTGTTTCAGAAATGTCTCATAGATAAAATATCCAGTAAATGTAGTAATTACAAGTATGAAACTACAAATGGATGTAAATATATCAGTTGATGACATACCATGTAAATATGCTAAATGTTATAAGCAAAATGTGACAGATATGACTTATGATGAAGCTGTTTGGGGAACAAATAATATATTTGATAATGTAACATATATTACAATAGAGAATATAATTCCAGATGATTGTAATACAGAAGAAAAAAAACAAATAAAAGGCAGTTAATGTCTAATACTGAAGTTCAGATATTGACAGGGCATTTATTAAGTGATGCAGAATTAATTGTCAGTGAAATTTCAGATATTAATGATGAAGATTTAAAGAGAGGATTGATGATCTTAAGAGATCACATGATAACTATGATAGCTGCAGCGATGTCTGATTTTACAATGGTAGATGAAGAAATGAAAGCAGTAACAATACTAAATTATTTAACAGTTATAAGGTTAACTTTACAAGAAGGACACATTGATATTACACTATTAAATGTTACAGAAATTTCTACACAATTAAGTCTAACGGTAAAACAAACAGAAATTATGCTGCATATTTCAAAATCAATGATTTATAAGAGAATTAAAGCGTAGAATAACAAATAACCCAGAAGATTGAGTATGGGAAATATATATATATATATATTATGAGATGATAATAGCTGGGAATATGTTGAAACAGAAAATTGTGTTGATCTAGGATATTTAGTATGTGAAAATGTCTACAAACGAAAAACATGTGGTGTTGATAAACAAGACTCTGATTGTACTGTTAAAATTACGCCTGTACAATCACCATACACTCACATAGAACCAATTCATAATGGTTCATATGTTGTGATTACTAGTCAAAATGATTGTAATATTCCAATGTTGCAAGCTACGATGGTAACAGTTAATGAATCTGTGGAGTGTTATAATATAATTTTAACACCACCTGTGATTAAAATATACATGCTAGGTCACATTTAACAATGCAAGTACCCCATATTACATTGCAAATTCCATACATGACAGCATTTTGGGCTCATTTACATAACATGCAAGTGAGATTAGGCTCCTCCCATGAAGCAATTGAGAATTTGGTTCAAAGGACACATGCAGACCTGTTAAGAATTGACTTGCATGAAAGGGACTTTCCTACCTGGATTAGAACTTTAGGTAAATCATTGATTCCAATAATGCCAGCATTGGGTAATGTTATTTCAAAAATTGGAAAAGGTTTAGCTACAGTGGGGAATGGTATCTTTGGAGACATACTGGGAATATGTACTATGTATTAATAGCCATAGTATTGTGTATCATTTTATTTAGAATTTTTGTCCTTTCTTCCTAGGAGAAAATCTAAGTAAAAAAAAATAATAAGCAATTATTTGTCAACCTGTTCTCTTTTGAATGAAATACCAGAAAAAAAAATGGCAAGCTTATTATCATGTTATGCTATAATTCATATATGCTATATGTATATATCTTGTTAAGCTATAATTTATATGCCAATAACATCTGTAGAAGTAAAGATTTATTATTTTTATTATAAATGTATTTTTATTGTAAATGTAACCAGTATAAACTTATTGGTTAGAAACATTAATAATCCTTCTTTATTTTCACGAAGAAAACCTGTGGATTACAATTTATTATCAACCTTTTTATTTTTAAGTTTTTTTGCAAGCTTTTTAACTTAAAAGCTACTTGTTATCAGCGTCTCATTGAAAAGGAAAGTAATAAATTTACTCCTACGACACATTTTTATGAGGATATTTCTCCAAGCAAGAAATACCATGCTAACTGGACATCTATAACTCATCCACTAATGTGTCATACACCAATTAACCAGTTTCTATCAAATGGATATTTTGGAGAATTTTTTTACGACGTATTACTAAATGGCAAGTCATCTTCCAATGAGGAGGATTTAACCTTTGTTACCTTGGGATTTACACTTATTTAATGTTACAATCTTGTAACTTATAAAAGGAATATTAATATGCTTCAACAAAGCTTTATGGAGATTTTGTTATTTGTATGAATCCGTCATATACTTACATTGGCTGGCATCCAACTGTTTTTCTTGCTGGTGCAGGAGTAAAACGTTTCTGTTCAACTAACAGTTTGCTTCAAACTTCCCATAACGGATTACAAACAAAATCCTGATTCTCCAATCCAGAGAAAAGTTTGCTGCAATAATTCCATAACGGATTACAAACGAAATGTTGATTATCTTGTTCAGTGGAAAGTTTGCTTCAAACTTCCCATAACGGATTACAAACAAAATCCTGATTCTCCAATCCAGAGAAAAGTTTGCTGCAATAATTTCCATAACGGAATACAAACATGATGTTCTGTCTTCATGGATTAATTACAGATATACTCCTACTTGAAGAAGATTATGAAAAAGTTCAGTTTAATTCCTGTATCATTAATGTCGGACTTTATTTTGTTTGCATTATTAAGGACACTTTGATTTCATGTCCGTTACTCTGCTGAATCCCGGACATTAATGACACATTTCTTTTTCTGTGAGAACGAAGGGCTGGACACTTTCTTATCTTTTCCTCAAGAATGTATTGGAGGGGCTGTAACAGGCTTTCATTAACCTTGTGATACACCTGTGCTTGTAAATGTAATTTTTAGTTAACAATGCATAACTTTACAAATAAACTTTGTTTATAGCATGCTTGTCTCAATAAAAGCTGCTATGTAAATAGAAATACATTCTTTCAGAAAGACACTTATAACTTACTATAAATGATAGATTTATTTTAAATCTATCATGTACAGCTTCTATACATAAAGACTGTACCTTGTTATAAGAGCCTGTTCACATAAATTGTGAAAAATATAATCTTTAATATGCTTATTTTGCAATATATAGAGTGTATAACTATATTCAAATATATGTTACTTCTATAATGTGTGCAATGTATAACTGTATCCTTTTATATGTTTAAACAAAAGTCTTTTACAATATAAAAGGTTTTTATTATCTGTATGCTAACATACTAACCAACTAACTAGTCTTAACATAAGATGTTATATGATCTAAAATGGAGGTTTATTCAACCTTGAATTTATAGCTCTAAAATGGATGCTCATTGCAATTTCAAGTGCGTATGTCTAAACTCTTGTATAACAGATTTTCAAGGCCACGTTCCTAAAACAAGTTAGACAAGTTTTGTTGATGTTAAAATGATGATAAAAATACATATAAAAAGAAAACAATAAATTATGACGTCATCCAAATAAAAAACTATAAAAACACCTTGTTGTAAACATGAGGCAGGTGACTCTGACAGGATATTATAGAGCATTTCTAAGGATAAGATTTGGTTGCAAAGAAGTCATTTCGAGTGGTATGTAACAATTGTTATTGAAAGCAAGTTTAACTGATAGTCTTTTAACTCTGTGTTTATATTGGATTTAAATGAATTTAATTTTATATTACTTCTGTAAGCTGATTTTTCTGTATAATAAAAATTTATTTTTAAACAATGTTATCTTCTCAAGTACCATTTCTTTATTGTACTCAAAAAGTTTCTTTGTAAGAAATGAGACCTGTTTACTGATATAATATTTAAAGGTCAGTGCTTGGAATTCATATTTCAATATAACTGTGCTTTAAGGCCTTATAAGTGAATTAGGTGTGAACCACTACAGTAGATTGCACGCGCAGTGCCCCAAATTTGAAGTAGGTGGACCAACCAAGCCATATACACGTCCTCTGGCGCCGCAACTGCCTCTGGGAACCTTACCATGGGTCCCAGACCGCACGTCTTATAATTCTCTGTCTTGGAAATTATATATCTATCAAATCTATCTATTCATCTATCAAATCTATCTATCTATCTATCTATCTATCTATCGTATCTATCAAATGTATCTATTGCATCTATTCATCTATCTATCTATCTAATCTATCTATCTATCTATCTATCTATATATCTATCTATCTATCTATCTATCTATCAAATCTATCTATCTCGTTGCCGGACTGTTATCTGACAGCCACTTGTGTTTCGGCCAAATGTCCATCGGCCAAATGTCCATCGGCTAAAAGTCCGGCCACGATTGCACGCGCAGTGCCCCAAATTTGAAGTAGGAGGACCGACCAAGCATCTTTTTCCATCTCCCGGTTCCTAAAATCCATGCCATATACACGTCCCCTGATAGGGGGCGTAACAGGGATTAAACTGATCAGAATAGTACTACTTAACACACCACTCCTATCTGGTGGCACAGTAGATTGCATGCGCAGTGCCCCAAATTTGAAGTAGGAGGACCGACCAAGCATCTTTTTCCATCTCCCGGTTACTAAAATCCATGCCATATACACGTCCCCTGATAGGGGACGTAACAAGGATTAAACTGATAAGAATAGTACTACTTAACACACCTTATAATAATGCAGAGAGAGGCAATGCAGAGAAAGGAGTCTGAAGAAGAGGAGTCAGAGGAGGAAGGTAGCTTTGAGGAGGTGGAAGACCAAACACAGCAGGCGTCCCAGGGGGCTTGTTGTCACCTTTCGGGGACACTTGGTGTTGTACGCTGCTGGGTGGAGGAAGAGACCTTCAATGACATCAGTGAGGACAAGGAACGGGACATCGCTAGCTTGGTATCCAACCTTGTGCAAATGGGGAGTTTGCGGTTGTGCAAATGGACTGTTTGCGGTTGTTTGCGGTGCGTTAAACGGGGAGTTTGGTCTGTCACTGTGAAGCGGGCGTAACCCTTACACTACTTGATCGATACAACATCATAAAAAACCAGAAGTGTGAGTGCGCTCTGAGGCTCTACCAATTAATTACTAGAAAGATATCCTAATAAGGAATAATCAGCTAAAAAACATTTAGGGTTAGCAAATATATACCAATTTTCTTAAAATAAATATTTTATTACGTATCTAGTAAAGTACAAGTTAGAGTATAATATACATAAAATTCATAGGTTAGATAAGGTGCACCTTCTAAAATATATAAAACCTTCAATTAATAAAAGAGATAAAAATGCATATACAAAATGATATTATCAATTGATAATATATAGATGGAGATGCTGCTACGATAAGTTAGTTAATGCTCTTATAACAATGTCCAAGAGGTGACTGTAGTCTGCACCACTGATCCTTTAATGTGAGTAATCTGTACCACTGTTCCTTTAATACAAGTGATATAGTTCGGTTTCACTTAGAGGTTATTTGCTTTAAGAAATGAGTCACTTCATATTTGTACAAGTGGTGGCGTCTAGTTGTGTAGAAAGTGTTTTCACTGAAGCTGTAATAACTTTAAAGCCGGAGGGGTTTTACTCACCAGAATCCGAAAGCGTGTATCTCTCTGACCGCTTTCTCCGACCTGCTCTCCTGCAGCGTGCAGTTGGCGTTCAGGCAGCCGTTGGTGGTTCTCTGACATGTTGTCGTCACGTGTCTGCCTGAATAGCCAATCCAGCAGTCGGATTACCGGTAACTTTTCAAACCCACTCTGTTATTCGGATTTGGTGTAGATGAACTTTTCAGTGTTAAATAAACACTTTGTCGCTCTGTCTTTTTCCTTTTAACTTTCACAGTGATGTCCAAAACAAGTGTTAGGCTAGGGATTTGGATCACATGTATTTCAATGGGTAAAAAGTTCAAAGTGGTTCCTTCACAATTTGTCCATAGAGAGCTGGCCAGCTGCACAGGACTGCTTCACATCAACGCGTTTCAGCTGGAGGCTTTTTTCAAGATGTTTGCGGTTGTTTGCGGTGCGTTAAACGGGGAGTTTGGTCTGTCACTGTGAAACGGGCGTAACCCTTACACTACCTGATTGATACAACATCATACCTGATGTTTTAAAGCACGTTATTCCAAACAATTTAGGAATTTTAGTTGATTTATGCCCTTTATGGATTAAAACCAGACTCTGCATCAACTACGTAATTTTACGTGGGAGTTTTGCCATGGATCGCCCTCCGGCATGCCACTGTCCAGGTGTTAGTACCCTCAAAACAATTTTTCCATCACTATTGTGGCCAGAAAGAGTCCCTGTGGGTTTTAAAATTTGCCTGCCTATTGAAGTCAATGGCGGTTTGCCGGTTTGCGAACAGTTGCGGACGTTCACGTTCGCTGTTCGCGAACGGAAAAATTTAAGTTTGCAACATCACTACATATATGTAGTTATAGAATTGTTTTATATATTTCAGATGGAACATCCACTTCTGGGCATTGGCCTCCTGCCCCTCCACAGCCAGAACCCCCTCCCGTCCCTCCACAGCCAGAATCCCCTTCCGCACCTCCACAACCAGAATCCACTCCCATCCCTTCCCAGCCAGAATTCACTCCCGCCCCTTCCCAAACTGAACCCGCTCCCAGCCCTTCCCATTTTGACTCCTGTCCCTCCCAAAATAAAATGCATTGCCCCCCTCACAACTCTCCCCATTTGTCCCACCCTGCTTCTACCCCACCTGCACAGCGACCAACTCACCAGGCCCATGACTCCCCAGCGGTGCAGGCTCCACTGGAGCAGCAACCCAATCCCCCACTTCACCCCATCCCTCCCCATCAACACCTTTACCCTAATCCCAATCCCCATCTTCATTGTCCTGGGTGTCGTGTCCTCCTTTCCAGCCACCGATGTAAGTATCATTACAAATCAACATTAGAACATACATTCTTAAAGGGACATTATACTGATCTAATTATGCATAAATTTGTTTTGAAGATGAAATTGTATTTATCAAACTTGTATTTATTTCATTAATGTAAATGTTTACAATTTACATTTAAAGGGACAGTCAACACCAGAATTTTTGTTGCTTAAAAAGATAGATAATCCCTTTTTCTCTTGTAAGGTGTATCCAGTCCACGGATCATCTATTACTTGTGGGATATTCTCATTCCCAACAGGAAGTTGCAAGAGGACACCCACAGCAGAGCTGTTATATAGCCCCTTCCCATAACTGCCATACCCAGTCATTCTCTTGCAACTCTCAACAAGCATGGAGGTAGTAAGAGAGAGTGGTGAAATATAGTTAGTTTTTTTTCTTCAATCAAAAGTTTATTATTTTTAAATGGTACCGGAGTTGTACTATTTTATCCCAGGCAATAAATAGAAGAAGAATCTGCCTGAGTTTTCTATGATCTTAGCAGGTTGTAACTAAGATCCATTGCTGTTCTCACATATGTCTGAGGAGAGAGGTAACTTCAGCGGGAGAATGGCGTGCAGGTTACTCTGCTATGAGGTATGTACAGTTACAATTTTTTCTAGAAATAGAAATGCTAGAAAATGCTGCTGATACCGGATTAATGTAAGTTAAGCCTGAATACAGTGATTTAATAGCGACTGGTATCATGCTTACTCTCAGGGGTAATACCCTTATAAAATTGCAATATAAAACGTTTTCTGGCATGTTTAATCGTTTTTATATATGCTTTGGTGATAAAACTTTATTGGGGCCTAGTTTTTTCCACATGGCTGGCTTAAATTTTGCCTAGAAACAGTTTCCTGAGGCTTTCCACTGTTGTAGTATGAGTGGGAGGGGCCTATTTTAGCGCTTTTTTGCGCAGTTAAAATTACAGAGTGAGACATCCAGCTTCCCTCAGAAGTCCCATGAATGCTATATGACATCTCTAAACGGCTCAAAGGCTTTCCAAAGTCGTTTATTGGGGAAGGTAGGGCCACAGCAGAGCTGTGGCAGTTTGTTGTAACTGTTAAAAAAACGTCTATATAGTTTTTTTGATCCGTTTTTTGAACTAAGGGGTTAATCATCCATTTGCAAGTGGGTGCAATGCTCTGTTAGCTTATTACATACACTGTAAAAATTTCGTTTGATTTACTGCCTTTTTTCACTGTTTTTCAAATTTTGACAAAATTTGTTTCTCTTAAAGGCACAGTATCGTTTTTTTTTTATTTGCTTGTTAACTTGATTTAAAGTGTTTTCCAAGCTTGCTAGTCTCATTGCTAGTCTGTACAAACATGTCTGACATAGAGGAAACTCCTTGTTCATTATGTTTAAAAGCCATGGTGGAACCCCCTCTTAGAATGTGTACCAAATGTACTGATTTCACTTTAAGCAATAAAGAACATATTCTGTCTTTAAAAAATTTATCACCAGAGGAATCTGACGAGGGGAAAGTTATGCCGACTAACTCTCCCCACATGTCAGATCCTTTGACTCCCGCTCAAGGGACTCACGCTACATCTAGGGCGTCCATAGCGATTACTTTACAAGACATGGCGGCAGTCATGGATAATACACTGTCAGCGGTATTAGCCAGACTACCTGAATTTAGAGGTAAGCGAGATAGCTCTGGGGTTAGACGAAATGCAGAGCATACTGACGCTTTAAGAACCATGTCTGATACTGCCTCACATTATGCAGAAGCTGAGGAAGGAGAGCTTCAGTCTGTGGGTGATGTTTCTGACTCAGGAAAGATGCCTGATTCTGATATTTCTACATTTTAATTTAAGCTTTAACACCTCCGCATGTTGCTCAGGGAGGGTTTAGCTGCTCTGAATGACTGTGATACAATTGCAGTGTCAGAGAAATTGTGTAGACTGGATAAATACTATGCAGTGCCGGTGTGTACTGCTGTTTTTCAAATACCTAAAAGGTTTACAGAAATTATTAATAAGGAATGGGATAGACCAGGTGTGCCATTCTCTCCCCCTCCTATTTTTAGAAAAATGTTTCCAATAGACGCCACCACACGGGACTTATGGCAGACAGTCCCTAAGGTGGAGGGAGCAGTTTCTACTCTAGCAAAGCATACTACTATCCCTGTCGAGGACAGTTGTGCTTTTTTAGATCCAATGGATAAAAAATTAGAAGGTTACCTTCAGAAAATGTTTATTCAACAAGGTTTTATCCTACAGCCCCTTGCATGCATTGCTCCTGTCACTGCTGTTGCGGCGTTCTGGTTTGAGTCTCTGGAAGAGGCTTTACAGGTAGCGACTCCTTTGGATGACATACTTGACAAGCTTAGAGCACTTAAGCTAGTCAATTCTTTTGTTTCTGATGCCATTGTTCATTTGACTAAACTAACGGCTAAGAATTCTGGTTTTGCTATACAGGCGCGCAGGGCGCTATGGCTTAAATCATGGTCAGCTGACGTGACTTCAAAATCTAAGCTGCTTAACATTCCCTTCAAGGGGCAGACCCTATTTGGGCCTGGTTTGAAGTAGATTATTTCTGATATCACTGGAGGAAAAGGTCATGCCCTTCCTCAGGACAGGTCCAAATCAAGGGTCAAACAGTCTAATTTTCATGCCTTTCGAAACTTCAAGGCAGGTGCAGCATCAACTTCCTCTAATGCAAAACAAGAGGGAACTTTTGCTCAGTCCAAGACGGTCTGGAGACCAAACCAGACCTGGAACAAAGGTAAGCAGGCCAAAAAGCCTGCTGCTGCCTCTAAGACAGCATGATGGAATGGCCCCCTATCCGGTAACGGATCTAGTAGGGGGCAAACTTTCACTCTTCGCCCAGGCGTGGGCAAGAGATGTCCAGGATCCCTAGGCGTTGTAAATTATATCCCAGGGATATCTTCTGGACTTCAAAGCTTCCCCCCCAAAAGGGAGATTTCACCTTTCACAATTATCTGCAAACCAGATAAAGAGAGAGGCATTCTTACACTGTGTACGAGACCTCCTAGTTATGGGAGTGATCCATCCAGTTCCATAGGAGGAACAGGGACAGGGTTTTTACTCAAATCTGTTTGTGGTTCCCAAAAAAGAGGGAACCTTCAGACCAATTTTGGATCTAAAGATCTTAAACAAATTCCAAAGAGTTCCATCATTCAAGATGGAAACTATTCGTACCATCCTACCTATGATCCAGGAGGGTCAATATATGACTACAGTGGATTTAAAGGATGCTTATCTTCACATTCCGATACACAAAGATCATCATCGGTTTCTCAGGTTTGCCTTTCTAGACAGGCATTACCCGTTTGTAGCTCTTCCCTTTGGATTAGCTACAGCCCCAAGAATCTTTACGAAGATTCTAGGTTCACTTCTGGCGGTCCTAAGGCCGCGGGTCATAGCAGTGGCTCCTTATTTAGCTGACATCCTGATACAGGCGTCAAACTTCCAAATTGCCAAGTCTCATACGGACGTAGTACTGGCATTTCTGAGGTCGCATGGGTGGAAAGTGAACGAGGAAAAGAGTTCTCTATCCCCACTCACAAGAGTTTCCTTCCTAGGGACTCTGATAGATTCTGTTAAAATGAAAATTTACCTGACGGAGTCCAGGTTATCAAGTCTTCTAAATTCCTGCCGTGTTCTTCATTCCATTCCGCGCCCTTCGGTGGCTCAGTGTATGGAAGTAATCGGCTTAATGGTAGCGGCAATGGACATAGTGCCGTTTGCACGCTTACATCTCAGACCGCTGCATCTATGCATGCTCAGTCAGTGGAACAGGGATTACACAGATTTGTCCCCTCTACTAAATCTGGATCAAGACACCAGGGATTCTCTTCTCTGGTGGCTATATCGGTCTGTCCAAAGGTATGATATTCAATGCTCTTCAGGCTTGGCCTCAGTTAGCAACTCTGAGGTACATCAGATTTCAGTCGGACAACATCACGACTGAGGCTTACATCAACCATCAAGGGGGAACCAGAAGTTCCCTAGTGATGTTAGAAGTTTCAAAAATAATTCGCTGGGCAGAGATTCACTCTTGCCACCTATCAGCTATCCATATCCCAGGTGTAGAGAACTGGGAGGCGGATTTTCTAAGTCGTCAGACTTTTCATCTGGGGGAGTGGGAACTCCATCCGGAGGTGTTTGCACAATTGATTCATCGTTGGGGCAAACCAGAACTGGATCTCATGGTGTCTCGCCAGAACGCCAAGCTTCCATGTTACGGTTCCAGGTCCAGGGATCCCAAGGCGACGCTGATAGATGCTCTAGCAGCGCCCTGGTCTTTCAACCTGGCTTATGTGTTTCCACCGTTTCCTCTGCTCCCTCGACTGATTGCCAAGAACAAACAGGCGAGAGCATCAGTGATTTTGATAGCGCCCGCGTGGCCACGCAGGACCTGGTATGCAGATCTAGTGGACATGTCATCCTTTCCACCATGGACTCTGCCTCTGAGACAGGACCTTCTACTTCAGGGTCCTTTCAACCATCCAAATCTAATTTCTCTGAGACTGACTGCCTGGAGATTGAACGCTTGATTTTATCAAAGCGTGGCTTCTCCGAGTCAGTCATTGATACCTTAATACATGCACGAAAGCCTGTCACCAGGAAAATTTATCATAAGATATGGCGTAAATATCTTTATTGGTGTGAATCCAAGGGTTACTCATGGAGTAAGGTCAGGATTCCCAGGATATTATCCTTTCTACAAGAAGGTTTGGAAAAAGGATTGTCAGCTAGTTCCTTAAAGGGACAGATTTCTGCTCTGTCTATTCTTTTACACAAGCGTCTGGCAGACGTTCCAGACGTTCAGGCATTTTGTCAGGCTTTAGTTAGAATCAAGCCTGTGTTTAAACCTGTTGCTCTGCCATGGAGCTTAAATTTGGTTCTTAAGGTTCTTCAAGGAGTTCCGTTTGAACCTCTTCATTCCATAGATATCAAACTTTTATCTTGGAAAGTTCTTTTTTTGGTAGCTATTTCCTCGGCTCATAGAGTTTCCGAGTTATCTGCCTTACAATGTGATTCTCCTTATCTTATTTTCCATACGGATAAGGTAGTCCTGCGTACCAAACCTGGGTTTTTACCTAAGGTGGTATCTAACAAGAATATCAATCAAGAGATTGTTGTTCCATCCTTGTGTCCTAATCCTCCTTCAAAGAAGGAACGTCTATTACACAATCTGGACGTGGTTCGTGCTTTAAAGTTTTACTTACAAGCTACTAAAGATTTTCGTCAAACATCTGCTTTGTTTGTTGTCTACTCTGGACAGAGGAGAGGTCAAAAGGCTTCGGCAACCTCTCTTTCTTTTTGGCTAAGAAGTATAATCTGCTTAGCCTATGAGACTGCTGGACAGCAGCCTCCTGAAAGGATTACAGCTCATTCTACTAGAGCTGTGGCTTCCACTTGGGCCTTTAAAAATGAGGCTTCTGTTGAACAGATTTGCAAGGCGGCGACTTGGTCTTCGCTTCATACTTTTTCAAAATTCTACAAATTTGATACTTTTGCTTCTTCGGAGGCTATTTTTGGGAGAAAGGTTTTACAGGCAGTGGTACCTTCCATTTAAGTACCTGCCTTGTCCCTCCCTTCATCCGTGTACTTTAGCTTTGGTATTGGTATCCCACAAGTAATGGATGATCCGTGGACTGGATACACCTTACAAGAGAAAACACAATTTATGCTTACCTGATAAATTTATTTCTCTTGTGGTGTATCAAGTCCACGGCCCTCCCTGTCATTTTAAGGCAGGTAATTTTTAAATTTAAACTACAGTCACCACTGCACCCTATGGTTTCTCCTTTCTCGGCTTGTTTTCGGTCGAATGACTGGATATGGCAGTTAGGGGAGGAGCTATATAACAGCTCTGCTGTGGGTGTCCTCTTGCAACTTCCTGTTGGGAATGAGAATATCCCACAAGTAATGGATGATCCGTGGACTGGATACACCACAAGATAAATAAATTTATCAGGTAAGCATAAATTGTGTTATTACTCATTCCCTAGTTTTGCAACACCAACACTGTTATATTAATACACTTTTTATTTCTGTGACTAACTTGTATCTTAGCATCTTCTGACCGCCCCTAATCACATGACTTTTAGTTATTATCTATTGACTTCCATTTTAGCCAATTAGTGCAGTGTCTGCCACTAGCCACTGGCGTGATCACAATGCTATCTATATGGCCTACATGAGCTTGCTCTCCCCTGCTGTGAAAAGTAAATAAAATAGAGGTGGCCTTCAAGGGCTTAGAAATTATCATATGTGCCTTCCTAGGTTTGCTTTCAACTAGAATACCAAGAGAACAAAGCAAAATTGTTGATAAAAGTACATTGGAAAGTTGTTTAAAATGACATGCCCTATTTGAAAAATTTAAGTTTTTTTGGGACTTGACTGTCCTTTTAATGAAATCGACATCCTCATTTTCTAATATCTAAATGATATTGCCTAGATGTTGGATATATATATATATATATATATATATATATATATATATATATATATATATATATATATATATATATATATATATATATATATATATTGTATATATGCCAATATTTTCTATTTGTTATCACCACCCTTTTCACAGTGTGTCATAAACCAAAACTTTATTTTTTCAAGATTGATAGGGTTTATTTTTTTTATTAATATCTTAATCTATGAAGAACATATTTAATGTTTAATTCTTATTCTCTATGTAGCATATTTTATTATAATTATGATTTAAATTATTACAATGTCACTTTGATATATTTTTATTATGTTCTGTCATTATTATTAATTTTTTAATATTTTTTTGTTTAGGTTGTGACTCAGCATGGTTGACTCTAGAGGCTCTAGCAAGGATAGAGCAAACCATGCCGAGTTCCTATCAGTTGCTGGGAAGGATGCATGACACCATGCTTAGTCAGCAGTGGATTCATCACATCACTCTAGCCTGAATAATGGGGCTAGAGGCAATGCATGAAGCCGCAGCTGGAGGGGCTCAGCACGATGAAGGTGATTCTGATGCCCCAGTAAGTAGAGGATCCGGAGCTGGCCC
Source organism: Bombina bombina (assembly GCF_027579735.1). Classification (NCBI taxonomy): domain Eukaryota; kingdom Metazoa; phylum Chordata; class Amphibia; order Anura; family Bombinatoridae; genus Bombina; species Bombina bombina. The sequence goes on along the minus strand of NC_069500.1, from coordinate 521,230,645 downwards.
GAGGGAGCAGATATAAATCCTCCTGTTATGTTTTTTTGTTTTTATGTTATTGTTCATATTTGTTGCCATTTGGCCAATTTTCAAGTTTTTGTTGTGCCTGTTGCACTATTTCATCTTGTCAGATTTATACTAAGGGCTATGTTGGCCTTTGTTTGCCCTTGTCAATTCCCTCTAAGGACTGTGATGCACTATGTCACCTTGTCAAATGGCTCAAATGGGGCTGTGTTCGCCTTTGTTTGCCCTTGTCAACTCCCCCCAAGGACTGTGATGCACTATGTCACCTTGTCAAATGGCTCAAATGGGGCTGTGTTCGCCTTTGTTTGCCCTTGTCAACTCCCTCCAAGGACTGTGATGCACTATTTCACCTTGTCAAATGACTCCGATGGGGCTGAATTCTCATTGTGACTTGCTTTAAAGTTATCTTATTTCTTTATGTTTTATGACATTCCTATATCATATTTATCCTATTAAAAAGAATGCCATTAATATGTTATTTTTCTTCTTTATTTATTCATGTTATTTATTAAAAAATATATTTTATGTTCATAATCCTTAAAGGGACATGAAACCAAAAAATTGTCTTTCATGATTCAGATATATAATACAATTTTTATAAACTTTCATATTTACATCTATTATTTAATTTGCTTCATTTTCTTGGTATACTTTGCTTAAAAGTTACCAAGAAAATGAAGTAGCAGAAAATCTAGGTTCTAGATGTTGATTGTTGGTTGCATATATATATATATTGGTTGTTATTGGCTCATCCGTGTGTTCATTTAGAAACCATTAGTGAATTGATGCACCTTTAACAAATGATCCCAATATTATTAAACTAATGAGATAATCAATGTAAATTATGAAGTTGATGGAAATAGTATCCTCTCTGTGAATCCTGAACGTTTGTATTTCATGTCCCTTTAAGTGATGCTAACCAAGAAGATGCTGAAAAGAACTGAAATAAGTGGTCATTTTGCAGAGGCATAGATACAAGGTTAATCACAGAAGTAAAATGTGTATTTCTATAAGTCTTGTTATTCAAAACTTGATAATGCGTAATAAAGGGTTTTATTTTTTAACCAACAATTGTTCATGTTATGACTGTCCCTTTAAGCTGTGTTGTTGGCATCAAAACAGTAATATGCCATCATGTATAATTGTAATGGTAATTTTGTTTGAGATTAGGAGAACAGTTTGGACATCACATCGCAAAAAACAATCAATGTAATCAACAAGGACAGCATGTGATGATGTTGTCTCCACACACTTGTAAAACACACTCTGCAAACAATATGCCTCCATGGACCTGGTCCCATAGAAGCCTATTAAATACAAAGTGTGCTCCACAAGTGTAAGAAGACCACATCATCACATACCTATCCTTTACACATTAAATAAATAAATAAAAAATATACAAAATTACTTCCTCTTCCTTCCCCTCTTCCCACAAGACTGAGGCTTGGGGTAACAACTGCCCCCTCCGATGAGTTCTCATAGGAGATGGTTGGTGAAGAGGGGGAGGAGGAGTAGTGTGAGTGGTTAAGGGATCACCAGGCTGAGGAGGAGATTGAGGCAGAGGAGAAGATGGAGGAGGCCCAGGAGCAGATGGGGCAGGAGCAGATGGGGCAGGAGCAGATGGGGCAGGAGCAGATGGTGCAGGAGCAGATGGTGCAGGAGTAGATGGTGCATTTGGCACCTCCCAGAGGACCAGCAAGATATTATTAAGAGTATTCAAAATATCTCCTTGTCCTTCACTAATTTCATTCAGTACTCCTGTCAAGTACACTTCCACCTGTTCCCTCCGGGAGGCACACATCTCCTTGAGGAAATCATTTAACATCTGCACCTCTGGTATTTCTGGGGGGATGTTCTCTTGAGGAGCTTATGCATGGTGGGCTGCTGGTGCAAGGTGGCCTGCTGCACAAGGGGCTACTGCTGCACAGGGGGCCACTGCAGGGATCTCTTCTGCTTCAGGGGCTTCTTCAGGAGGTGCTTCAGGGGGGGATAGTGCAGGGATATCTTCCAGGTCTCCACGAGGTGGCGAGTCATCTGCACCACTCTCATGCCTGGGTGAAGGAGGAGCCGGTGGGTGCTGTGCTTCCTCCTCCCGGCCTCAGACTCTGTATATTTGAAAAAGAAAGAAATCAAGATATTAGCACAGTTCCAAATAAAGATGTAAATGTTCTATTTGAAAGTTTATTAATGAGGCTGCCTTCATAATTTAATTGTAAGCAAAAGCAATCAATACGATTTCTGCATTTGCAAACCTGTCTTTATGATATGTATATGGTCAATATGGATGTCTTTTTGCATTTGTCTTAAACCTGTTTAAATGCACATCTAATCTGTAGACTATATACTAATGTGATGGCTTTTCTTCAAATGCAACTTTCTCAAGTTAATTCTGAATTTTTGTGTGTGAATTCTTTTCGCATGTTGTTTTGTTCCGTGTTGCAAGATTTCAACGTATTAAGTTATTCCTCGTTTAGTGTAAATGTTGTGCATTATTTTTTGATGACGACTGTGAATGTTGAATGCGTATGTGCTATGTTGCGTGAGCGATTGTTGTTTGTGCATTTGAGCTGAGTGTTTTTGTTGTCCTTTATGTTGTATACGTAATCTGACAGAGCAGTGTGCAGTGGCGTAGCGTGGGGGGGGCCACAGGGGCGGTTGCCCCGGGCGCAAAATTCTGGGGGGCGCAAAATGCTTGGCTCCCAGCCTCCCCAGTCCCCACCATCTCAAGACAGTAGACAGTCGCAGTCCCACTCCCAGCGGCACTACAGGGAGGCTAAAAAATCTGACAGGCGCCTGCGCCCAGCCGTTCTGTCTCTCAAGTGAACTGTCTACTACTCTGAAGTCAAGACGTGCTGTGTAATGATTTAATTATCATAATTTTATGAGTGTAATCCTATCCGACTGCTGCTAGACTAGTGTTTATGCCACTAGTTAGCACGGTCCACTCCCACTCCCAGTGCACATGTCAGGAGGGAGGAAGAAGTCAGAGCAGCACATCCAGAGTGGAGTCAGACTGACTAGTACGCCGCGCCCGCAATGATAAGGTAAGTAGTGTCAACAGAAATTACCAAACTCATCACCGGGTCCGTACCAGAACCAGACCACCAGTGCCACTGCCAGCCAGAATTATAATTAAATTATTATAGCCCCTGTTTTTGCCTGGGCCCTGGGGAATAGGGATTGGAAATGGCAACGCACGCAAAATGCAGCTTAGCCTCTACCGTTACCCAGGTGACGTCGCAGGGCCAGCCAGCCAAGTTCCAAAGGACCCAGAGTCACTCTGAGCCAGCCAGCCAAATTCCAACTTCCAAAGGACCCAGAGTCTGAGTCAGCCAGCATGCCAGAATGTGAGAGTGATCTATGCTGCTTTAAAGTGAAAGCTGGTTATTTTATTTCAAATTCATTTTTAACCTGGGTAAAATAAAACATACAAGATGTAAATGATCTACATCTTGTATGTTTTACCCAGGTTAAAAATGAATTTAAAAAAAATAATAACTGGCTTTCACTTTAAAGCAGCATAGATCACTCTCACACTCTGGCATGCTGGCTCAGATGTATTTAAAAATTAAATCCCATGTTTAAATATTAAACCATAAAAAATGTAATTGTTAAGTTATATAATGTACTTACTTAATGTATATAATAAAGTAATGGCTGCCTGCAACCATATTGAATCCTAATTTTTAAGGATGAATGTAGAGTTTAGAATTATATATATATATATATATATATATATATATATATATATATATAGTATATATTTTTGTTGTTAAAATAAAGCTTTGTTTGTTTTAAAACAAAAACCTGTCTCCTAAGTTGTTGAGCTGTCTCCTATATTCAAAGCAAATTTGCCAATCCCTACTGTACTGGTGGAAGAGACTCAGTCAGTGCTAATGGATTAGGGGGGCGCAATTCTTGCCTTGCCCTGGGCGCTGAGAAGCCACGCTACGCCACTGCCAGTGTGTATTTCTTGCGAGATCGAGTGTTAGATGAAAAATCTGTGATTAGTTCATTTAGCATTGATCTCTATGGGAGTTTCTTTAACGTGCCCGTGATTACGCTTGGTAAATAAACGCGGTACTCGTGTTACTGCAATGCGTTACGAGGTTGTTTTCAGACTTGTAATACCTACATTACAAAAAGTGTGCTATGGAAATAACGTACACAATATTACTGAGCAGACATAATGCAAAACTCGTAATCTGGCTGTATATAAGCTATAAATGTTGTCATTCTATTTAATTCTTAAAAGGACAGGAAACCCCCGACAATTTCATTCATGGTTAGGATAGAACATACAATTTTAAAAAAACTTTAAAATTTACTTTTTTTTATTAAATATGCTTCATTCTGTTGAAGGACTAGCATTGCACTACTGGTAGCTAGATGAACACATCAAGTTAGCCAATCACAAGAGACAAATGTATGCAGGCAACAATCACCAGCTAGCTCCAACTAGTGTAGGATATGGGTGCAATCATTTTCAACAATGGATACCAAGAGAACAAAGCACATTTGAAAACAAAAGTGATTTTAAAAGTGTCTTAAAATTGCACGCTCTATCTGATTCTTGCAAGTTTCATTTTGACTTTACAATCCCCTTAAACTTTTTATTTTATTATACATCTAATTTTGTGCACTGCATTTTTGGTAAAACTAAAAAGTGATCTTGAAGGTACAGTAATACTAACTAGTATACTATACTGTAAGTGTCTACACCTAAAGGGCCATGAAACACACTTTTTTTCATTTATGACTGAGATAGAGCATGCACTTTAAACAGCGTTCCAGCATACTTATTTTATCTAATTTGCTTCTTTTTCTTGGTATCTTTTGTTGAAAAGCATACATACAGGTAGGCTGAGGTTAAGAAGAAGGAAGGGAGCTTGTGGATTATTGGTGGCTGCACATATGTGCCTCTTGTCACTGGCTTAATAATGTGTTCAACTATCTCCCTCCAAGTAGTGCATTTCTGCATTTTCAACAAAGGATACCAAGATAATAAAGCAAAAAATGATTATAGAAACAAAATGAAAAGTTGCTTATAAACGCATTCTTTGGTTGGATTTCTCATTGCCTTCTTACCTGAGATGGTCATGTTTTTGTAATTATTGTAGAATAAATACAACACAGTACACAGTCACCATATACATATATATGTACACTCATTTTCCATGCCACACATACTTGTCACTTGAATTATCTCAATGTGATGTCACCCATGTACTGTCTGTAACACCATGTTATTGCGTCAACCATTTTGCCGTGTCCACACAATCTCATATTGCCCCACATACTTGTCATCTGTTAAATTAGTGCAATGTGGTTTTACTTTTGCAGTGTCAGTAACACTATGGTATTGCGTCAACCATCAACCATTATTACTCATCGCACACACACTCTCACATGCTCATTTTAATTATAAAAAAGCTTTAACCCTTTTGTTGCATAGCTAAATGGCTGCTGGCTTTGTACTTAGTATAGTCATTTTATTGTACTCTCAAGTTGTTTACTGAGTCTGTTTGTTCTGAAGCTGCTCAGTTTTTATTATTTTTTTACTATTAAAATATTTTTTGAAAAGTCTGCTGGTAACATCCATTTCTTTTAAATTAAAAAAAGAAACTAAAATGCAGATAAATAGTCAGGCCAAGAAGGGACCTGCACACCTCAAAGCACAGCCACAGACCCTATCCTTCCCCAGCTACAACAGGAGCCACAAGAACATCAGTGGAAGCCCCTCACAGCCACAACAGCACATGTAATAGTGCAAACCCTCTGCCACTGCTACCACCTCCAGCAGTACTGATTGAGAGACAAAGGAGGACAGCATGTTAGTTTACTTGATTGGACCAGCAGTGGTGGAGGTGGCACCCCACCACTTCCTTTGTTGAATATCAGCCACCAGCTGAAAAAACTAGTGGAACAACTGGCAGTCTGTTTCGATTGTTTTGGTCATGACCTTCAGCCAGTGTTACATGAAAGGCAGCCCTGGAGGTAAAGAATAGGAGGGAGGGGTTTTTGACCCCAAGGTAGGCCAAGGCAGAGTAGTTAGGGTAGCGGTTAGGTCAGTGGGAGGTGTAGGTGGAGGGGTATAAATAAAGAGAGGAAGTAGTGGCCCCTTCATTTCCGGACCAGCAGGTGAGAAGGAGCTCCCGTCCTCGCTGTTATTACGACAGTGATGTGAGCATTTGGCGGTGTTCTTGCTGTTTGAGAAGGTGGAAATCAAAGGTGGTACCTCCTGTGGACAGGAGAGGTTGACAAGATGTTTACTTGTTTGGGTTTTAAGATTTACTGAGCTCCTATGGAGCAAGCACTAAAACGGCTTGTCTTAGTCAATAACTTGTCAAGTGATTTATATGTTATTTATTTGTTTACAAGTTTCATAAATAAATTGGCTGAGTCCTTTATAACCCCAGTTAGAGTGTGTGTTTTAATTTATTGGGTTGGGAACATAGTGCCTAAGTAGAGTGTCAAATAATTTGTTACTGACCCACATAAATAAAGTAGCAGCGCAAGTACCACCAGATTGCTACTGTGACAAAAAGACCGGTTGTTTATAGCCTCTTCAGTATCTCCACAGATCTGAGCCTCTGAGAATTCTGCAATAAGTTTAAAATCACCCTTTCACTTCCCTTCCTTCCCCTGAGAATGCTGGTTGGCTAGAAAACATTACAGGGTTCCACTGACAGGCTGAGAGAAACGGTCAATCTATTTTGCTGCTCCTTCCTGGTTTGCATACATTGGATAATGCCTACTTGTTTCATAAAAACAGCATACACCAACAGAAAATTAAAACTTAAATTTTAAAAGAAAATAAACCGCTTTTATTTTCTTGTTTGTTTTATTTTATTTTTATTTTTGATCATTTTAGTTTTTGGTAAAGCAAAGAAAATACAGAAAATGCAATTTTCATATATTCTTTGATTCTTCTGAAAATGAATGCATATGCACATGAGTTACATTAAAGGGACATAATACTCATATGCTAAATCACTTGAAAGTGATGCAGCATAACTGAAAAAAGCTAACAAGAAAATACCATATGAACATCTCTATGTAAAAAGCATTAGGCAGCAAAAATAAAAATATATATGTATATGAATATATATATACACTCACTGACCACTTTATTACGTACACCTGTTCAATTGTTTGGTAACACAATCACATGGCAGCAACTCCATGCATTTAGGCATCTAGATGTGGTGAAGAGTATCAGAATGGGGATGAAATGGGATTTAAATGACTTTAAAAGTGGCTTGATTGTTGGTGCTAGATGGGCTGGTCTGAGTACTTAAAAAAAACTGCTGATCTACTGGGATTTTCCATGCACATCCATCTCTAGGGTTTACAGAGAATGGTCCAAAAAAGAGAAAATATCCAGTGAGCGGCAGTTGTGTGGACGAAAATGCCTTGTTGATGTCAGAGGTCAGAGGAGAATGGACAGGCTGGTTCAATATGATAGAAAGGCCACAGTAACTCAAATAACCACTCGTTACAACCAAAGTATGCAGAATGCCATCTCTGAATGCACAACACGTCAAACCTTGAAGCATATGGGCTATAGCAGCAGAAAACCACATCGGGTGTCATTCCTGTCAGCTAAGAACTGGAAACTGAGGCTAAAATTCGCACAGACTCACCAAAATTGGACAATAGAATATTAGAAAAACCTTGCCTGGTCTGATGAGTCTCGATTTCAGTTGCGACATTCAGATGGTAGGGTCAGAATTTGACATAAACAACATAAAAGCATGGATCCATCCTGCCTTGTATCAACGGTTCAGGCTGGTGGTGGTGGTATAATGGTGTGTGGGATATTTTCTTGGCATACTTTGGGCCCCTTAGTACCAATTGAGCATTGTTTAAATGCCACAGCCTACCTGAGTATTGTTGCTGACTATGTCCATCCCTTTATGACTACAGTGTACCCTTCTTCAGGTGGCTACTTTCAGAAGGATAATGCACCATGTAACACAGCTCAAATCATGTCAAATTGGATTCTTGAACATGACAATGAGTTTACTGTACTCCAATGGCCTCCATAGTCACCAGATCTTTAACTAATAGAGCACCTTTGGGATGTGGTGGAATGGGAGATTGCGTGATGTTATCATGTCAATATGGACCAAAATCTCTGAGGAATGTTTCCTAATTCTGGTTGAATCTATGCCATGAAGAATTAAATCAGTTCTGAAGGCAAAAGGGGTCCAACCTGATACTACAAGGTGTATCTAATAAAGTGGCCGGAGAGTGTATATATATTTATGTGCTTATTTGTGTATATACACATATTAAGATTTAAGAGACTTGATCAATTCCTTCCAGTTGTAATTCAAATAAAACTTTATTCCAACAATATTAAAAAAAACAATGAGGAAGCTCCAAATACACACACAAGGTAGGCGCAGCACTCGGCTAAAAAAACACATCAAACCCCTCTCAAAACCCTTATTGCTACTATATACATATTAAAACATAAATATACATGCATATACAGAACATATATATTTACAGTCCCATATTCATCTCTATGTATCTGGCATCCTCCAGATATGGCATAGCCTCAGGCAATGATCCCCCTGGGGGGAAAGCAGCGATTGGAGGAAGCCGGATTAGTCATTGCTTACATGTGAAGAGAGGATCTCCAGGATGGGGAAGCTGCTCCAGGTGTGAAGAGGAGAGAGGTAACTTTTTAAACAAAACGGCTGCTTTCTAAACTTTGATGAATGAAAGTGCCCCTGTTTTTAATAGTATTTTTAAAAACCGGGCTTTCATTCATCAAAGTTTACCTTCACTTTAAAGGGACAATAAATAGTTTGAGGTGGTAATATAAAATGATAAATCATGTATAAAAAAAACCCTCTGAAATATACATAAACTATTTATTTTGTCCCGTTTTTCCTGAAATTCCATTTTGAAATTGTGAGCTTTTCAGTTCCTGAAAGCATATGAGCTACAGCAGCAGAAGACCACACCGGGTGTCATTCCTGTCAGCTAAGAACTGGAAACTGAGGCTACAATTCGCACAGGCTAACCCAAATTGGACAATAGAAGATTGGAAAAACCTTGCCTGGTCTGATGAGTCTCGATTTCAGTTGCAACATTCAGATGGTAGGGTCAGAATTTGTCATAAATAACATAAAAGCATGGATCCATCCTGCCTTGTATCAACGGTTCAGGCTGGTGGTGATGGTATAATGGTGTGGGGGATATTTTCTTGGCACACTTTGGGCCCCTTAGTACCAATTGAGCATTGTTTAAATGCCACAGCCTATCTGACACTATTGTTGCTGACCATGTCCATCCCTTTATGACTACAGTGTACCCTTCTTCAGGTGGCTACTTTCAGAAGGATAATGCACCATGTAACACAGATCAATTCATCTCAAACTGGTTTCTTGAACATGACAATGAGTTCACTGTACTCCAATGGCCTCCACAGTCACCAGATCTTTATCCATTAGAGCACCTTTAGGATGTGGTGGAACGGGAGATTTGCATCATGGATGTACAGCCGACTAATCTGCAGCAACTGCGTGTGCTATCATGTCAATATGGACCAAAATCTCTGAGGAATGTTTCCAAAATCTGGTTGAATCTATGCCATGAAGAATTAAGGCAGTTCTGAAGGCAAAAGGGGGTCCAACCTGATACTACAAGGTGTGCCTAATAAAGTGGCCAGGGATTGTATATATATATTTATGTGTTTATTTGTGTATATACACATATTAAGATTTAAGAGACTTGATCCATTCCTTCCAGTTGTAATTCAAATAAAAACTTTATCACAACAATATTAAAAAAAAACAATGAGGAAGCTCCAAATACACACACAAGGTAGGCGCAGCACTCGGCTAAAAAAACACATCAAACCCCACTCAAAACCACCACAACCCCCATCACAAAATACACAATTCTTAACCCCCTAACCAGCTAACACCTAATAATACCCCCTAACTTACCACAAAAAAAAAATAACATTACTGGAAAAAAACAAAACAACGTTACATGAGAAAAAAAAATACTATTACAGAAAATCAAAAACTACCATTAGAGAAAAACAAACAAATTACCAAAAAAAACTCCCAAAACCAGTTATGACTATTCTAAGGGGTATATATATATCAATGTGTGAGATCAATGTGTGAGCGGACATGATACGATGTAGCATATCATGTCCGCCGCACATCGATAAATGCTGATAGATTTATCATTGCATCAGTAGTTCTTGTGAACTGCTGGTGCAATGCCGCCCCCTGCAGATTCGCAGCCGCTAGCAGGGGGTGTCAATCAACCAGTATTCGAACCGGTTGATGTCCGCTGCCTCAGAGCAGGTGGACAAGTTATGGAGCAGCGGTCTTTAGACCGGTGGTTCATAACTTCTGTTTCCTGAGAGCCAAATAAGAAGGCATCAAGCTCCATATGGAGCTTGATAAATCGGCCCCTAAAACTAAAGCCACACTTAAACAAAATAAAAAGCCCTATACTAACACTAAACTATAGTAATAGTGATTTAATTCTTAATACCAGTAACCAACTGCAAAGTAACCCACTACACTATTAGCCCATACACCACCACAACCCCCATCGCAAAATACCCCACTACACTATTAACCCATAAACCACCACAACCCCCATCACAAAATACCCCACTACACTATTAAACCCTAAACCACCACAACCCCCATCACAAAATACCCCACAACACTATTAACCCTAAACCACCACAACCCCTATCGCAAAATACCCCACTACACTATTAACCCATAAACCACCACAACCCCCATCGCAAAATACCCCACTACACTATTAACACATAAACCACCACAACCCCAATCGCAAAATACCCCACTACACTATTAACACATAAACCACCACAACCCCCATCGCAAAATACCCCACTACACTATTAAACCCTAAACCACCACAACCCCCATCGCAAAATACCCCACTACACTATTAACCCATAAACCACCACAACCCCCATCGCAAAATACCCCACTACACTATTAAACCCTAAACCACCACAACCGCCATCACAAAATACCCCACTACACTATTAAACCCTCAACCACCACAACCCCCATCACAGAATACCCACTAAAAAAAAAAAAAACAACTAACATTACTTGGAAAAATACAAATAAATCTAACTTTACATGAAAAAATCTACTATTACAGAAAATAAAAATGTACCATTACAGAAAAAAACAAAAATAAATTACCAACCCTCCTCCCCCCAAAAAACAGCTATTCCTATTCTAAAACTAAAGACACACTTAACACTAAACTATAGCAAATCTTAACCCATCCTACTTTACAAGTAAACCTCCACCCCCAAAAAAAGTCTATCAAAAAAACTACTCTATTTGGTTGGGCATTGCCTTTAGACAAGAATTTAGCTCTTTTACTGCCTAAAAAGAAAAAAACAAAAGAAAAAGCAAACCAGCCAAAAAAAATCATATAACTAAACCCCAAAGATAGTATTTATAGGGGTACCCTTGCATTCCTATTGGCTGATTTTCATTTTCAAATTTAAATCAGCCAATATAAAACATTTTCATTCTATTGGCTGCTTTGAATTTAAAAATTCCCCCCTATATAAAGGGGGTACTTCATATTAAATATTCAGTGTGCCACAGTTGACCACATGAAGAGGATGTCAGGGACAGAAGATCAGAAGATAAGAAGATGAATGAAGATAAAAGACCGTCACTGGGATTAAGATGGACCAAAGCAACCGGGATGAAGATGGACCACCATCTCTTGGATGAAGATGGACCACCACCACCGGGATAAAAATAGACTGCCCCTCCATGTAGAAGCTGGATTAAGCTTTGCTGAGTACCATCTTCAGGGTTTAGAAATAGCATTTTGTTGGATTTTTTTTTTCTTAGAATAGTTTTTTTTTTCTTTTTGTGCAGCAAAATAGTTAAATGCCCTCCTAGGGGCAGTGTCCAACCAAATGCCCTTTCTATGGCAATTTTTAGAGTAGTTTTTTATGTAGCCTTTTTTGGGGGGCTGGGGTTTAATTATATTGTAGAATGGTTATTATTTGTGTGAAAAACACTAAATGAATTTAGCACAATGCCCTACAAAAAGGCTATTACTATAGTTTTTTTTATGTTAGTATAGGGTTTTTTTATTTTGGGGTGGTTTTTATATGGGGCTTTAGTTTAGAATAGGCATAACTGGATTTTTAAAATTTTGTATTTTTTTTTCCTGTAATGGTAGTTTTTTATTTTCTGTAATAATAGCATTTTTCATGTAATGTTAGTTTTTTTTCATGTAATGTTAGTTTTTGTTTTCCCCATGTAATATTAGGTTTATTGTTTGGTAATTTAGGGAGTGTTAGGTTAGGGGGTTTTAGATGTTACTGGGTATTTTGCAATGGGAGTTGTTAAGGGTTTAGAGGTTAATAGTTTAGAGGGATATATTGTAATGTGGGGGTGTGGCTGTTTAGTGGTTTTTTGTGTAGTGGGGTGCTTTGCGGTGGGCTACGTGGTGGTTTAGGGGTTATTAGTGTAGTGGGGTTCTTTGCTGTGGGCTATGTGGCAGTTTAGGGGTTATTAGTGTAGTTGGGTAGTTTGCAATGTGGGGGTGTGGCAGTTAAGGGCTTATTAGCAATTCATGTTAGAACATTCCATTGAAGTCCATGGGGAATACTTAAATGTGGTCGTTATATTCTAACGTGGGCTCTTTGTGCTTGTCAGGTTAGTATACTTATATAGAATATTAAATTAATTAATTATTAAAGATTAATTGTATATATTAATATTAAATATTAATAAAATAATTATTAATTTGTCAATTATTGATAATAATTATTATGAAATGAAAAAGTAAGCTCAGTTAAACAACTTTATTAGTTACAGCCCCCAAAATCTACACTTCCTTATTTGGTATGATTACAATAAAATAAATGTAATACATTACATAAAACCACAATCACTTAACTACACACAATTTCTAACACTTTATCCAAACAGACATACAGACATACAAACACTTTATAGCTATAAAGTAAGTTCATAAAAATATAAGAACATAATCACCTGGAATCCCAGTGAGAACTTTTTGTCTTTTAAACACCTCTTTTGTGATTCTCTCCTGCTTTCTTTCTCCCCACTTCTTCTCCTCTCCTCCTATATTTGTCTCTTTTTCCTACATCTTTTATTCCTATAATTACAGACCCCTTAAGCTAATACTTCACAAAATGGATAATGGTGGATGCTTGGTATCATATGGGTTGGCTAAGATTGTGATTGGTTATTAGAATGGCTAAGAGGCCTGAGATATATTTTTATTTCTGCAATCCTGCACTATTCACTAATTATTTCTGATTTCAATATGTTTGTGACAGCTAATTTTGACATGAAAGGTTTCAAGATAGTATTCTAAAATTATATTGCTTTATCCCTGTACATGAGCAGGTGTATTCAGTGGTCAGCTTGCTTAAGGTTAAAGTACTTAAATGACTTAATATCACATACTAATTAGTGCATATAAATACATACACACAAACACACACATATATTAACATACGATTTGATGATATTTAGCAAGCAATTACTTTATATTGTAACAAGATATATATATATATATTCTGTATATATATATATATATATATATATATATATACTGTATATATATATATATATATATATATATATTGCAGTTCAATAAATGAAAACATGTAGAAGCATAAAAGAGAGGGAGACGGCGCACATCTGATTCAAGGTAGTAGTTTATTAACAGGATAAGCACACACTAGCAATCAAACTTACTAGAAGGCAAATTAAAAACAGCCCCAAAACAGTGTGGTAGATAACTTCACAGTGTGAACGTAGCAGCGTCAGATGAAGCAGGGGAAACCGTTTGCATGCAACAAATTCAAAAGTTCCCGGCTGAAACTGCAATTGCGTAGCCGTCAGGATAAGTCACACAGTGACCTTCCACCTTGCTCTACGGATCCACAAAATGACCAAAAGAACTCAACGCGTTTCGCCGGTGACACCCCGGCTTTTTCAAGAGTAATAGGTCGTGGTTAGTGTTGGTCCTTAAATACCCATTGATACAAATCCTAATTGGTACATAGGGTCGCAAGGGATAGTTCAACACAGCTGAGCAATACAAATTGTTTCAAAGAGCGCCTTACATATCAATACATACATATGAAATTACAAACGATTAAAAACAATTGATCATAATAATACTACAACAAACAATCCCTAAATATGTGCTAGAAACATAGAAACATAGATATTGATGGCAGATAAGAGCCATAGGCCCAGCAAGTCTGCCCAACCTTACATAACAGTATAAACTTATCTAGTTCGTAGGATAGTCTTATGCTTGTCCCATGCATTTTTAAAGTCCCCCACAGTGTTTGTTGCTACTACCTCTTGAGGAAGTTTATTCCATAAATCAATCACTCTTTCTGTAAAGAAGTGCTTCCTCAAATTACTCCTGAATCTACTACCCTTTAGCTTGGACTCATGACCCCTTGTTCTTGAATTTTCCATTTTATGTAAAATACCCACAGCCTCAGTTTTACTAAACCCTTTAATGTACTTGAAAGTTGCTATCATATCAGCTCTTTCCCTTCTCTCCTCTAAGCTATACATATTTAGGTAATTGAGCCTATCCCGGTAATTTTTATTTTTTAGACCATGTACCATTTGGTAGCCCTCCTTTGCACAGATTCAAGTTTGTTAATAACCTTCTGAAGATATGGCCTCCAGAACTGCACAAAATACTCAAGATGAGGCCTAACTAATGATCTATAAAGTGGCATAACAACCTTACTATTTCTGCTGCAAATACCTCTACCAATACATCCAAGCATTCTGCTAGCCTTACTCGCTGCATTACTACATTGTTTACTTAGTTTTAAATCATCTGAAATAATAATTCCCAAGTCCTGTTCCTCATCTGTAAAAGTCAGTAAAGTGTCATTGAGTCTGTAATTAACATTTGGATTTTTCTTCCCTAAATGCATTATCTTACACTTGCTGTGTTAAACTTTAGATCCCAGTCGTTTGTCCAATCCTCCAATTGTTGTATATCACTTCTCATTTTGTCTACCCCCCCTGGAACATCCACTCTGTTACAAAATTTTGTATCATCTGCAAAGAGACATAATTTCCCTTGTAGCCCTTTGCTGATATTGCAGATAAATATGTTAAACAAAACAGGCCCCAGAACTGACCCCTGAGGAACACCACTAGTAACAGTCCCCTCTGCTGAATGAACTCCATTTACTAAGACACTTTGTTTTCTGTCCTTAAGCCAGCATTCCACCCAGTTCACAATTTTTGAATCTAGACCAAGGAGATACAGTTTATGAATTAGTTTAGTGTGTGGGACGGTGTCAAATGCTTTGCTGAAAGCTACATCAACTGCTCCACCCTTGCCTAATACTTTTGTTACATAATCAAATAAGTCAATTAGATTAGTCTGACATGATCTCCCTGAAGTAAAACCATGCTGATTTTGGTCCTCTAAATTGTTTGTCTTTATGTAAGTCATAATTCTTTCTTTTAAGAGGCTTTCCATTAATTTCCCTACTACTGAAGTTAAACTAACTGGCCTGTAGTTGCCAGATTCTTCTCTACTGCCCTTTTTATGAAGAGGTATTACATTTGCTATTCTCCAATCATCTCATCTGGGACAGCTACTGTTAATAGTGACTGATTAAACAGATCAGTTAATGGGACAGTTAGCACTGATCGAAGTTCTTTCAAAACCCTTGGATGAATATTATCAGGACCCACTGCCTTTTTAACATTTATTTTTGATAATGCTAACAAAACCTCATCCTCTGTAAAAAGATTACTGTTAAGCTTGTTTCTATTTTTCATAGCAATTGATCATAATAATACTACAACAAACAATCCCTAAAGATGTGCTAGAATTCGTTCAATAAATTCATAAAAAAATTGTTACAGAAGCATTAGTTATTTTGTTGTAAAGAGCTTATTACTGTTACAGAAGCATTAGTTATTTTGTTGTAAAGAGCTTATTTCCCAGCAGCAATGCCTGAACCAGCAAGCCAGTGCCTAAGAAGGGCTCCAAGAAAACCGTAACAAGTATCATTTCATAAAGAGTTAACTCTTTTTTTTTCAGCTTTTAGAAACTATTGCCTAAATACACGTTTGTCTAATCACCTCTGGAGCCAGACTGCTAATTGATAAGATGAACTTGTAAACTTGTTATTTTAAGTACTGTAATCCTATTGTGGCCTGTCAAAGGACAGTGCTCTCTATCTAAATGTGTGATGGGGGATTTTGTGCTTCCCCCCCTCTCCCCCTGGGAGTGCCCTGTGTGCATGTAACCTTAATAAAAAGCAGGCTGGGCATCCCAGTCCTGAGTTCTTGTTTGACCCTCAATCGCAGCGTTGACTCGTTTTTGTGGGCAGAAGGGTATCCTAGCTGTACTGCAGCTAAGGGAGATTATTCTATATTTGCGAGACTCATATAGAATACTATGGAAAGCAGCTTCTCCCCTCTTTAGCAATAGGGATCCAGGCTACTAAGCGGTCCATCTCTCAGCGAGACTAAGGGTAACCGTAACAAAAATATACATAAAATTCATTAAATACATTAGAAACACACTTCATAAATCACATATTAAATACATTTTAAGAAGGATTAACATAAAAAGATAATTATAAAACATGGTTATAAAACATGATTATAAAAAGGCTTGTACATCGAGATCAATATTAAGACCTAGTGGGGCCAAACTCCTCAACCTGTATATCCATTCAGTCTCTTTTCTCCTTAGATGAAGTAGTCTATTGGTAGAGTTCCTGGGGGTACCCAATCTATAATTTGTACATTTAGATCCCGGGTATCACTACCATGTACTGCAGTAAAGTGAACAGGTACACTATGTTTATCAAACTTTTTTCTAATAT
Organism: Bombina bombina; assembly: GCF_027579735.1. Taxonomy (NCBI): domain Eukaryota; kingdom Metazoa; phylum Chordata; class Amphibia; order Anura; family Bombinatoridae; genus Bombina; species Bombina bombina. The sequence goes on along the minus strand of NC_069500.1, from coordinate 521,213,703 downwards.
TGTAGAGATGTTCACTGAACCTTTTAGATTTTTTCCTTTTCGTGCGCCCAATATAGATATGGTCACACTTGCAGGAGAGAAGATATACTGTGTATGTAGTTTGGCAATTACACCTGTGTTTCATACTAAAGGACTCAGAACCATTGTAATTAAAAAATGTGTCCCCCTTTTTAACAAATGGGCACATAGGGCAATAGGATTTGTTACATTTAAAAGTTCCTCTTGGAGCTGATAACCAATTTTGCAAGCTTCCATTGCATATAAGCTTCCTATCATTAATTTCTCTTAATTTGCTGCGTGCTAAATGGTTTTTTAAATTTTTATTTTTATTAAATGTTATCGTTGGTCTATCACCTATTATTTTACCTAAAATAGGATCGAATTTCAAAATGCCCCAGTGTTTATTTAAAATTTTGCTAATTACAAGGGCCCCTTCATTAAAGTTGGTGATGAAGCGAATGGGATTCATATTAATATTATTAAAATCCTCAGTAATATTATAACTATTATAGGGCTGTTTATTGCTCTTAGCTAATAGTTTTTCCCGATCACAATTAGCAGCTTTAGTTCTAGCTTTATTTAAAACTTCCAAACTATAGCCTTTCCTAATACATTTTTCATCCAATATAGAAGCTTCCTTCTCAAAATCTATTAGATTAATACAATTACGTTTAATGCTTCTATATTGGATGAAAAATGTATTAGGAAAGGCTATAGTTTGGAAGTTTTAAATAACCTACGAGTAAGCCAAAATATTAAAAATTAGGAGGCTATGCTCCTAACATGTGGGCCCTTGATGCGTGTTTCACATCACGCTTCTTCAGAGAGCATAATGATAATTGTAACTACCTCTGTAGAAGGAGCTTAGTTTTAGACAGTGTATTTAAACAAACAGCATCGCAATCTCAACTATCTTATTAATATAAAGTATAAAGATAACCTAATTTCAGCTCCCGCTATTGAAGGAGCTTAATCACATACGGCTAGATTACGAGTTTTTGTCGGTAATGGTGTGCGGTGTTAACGAGCATTTTTTTCTCACCGCTCACTTAAGACAACATTGGTATTATAGGTGCTGCTTACGTTAGCAGTAAGCAGGTAAAACGTGCTTGCGCACGATTTCCCCATAGGAATCAATAGGGCAGATTCGGCTGAAAAAAAACCTAACACCTGAAAAAAAGCAGCGTTCTGCTCCTAACTCAGCCACATTGATTCCTATGGGAAAATACTTTTTATATCTACACTTAACACCCTAACATGAACCCGAGACTAAACACCCCTAATCTTACACTTATTAACCCCTAATCTGCTGCCCCCGACATCGTCGCCACCTGCATTATATTATTAACCCCTAATCTGCCGCTACGGACGCCGCCGCCACCTACATTATACCTATGAACCCATAATCTGCTGACTCCAACATCCCCGAACCCTACATTATATTTATTAACCCCTAATCTGCTGCCCCCAATGTCGCCGCAACCTAACTACATTTATTAACCCCTAATCTGCCGCCCACAACGTCGCCACCACTATAATAAAGTTATTAACCCTTAAACCTAAGTCTAACCCTAACCCTAACACCCCCCTAATTTAAATATAATTTAAAATAATCTAAATAAAATTACTACAATTAAATAAATTAATCCTATTTAAAACTAAATACTTACCTATAAAATAAACCCTAACGGCTAGATTTGGAGTTCGGCAGTAGATGGGTTGCTAACGCCACGCGTGTTTTATGTCTAACGCATGGCATTGTTTGACTCCGGTATTTAGAGTTCAAAAAAGACCATCTAACAATGCTCCTAATGCGTGTATGTCACACGCGGAATACTACCCGCGTTAGACAGTCTCCCATAGAGATCAATGGGAAAGGAAAAAAATAGCTTTTTTCGCCTAACACTCGATCTCGCGAGAATACGCACAGCTCGGTCATATGACGCATACCACATCATGCACAACAATAACACGCCGCAAATGTCACAACAACAATCAATCAACAAAGCACACAAGCATTACACATTCACAAGCGGGGGGATTTTTAATAAAATTTAATACGGGGAATACGCATATACTTTAAGATGCGGAAATTCGCAAAATAACAACATGGAATAAAAAATATATACATACACTAGAAAAATAATCGCATTCAATATCACTATATATTAGGACAAACATACATATGCAACACTTCACTAATAACACACCATCGCAAATTCACATTTAAAAAGAATACTATTGGACAATGTTAGAGAAAACGACCACTATGACATCATCGCATTCTACACATTCCACAAATACTAACTCCAAATGAGCATGCGCAAATTCACACAACTAATACACATTGCACTAATATTAATTGCTAATAAAGCACACCTGAACACAATTTACAACGGAAATTGGTACATCATTAAACATTTACACAGGGTATATAAGCACCACACAAGCAGGGCTTCTTTGACTGTGTTGCTAGTGGGTCTTTGGAGATTGGAGGTTTAAGATTAGAGAGTTGGTGCATTATTGTGAGTGAGTTAGTGTTAGCGTGAGAGAGTCAGTTGTTAGTGTTATCGTGAGTGAGTTAGTGGGAGTTAGTGGGAGTGGGAGAGAGTCTGTTAGTGGGAGCGTGAGTGAGTTAGTGGGAGTGGGAGTTGTTAGTGAGAGTTGTTAGTGGGAGCGTCAGTTAGTGGTAGTTAGTGAGAGTTAGTGGGAGTGTTTGTTAGTGAGAATTAGTAGTAGTGTGTTAGTGAGAATTAGTAGTAGTGTGAGTTAGCGAGCGAGTGATTTTTCTGTACACGTAACACATTTACACGCAAACACATTCAATACATACATACACTTATCAATAACACTACATACACTCCATACCCCCTACCCCCTCATACTACACTCCATACCCCATTCCCTGTAGTCCCATTCCCTTTCATCCCATTTACTCTTATCCCATACCCCATACCCATCCCATACCCATCCCCTAGTTAGATTTAGTTTACATATCCTCCTTTTAGTCTTCTTCTTCTTTTGGTTTATTTAAATAATCCTTACCCTCTTTGTTTTTTTACATCCCTCTCACACTTTCAGCACTTTTTTTTGTCTTTTTAGTTCTTTATTTTGACCCCCTTTCATTTCATCACACTCACTTTTTGTTTGATTATTTGGGGTTTAGTTTAGGGAACAGATGGAGGCCAGGCAGGGGAGAGGTAGAGGGGGGAGGAGAGGGAGGGGGAGAGGAACAGGGCAGGAAGGGGGGCAGGAAGGGGGGCAGGAAGCGGGGGTGGAAGTGGTGGGTGGACCCAGCCACTTGGTTCAAGATGAACAAGTGGCTGGGCCCAGTGGCGGACAGAGTAGGGCTTCACAGTCCGGGAAACAGAGGGCATCGTCACAGGGGAAGGCCAAGGCGACTAGGGAGGCGAGGTTTTCGATGGAGGAGAAGGAGGCCCTCGTAGAGGCCTATATGGCCAGGTATAGGAGGCTGCAGCACCAGAAGACTACCCCAACTGACAAGAGGAGGCTCTGGAATGAGATAAGAAATGCAGTCAATGCAGTGGGTTGCCGGAACAGAGATCTGGATTCGACAAAACATCGCTACCGGGACTGTAAGATGGATCTCAAGAAAAAGTTAAGCCTGGAGGCCCGACATGCCGCAGGAACCGGTGGCGGACCTGCCCTGGAAATAGAGTACTGCCAATGGGAGGAAATGTTGCGGCCCAGCATCTCCGAGGTGGAAGTAGTCGGTATCGGAGGAATTGATACCGGGAACCTGCCACTCTCATCTGACGGTAAGCTCATTGAACAATAAATTCACATACGAATGTATTTCAAGGGACACTATACGCAAACCTTTACTTTCATGATTGAGGTAGCGAATACAATTTGACAAAACATGCAAATGTACTTATATTACCTAATTTGAATCATTCTTGAGATATATTTTAATGAAGAAATAGCCATGCACACAGTGAAACAATCACAGGAGGCAGCTATATTCAGCTAACAATCAGCATCTTATAAGCATATTTAGATATGCTTTTCAGCAAAGAATATCCAGAGAATGAAGCTAATTAGATAAGAAAAGTACATTAGAAAGTTTATAATAAATGTATGCTTCTAAATCATGAAAGATAAAACATTGGGTTTCATGTCCCTTTAAGGATCAGATTAATGCTATAACGTTGTTTACACGCATTCAATTACTTTGCGGTTACATCAGTATCTAGGCTATAGGTTAGGGGCTCCATGTACTAAGCCGTCAATTCATCCGTCATTGTAGACGCGGATAAACTCGCCGTTACTCGCCGCGGGCGAAATGGTGTCCGCTGTCGCTATGTACTAATATTCCCCCGATAAATAGACAAGTCTAGCCCGCTGCGAGCAGTTGCGGATTGTTGATAAATTTGACGCCTCGCTCGCCGCGACTAAGCTGATGTACTTAACTTTCAGTTGAATTGTCTGGCCAATTATTAACACGTGACATGCAAGGTGTCACGAACATCATAGTAGTCACGGGAATAGAATTTTGCTCCTATAAAAGTTCAACTTATCTAAACAACTTTATTATTGTTCAAAATTTTTTGAAGAGTGATAACAGAGCGTTATTTTTGTAATATTTATTTACAATTTGGATATGGCTTCATCTGGATCTGATAATATATAAATATTAATATAAAAATAATTATAAAGATTGACAACTATACAATACAAATTTAAAACATAGATTACTCTTTAATTACAGTCGACAAATTGGGCGCAATTTATGTACATGGAAATGAGAGACAAATTAGACGCCAGTTATGCTGTAAGTACAATGCTGATATTACTGCCTTTTATATATGTCTAGACTGGCGTCTAGATTGACTTTCCTATTGTTTTGTACCTTGCCCGCCACCTAAAAGGTGGCGAGGCAAAAATAACGAGGTGGGAGCGGAAATTGTAGCGAGCGGACAAATAGATTTTTTAGTACATTCGTTTTTGGCGAGTTGGTGGTCAAATGTGTCTAATTACAGTGAAAAATGGAGCGGTAGCGAGGTTTGGCGGATAAGTACGCTCGCAATTTTAAAGATGCGAGTTTTAACATAATTGACGGCTTTGTACATATCAGTTTGCGAATTTTGACGCGAGATTTGTTGCGGGTAGCTCGCTGACTGCTTAGTACATGGAGCCCTAGGTGTGCATTTAAACAGACTGAAAACAAACGCGAAAACATTCAGATTGACCAGAGATATCACAAACACAGTTTTGAAAATGCTGAAATCGTATTGATTGTTTGTTAGATTTCAAAGTGGATTAATGATTCTGCATTTGTAATTGTATCGTAAGCTAAGTCATTTAAAGCTTGATTTGCAAATTTGCTAATATATACATTTTTTATTTTTTTTTAAATATACAGAGTCTGGGGAGGAGGCAGCACAAGAAACACAGCCTCATCCATCTCCCCGGGATGAGAGTGGTGGGGAGGAATTTCCACTTCGGAGGGAAGAGGCCCCCGTGACGAAGAGCGCACGGAAGCTGATGAAGAGGCCCCGGAAGCAGAGGAGGAGCCCGCGGAACCAGAGGACCCTCAAGGACCCGCACACCGCCATGCAAGGGCACCCCGCCGTGCACGGGTACCCCGCCAAGCACAACAAGAGGAAATAGCGGAGGTGCAGGTTCTACTGGACTACATAGACCAGATGCGTAACTCCCGGATACAAAATATCGAAGGCCGAACTCGAATTCTTGATGGACAAAATCAAATAATTGAAGGCCAAAACCAAATAATAAACATACTTAATAGAATCGAACAAGGCCAAAACCGAATCATTAATCTGCACCAAGAGATGTTCAATTTTTTCCGGGAGGCGCATGCTGGTCTACCTCCTGGTCCGCCTCCTGCTGCTGGGCCTCTTGCTGCTGGGCCTCTTGCTGCTGGGCCTCCTGCTGCTGGGCCATCTCCTCCTGCTGGCCCATCTACTCCTGCCGGGCCATCTACTCCTCTTCAGCCATCTCCTCCTCTTCAGCCATCTCCTCCTCTTCAGCCATCTCCTCCTCTTCAGCCATCTTCTCCTCCTCAGCCATCTTCTCCTCCTCAGCCATCTTCTCCTCCTCACCTTGGTCGTCCCAGTACTCTTCCTTCCACTCTTCCCACAACATCTCCAAGGAGAACTCTTCGGAGTCGGCAGTTGCCCCTCCCAGAGCCTCAGCCCCGTGGGAAGAGGGGAAGGAAGAGGAAGTAAGTATTTATTTTCATCTTTAATGTTTTTTTTATTTAATGTGTAATGGATAGGTATGTGATGATGTGGTTTTCATACACTTGTGGACCACACTCTGTATATAATCTACTTCTATGGGACCGGGTCCATGGAGGCAGATTGTTTGCAGAGTGTGGGTTATAAGTGTGTGAAAACCACATCATCACATACCTATCCTTGTTCATGATATTGATTGGTTTCTGTGATGTGATGTCCAAACTGTTTCCCGAATCGCAAACAAAATTACCATTACAATTATCCATGATGGCATATTACTGTTTGAATGCCAATAACACAGCTTAAAGGGACAGTCAGAAAATTATTGATTACAAAGAAAACACTGTATTACGCATTATCAAGTTGGAAACAACAAAACATGGAGAAATACGTGTGACTTATGTGCTTAACCTTGTATCTATGACTAGGAAAAATGACCACTTATTTGTTGTTCTGACATAACAACATTTTAGATATCAATGATCAATACATGGTAAATAATATGCTGTATGAGCACAAGGTTTTACATATACAAATGCTATCCAAATGCCCTCTAGTGGTCAAATTGTATAATGATTACATGCACTCTTCAAGCTCGAAGAAATGAGCACACGAACCTCATAGGTTTAGCTAGCAAATTTAAATAAACACAGACAAATGATTAATTGGTGAGAAACATTTGATATCATTGATATTACAAAATTGACTTTTAGAATAATGCAAAACATTATTTGTTTTCTAAACTGTCCCTTTAACAAAATTACATATGCTAACACATATTTGAAGCTTGTTGGTATATCTTCATGTACTTGTTCAAAAATTAAATATTGAAATCAGATTTATATTGACGTGTTAAATAAAGTCTATTTTCTTAAACAGACATTATTGTGTTAATTTTTTTGTAGAAAGACATTTGTTTGAACAATGAATATGGTTTAAAGTCCTTTTAGGAGTGGGGGGTGAAAATATGCTAACAATAATATATTTGAAGATTAAACAATGTGGAACTCATACATGATACAAAAATCAACATTTGCATTAAAGGGACAGTATACTATATTTTTAACAGAACTGTATTTAATAGACACTACTACAAACAACAAGATTAACATATACTGATATCAATGTTACAAAGCTTCAAACACTTTCAAAGAAAATCGGGTTAGCTCTATTGAAAATATAGATGAACCCCCATTACAACCGTAAAACAAGACAAAACACCATCATACACAAAACAGGAGAAAGCTGGAGATGGTACTCACATGAAACTTAGAGGCTTGGCGAGGAGTCTGATAATTAATTACATTTTATTTGAACAGAAGCAAAATGAAACGTGTATTTGTTAAACAATGGACTATCTAACTAGAGACCAAATTAAAAGATTTCATTTATAATGTGAGTGTCTAATGAACCTTTAATAAAATATACAACGAAATTACATTTAGAAGAAGTCGGCATCATATATTTAGCATATGATAAAGCTAAATGCATATTGATTACTTTATTCTAACACAATAGCGCATATTTATTAATTAGATATCTTTAACATTAAACACAACAGTCATTTTTCTGAAAAAGGAACATTGTTGACAAACATATTAAACAACATGGACTATAGAGATTTGCACTTGCCTCGAAATATCATATGCATGAAAACATTTTGCTTTCGTTCGTTTATTCAACCAGACATCCAGCAAAAGAGAATGTGGTGGTCTTTATCAGCTACGGGTCAACAATGTAACATGATGCAAATAATACATATTCGCCAGGTTTTTAAAATTGGCTGCAGTCACAAACGTTTTTAACGTGCACAAACAAATATTGCGGGACTACGTAATCCAATCAGACGTTTTTTTACCTTTGCATGTGACGTCTTAACATGGTGCTTCCTTGATCACGTAAGAACGCCATCCAATAAAAGGCACATTCTTGATCACGTAAGAACGCCATAAAAAAAAAGGCGCATCCTTGATCGCATCAAAACGCCATCCAATAAAAGGCACATTCTTGATCACGTAAGAACGTCAGTCAATACAAGGAATCATTGGACAGCCTGGCAGGTGACGTCTTAAGCAACATGGCGCATCCGAAATCGCTGAAAAACCGCAGCCAATACAAGGACTCAGTTGACAGCTTGGCATATCACTAAGAAACGTATTTATATTTTAGGAACTAGTATGTGTCTAGATTGCTATCTAGGAATGTCACCAAATCATGAATCATCTTTTCGGACTTGACTGTCCCTTGAACTATAGCTATGGTGTATATCTTTAACATTTAAAAGATACACATGAGAAATACATATGCCATTGATGTTTTAAGATATGTTTTGATTGTTTTGGAATAACAATAGTTATACATGGATTGATTAAACGTGTCATTTATTCAAGTTTAAATATGGTCAGCCTACTTATAGCCATATATGGGAGGAGAAGTATTTTGTTAACATATTTGGTAAAAAATATTCATCATCTAAAATATTTGCATTACACACAGAGATTTATTTGGTTACACTTTTACAATAAGATAGAATTGAAAATGAAATACATGTGCTGTCAACATTACAATAAGATTGTTTATTAATAAGATTATATGTCCTTGTTCATGTAAAAAGGACAAAAACGCTTTAGAAATGGAAATACATTCATTAACAATTGTGCTCACCATCACTTAAAGGGACATGATTTTGTTTTTAAAAAGAGGATACACATAGAAAATACTATTTCAATAAAATGAACACTTTACAGGGATTATATCATTGTATCAATCCTCAGATCATTTGTTAAAGGTGCATCAATTCATGAAGAGTTTCTAAATACACACATGGATGTGAAAATTGAAATATACATATATACACAAATAACAATCTATATATACATATATAAAACAATTACTATGCTAATCATAATCATGCAATGATAAAGCTAAGAGAAAAATATATAAAGACAAATAATAAGATTACATTGGAGATGTTAATCTTAAAGTCATTTACAATTGTCTTACATATATGATTTTTTATAAAAAAATATTTTTGGTAGGTCCCTTTAAGGATCAACAAGATAAACTAGAGCTTTCAAAAAATAACATGAAGAATGAGGACAAAGAATCGTGCAATGACATGTCTTTTATTAGTATGTAAGAAAACATCAACAACGTTTAGAAATAATCTTGTAAAAATAAGGAATATTTGAGCCATATGACAAGGTAACAGAGTGCATCATAGTCCATGAAGAGAGTTGCCAAGGGCCAGCATAGCCCCATTGGAGACATATGACAAGGTAACACAGTGCATCACAGTCCATGAAGAGAGTTGCCAAGGGCCACCATAGCCCCATTGGAGACATATGACAAGGTAACACAGTGCATCACAGTCCATGAAGAGAGTTGCCAAGGGCCACCATAGCCCCATTGGAGACATATGACAAGGTAACACAGTGCATCACAGTCCATGAAGAGAGTTGCCAAGGGCCACCATAGCCCCATTGGAGACATATGACAAGGTAAAAGAGTGCATCACAGTCCATGAAGAGAGTTACCAAGGGCCAGCATAGCCCCATTGGAGACATATGACAAGGTAACACAGTGCATCACAGTCCATGAAGAGAGTTGCCAAGGGCCACCATAGCCCCATTGGAGACATATGACAAGGTAACACAGTGCATCACAGTCCATGAAGAGAGTTGCCAAGGGCCACCATAGCCCCATTGGAGACATATGACAGAGTAAAAGAGTGCATCACAGTCCATGAAGAGAGTTACCAAGGGCCAGCATAGCCCCATTGGAGACATATGACAAGGTAACACAGTGCATCACAGTCCATGAAGAGAGTTGCCAAGGGCCACCATAGCCCCATTGGAGACATATGACAAGGTAACACAGTGCATCACAGTCCATGAAGAGAGTTGCCAAGGGCCACCATAGCCCCATTGGAGACATATGACAAGGTAAAAGAGTGCAACAGGCACAACAATAAACTTTGAAAAAGGCCAAATGGCAACAATAAAAAAAACATAAACATGTGGACGGAGGATTCTTATCTGCCACCTTGGAGCATCTCCAGATCCTCCACTTACTGGTCATCCTCTTCATCGTCCTGTGCATGTCCAGCTCCAGATTCAGGCCTTGAACTTAATCGCATGATTTCACGCAGAGTCAAGTCCTGAACCCGGAGCTGGGCCTGCATGGTGTCGTTCATCCCTCTCAGGACAGCTGCGTTCCTCAACACGGCCTGCTCTACTCTTGCTATACCTTCTAGCATGAGCCATGCTGAGTCACAGCCTAAAATAAAGAATAAATTAAATATTAAGGATAATTACACAACAGACGAAAAAATAAGCAAAGATACATTGTCATCATAAAGACAAATCATTCTTTACATCAATTAGTTTAAATTGATTCTTTACACATGAAATATGTTATTCAGACAGACCAAAATCATTAAAGGGACAGTTTACTCAAACATGTTGTCCCCTTTAATTGGTTTTCGATGATCCACTTATACAGCTTGAGTGTATCAAATCTTGTTAAAGGATTTACATTGTACTTACATTAGCAATTTAAATATTTTAATTATACTGTGGTAGGCACACCTATCCTTAAACATTTTGGCATTGAGGACAAGCTGTGTAAACATAGCAACCTGAAGAAATTACATTCCCACTGGGTTAGACAAGAGATAATGTATAAACATTTGTACATAAATTGTTGGATCCAAGTAGTGGTGATTGGTATATGTAGTGATATCAAATTAAAGGGACACTGAACCTAAATATTTAATTGACTGATTCAGATAGAGCATGACATTACAAATATTTAAAAATTACACATATTCTTTAAATGTTTGAATTCTATAGCTATTTTTTGAATGCAAGAATGTCGGTTTTTAGGGCATATTTGTTTTTCAACTTTGTTTGTCCCTGCTGGTTGATGGATACATTCATCCAACAATAAAGAAATGATGTCCACAATTATTTTCTATTTAAAATTAATTATAGGCATTTCATTGTTTCAATAAAGATAGCAAGAGAATGAAGAATAATTCATAAGAGTAGTAAATTATAAATTTGATTAACATTGCATGCTCTATTTGAATCACAATAGAAAATATTTACCTTCAGTGTACCTTTAAGTATCTTATAATGTTGATTTTGAATGATACTTACAGCTGTGCCTGGGAAGGACAATACGACACCCAGGACAATGAACATTGAGACAAGGGGGAGGGATGGGATTGGGTTGGGGAGGGATGGGATTGGCTTGGGGAGGGATGAGCTGCTGCTCCGGGGTAGGCCGTACAGCTGGGGAGTGGGGAGTTGGGGTCTGGGCAGCTGTACGGGCCATAATACGGGGAGAGCGGCAAAGGGGGTTGTAGGGGCGTTTTTTGGGAGGGGCAGGAAATGATAAATGGGAAGGGCCAGCAGGGGTCTGGGCATGGGCAGGAGTCTGGGCATGGGCAGTGGTCTGGGCATGGGCAGAGGTCTGGGCCTGGGCAGTGGTCTGGGCATGGGCAGGGGTCTGGGCATGGGCAGGGGTCTGGGCATGGGCAGGGGTCTGGGCATGGGCAAGGGTCTGTGACTGGTCAGGGGACTGGGCAGGGGCGGAAACCAGATGACCAGAAGTGGCGGATCCATCTGAAAATTTAAAAAATATATATTAACATCTCATACATCATGAAATCAAATCAACGCATTTCAAATTGATTATGTTTTCAATATACTTAGAAGTGTGTTTGAATTTTTAAACAATCATGAAATGAGGATATGGTATGCATATAGGCACTCAGATGAATATCAATTACTGTCTGTACAATTATAACATTATTATTGTGTTTTGGCCTGGAATATGCATGTGACATAATGATGGCATGAATTATACATTTTTTTAAAAAATAATATTTTCATGCTGCCTGATATAGAAAGGGGGCAGTAGTGTATTTGAACAGACAAATAATATTCCTTTTTAAAGCAATGCCACTTACAGCAAAGCCATGTTAACGTGTATGCGCAATTCCATTTTCGCGATCATTGCGCAATGATTCAAAGCGGAATTACGCATCCGTCATTTGACCAACATGTATAAAGCAATGCCACTTACAGCAAAGCCATGTTAACGTGTATGCGAAATTCCATTTTCGCGATCATTGCGCAATGATTCAAAGCGGAATTACGCATCCGTCATTTGACCAACATGTATAAAGCAATGCCACTTACAGCTAACCCATGTTAACGTGTATGCGCAATTCCATTTTCGCGATCATTGCGCAATGATTCAAAGTGGATTTACGCATCCGTCATTTGACCAACATGTATAAAGCAATGCCACTTACAGCAAAGCCATGTTAACGTGTATGCGAAATTCCATTTTCGCTCTGTGACGCCTATTCTGTAGAGCGGAAGAAACATCATTCCTATTTCATGTGTCACTAATCTAAAATCAGATATCTAAACATCATATGTAGTGTATGTTGTGAGATCTGTATAGGTTTAGTATCTGACTATATACACATTTTTTGATTAAAAAAAAATAAATAAGATATTATATGAAGTTGGATAATTACCTGGTTCAGATTCTCCATCTCCTCCCAGGCCACCGGACGGAGAAGCAGCTGCCCTGGCCCCCGCGTCAGGACTTTCAGATCCCGCAGCTGGGAGGGAAGAAGAGGAGGCCGAGGATGGCGAGGATCTGAATCTTTTGGGGACCCGGAGATTGAGGAGCTCGCATAAAGTCACCTCATAAGGGAGTAGGTACAGTTTCCGCGGGGCCTCTCTTTTGCCACCTCTTTTACGGGCTTGTACCCAGTCCCTTATGAGGTTGACTTTTTTTGTTAACCGCAACCTCATATCTCCGAATCTCCTCATGATCTGATCCTGGGTCCTCTGGACGTCACACACCAATCTAACCGCATTGGTGATAGACTCCCAGAGGGCCTTCTTAACAGGCGCATCTGTCAACCTCCTCTTGTTCCCAAACAGCTGGGGATAAAAGTCCTTGACGGCGTGGACCAGTGCAGCGCTCTCCTCCTTGGTGAACCTGGGAGCTGACATGCCTGCTGGGTTGTAGATCTTTTTTTTTATAAATAATCAGATATACTGCCTGCAGGCATTAGAGAACTGACAAAGATGGCAACGTGTAATGGACTTTTATATGGTGAAGTAAACATGAGATGCACCATGGGGCAAGTTATCTGTACATCTGATTGGATAAAAGTTTGAAATATTGTTAGAATGTCTGTGAGACCATCCTGACTCAAGTTGTTTTTGTGTGATGAACTCTGATTGGCCGTTCCTTAATGTTTCATATCTTAGTAACTTCCTTACACATACCTCATGGTGGTGCTGTTACTTCATTTTTCATGTAGACTTATTTGTAACTCATGGGCCTGTCATGCGGATATGTGTGACGCAGATTTAATATCCGTGATCCGTTAAATATTAATGATTAAATTCTCTTTAACATCTAATACTGTCACATTATTAAATGTTGTAGACATTTCTCGGTTTAATAACGGTCTGTTTCTTTAATACAAATACACATTTAATATTGTATGTCTTTATTGTTCATAAAATCCATTTATTGACTTATTGTGAAGTATTGATATTGCTCTATTAAATGTATTTCATAATGCACATTGATTGTGTGCTATTGCGTGACATTAGACTCTAATGTTTAAAGATGCTAATCTGGTGTTTCAAGATGCGTTTCCCACGCAATATTTCTGAATGTTCAAATTCAGGTTATAAGGTCAGTAACTTGGATAATCTGTTTATAAATGTTAAACTACAGGTTTGTTTGTTATTAGTAAATAAACCTCGAGCTTGTATTTGTCTGAAGTGCTGATATATGTTATTGTGCAATGGCGTCTTTATTTTTAAATAGACATTACAAACAAACAATTGTATCAAATGATCTGTAGAAATAGAAGATTGTTTAGACTTTAAAATGTAAATCAATTTATCTTAGTATTTTGATATCCTCAACAGAAGAAATTTAAATGCACATGGTTGAGACAATCACATAAGGCATCTCTGTGCATCCACCAATCTTCATCTACTGAGCCTATCTCGATATGCTTTTCAAGCAAAGTATGTCAAGATAGGAAGAGAAGTAAATACACTATTTAAATCTCTTAAAGGGACACTGTCCAAACAAATTTAGCGTTGGTGATTCAGATTGAGCATGAAATGTTAATCAACATTATAATTTAATCCGATTCTCAAATGTTAACAATTATCTTATCTTTCTTTGCAAATCAATAATGATATTTGAGATTACGGACAATTGTTTCAAAAAACCTGGGTTGTCCTTGATGATTGTTGGATAAAATAATCCACCACAAAAAACCAAGTTCAGTCCAGAGTACTGAAGCAAATAAATTATCTATTTTATGCATTATTTTTAAAGTAATGATAGCAACATCACAAGGAGCATTCATAATATGAGACAATTTTTAAAGTTGCTTAAAATAGAATACTCATTCAGAATGTATAAATCATTAATTTTTTAACTGTCTCCCTTTAATTATATTTTTAGTTCATGTCCCTTTAAATAAACATTTCACAATAATGCTTGAAATATCAGAAACCTAGGCACCTTCCTTTTGATAAATTAGTATAACATATGAGTATATCAAATTTAGATTAACTTCTGGATTGTTTTACACACTGACTGAAATATATATTGCAAAGGAGGTATTTCGGAGTCTTCAGCTTAGAGGGACATTAAGCTATATGTTATGTATGCATTTTGGATAAGATTATAATATTTGAACAACTTAATATGTACATTCATTAGATTGTAATTATATATATTTTTGGATTAAATACATATCTACATAGGCTATTTTGATGCTGATTGTTGGTTGCACATAGATACCTTATGTAATTGACTAAGATATGTGCATTGATGTTTTTTTTTTTCAAAGTATATTTAAAGACTGAATGTAATTCTATAGTACTTTCTAAATATGTTTAAATTCTTTTATGAATTATTTAAAAATCAATACACAATATACTTTGTGAATGTCCCTTTAAGGACAAAAACATTTGTAATGTTGATTTAACATTGTAAAAATAAACTAAAGGGGAATGAAAATTATATATAGATATGTGATGTCTAACCCAAGAGGTAAGATTTTAAAAACTACATAATATTATTAACTATAGTTAAATGACTCCACTAGAAAATCAAATCGATTAACCTGCCATCCAATAACTAGCTTGTGAAAAATATCAAGTTAAATGACCTACCATTTATAAATGTAAAAATTAAAATAATTTAGCAAATAATGTTTTGAGATACCTAAGGAAGATACAAGATCTTATAAAATTAATTTTACATTCAACAACACTGTCACTTTAATGTAATTGAACCACTTCCCCTTCTTAAAAGTGAAAACAAATAATTTTTGAGAAATTGACTACATATCCGAAATTATTTTAACATCTAAGAATTTCAAAAGAAAAGCATCGATGGATCTCACTCCCCAATGAATGTTAAAAAAGATAGTTTAATGTAATATTCTCGGAATCAGTGGATTTTCCACAATTAATGCATTATTTGATCTTATGCATGTGCTTGTCAAATAGACAACTACCAGTCATGGGAGTCAAATTGTTTTTTATTGACAGATTATATGGATATTTATTATAATCTGTTCCAAAGAGTGTATTTAATACTAAAATGTTTATTATTACCATTTTAAAATTTAATAGGTTCTGAACCAAAAAGAAAAAAATATTCCTGGAAGTCATCAGATGCCAATCTGAAATGTAAAATTTTTTTTTTTAAAAAGTTAATACACACGTAGTCAAAGATTCATAAAATACATGTACAATCATCTTGTGTCTATGCTCTAACTTTGTTCAACATTTTTTAAAGATATTTATTAATTATATTTAAAAAAAAACAAAAAAAAACATTATATTGTGTAATAAAATAATAAAAAAAAATCAGATTTTCTAATTATACATAAAAATGTATATCACATTTCAATAAAATATATGTTGAACATAAATGTCATATTTCATGTTCATTCAAATACCTCTATATCAACTATAATATGTATTCCTTTTTATGATTGTGATCCCTAAATATCTAATGATGAAATATGTATGACTAATGTATGTAAGCTACCAATAATCAACATTCTTCCTGTGATTCTTAACTAGCATGCATTGGTACACCAACCTGGATAATGCATGGTCTTTGAAAGTCAATTCAGGGGTAAACAGTTGATCTTCAATAGGTGTCTTATTCATCATTTCAAAAATAGAGGACTGAAATCCCATCTAAAAATTAGAAATTCCTCTAAGTGTCTGATTGTGATCCCTAAATATCTAATTAAGAACTAAATATGACTAATGTATGTAAGCTACTAATATTCAACATTCTTCCTGTGATTCTTAACTAGCATGCATTGGTACACCAACCTGGATAATGCATGGTCTTTGAAAGTCAATTCAGGGGTAAACAGTTGATCTTCAATAGGTGTCTTAGTCATCATTTCAAAAATAGAGGACTGAAATCCCATCTAAAAATTTGAAATTCATCTAAGTGTCTGATTGTGATCCCTAAATATCTAATTAAGAACTAAATATGACTAATGTATGTAAGCTACTAATATTCAACATTCTTCCTGTGATTCTTAACTAGCATGCATTGGTACACCAACCTGTATAATGCATGGTCTTTGAAAGTCAATTCAGGAGTAAAAAGTTGATCTTCAATAGGTGTCTTATTCATCATTTCAAAAATAGAGGACTGTGAAATACCATCTAAAAATTTGAAATTCATCTAAGTGTCTCCAATAGGATGCCTCAACAGCCTTATTCTATCAAATAGTTGGCACTTACCATGTGAACATGTCTTTGTATGGTTTTCAAGGTCAGCAGATTTGAAAGATAATGCCAGACATGATCCCATTGGTATACTTCAATTTAAATCTTGGCTTTTTCCACTGTCAGTCTGGGCAATCTTCACTGTCAGGCTTCTAATTCTTCCCTTTCAGTCTTTAGATTAAGTCAGCTCCCTAATGGCATAAAAAGTTTATTCAAAATTACTACAAGTGTGTGAATCATTTCTGTAGCCCTCTCCCACCCCCCATTTCATAAGAAATTTCTGTCACTAGCTTACTGTGTAGCATCTTGTGTTATGTTCTATCAAGTGTGAAGATGAGTCATATTGAGCAGAACAAACCTCTAATGTGTGACATTGAACCATAGTCATGCTAGAGGATCCCTTTCTGAGTATTTTCATTTTAAGAAATGTGTAAACTAAATACTAGTTTATAAAATGTATGCCATATGATGTATTTGTGTACAATTCATGCCAGCAACAGTCCAGACATTTATACTTACCAGCTGATGTCCTCTTTAAAAACCAGGTGGCAAAGACTCGCTACAGGACCCAATGGCCAAAGCATCACCTATATTAATAAATGAAACACATTTTTAGCATTTGATGAACAATCCTAACATGTTTGCACAATTCTCTACTTGTCATTTCCCTAGAGTTCACATCTATTGATAATACTCCAGTCTAACTTCTATTCTTTACCGTCTAAAGTTGCGGTTGATGATGTCTGCTCTGACATTGAGCCCCTCGTCCCGGAATGGCCCCTCTAGAACAGGATCATCCTCCTCATCTCTGAGGAGGTTTCTGTCCGGCCGGACGGCCTGCAGCATCCCAGCCCGCTGTGCAATATTATGCAGGACGCTACAGGCTACAACGATCTTAGCCACCTTCTTTGGGTTGTACTGGAGGGCTCCTCCCGACCTGTCCAGGCACCTGAACCTCATCTTCAGGAGCCCGAACATCCGTTCAACCACCGCCCTGGTTCTCTTATGAGCCCTATTGTAGCGCTCCTCAGACACATCAGTCGGGCTACGCAAGGGGGTAATGAGCCAAGGCCGGCTCATGTACCCAGAATCACCTATAAATTATGAACAGAACATAATTCCAACAGAATCCTCAAAATAGTATTTGTAGTACAATAAAAAGTTTTGTACACGATAATCCATTAACAAATGTTTATTTTAACTTTAAAATATCTAGTTCAATATTATTCTCTATCTGAGCATTTCAGCTAAGACATGCTACATATGCGTATTTCTCCTAAATCAAGCCTTGTGTAAAATGCTAACTACATGGTTACATTACATTCTCTATCTGAGCATTTAAGGTAAGACATGCTACATATCTGCATTGAACTAAAAGACATTTGCTGAAAGAGACAATGACATGGTTAAATTGCATTAGCTAATATCTTCCCATTTCAGCTAAGACATGCTACATATGCGTATTTCTCCTAAATCAAGCCTTGTGTAAAATGCTAACTACATGGTTACATTACATTCTCTATCTGAGCATTTAAGGTAAGACATGCTACATATCTGCATTGAACTAAAAGACATTTGCGGAAAGAGACAATGACATGGTTAAATTGCATTAGCTAATATCTTCCCATTTCAGCTAAGACATGCTACATATGCGTATTTCTCCTAAATCAAGGCTTGTGTAAAATGCTAACTACATGGTTACATTACATTCTCTATCTGAGCATTTAAGGTAAGACATGCTACATATCTGCATTGAACTAAAAGACATTTGCGGAAAGAGACAATGACATGGTTAAATTGCATTAGCTAATATCTTCCCATTTCAGCTAAGACATGCTACATATGCGTATTTCTCCTAAATCAAGGCTTGTGTAAAATGCTAACTACATGGTTACATTACATTCTCTATCTGAGCATTTAAGGTAAGACATGCTACATATCTGCATTGAACTAAAAGACATTTGCGGAAAGAGACAATGACATGGTTAAATTGCATTAGCTAATATCTTCCCATTTCAGCTAAGACATGCTACATATGCGTATTTCTCCTAAATCAAGCCTTGTGTAAAATGCTAACTACATGGTTACATTACATTCTCTATCTGAGCATTTAAGGTAACACATGCTACATATCTGCATTGAACTAAAAGTAGACATTAGCGGGGGGGAAAATATATGGTTAAATTGTATCCTATAGCTGAACATTACGCTAACATTTTAAAACTACAGTGGCAATTGTCAAACTAATTAACCATGTTGTGCACAAATACTCACCAACGAGATAACCAGGGGGCATTTTCTTTCCTCAAACTGTCTCCACAGGGACGACAGAGAGAGGATGCGGGCATCATGACAAGCCCCTCCAAAATTCGCACACACATGCATAATCCTCATCTGTGCGTCACAAACATACTGCACGTTGAGGCTATGAAAATGTTTGCGATTTCTGAAGGGCGAGTCATCAATTGGAGCACGCAGTGCAATGTGGGTACAATCTATGGCTCCCAAGACATTGGGCAATTGAGCAATATCAAAGAATTCCTGCTTCAGGCGCCTCCAATCACCATCATTCTGTGGGAATCCTATGTATTGCTTACTGATACGTACCATGGCGTCCAGAAAGTTATCAAACACCCCAGAGAATGTACCTTGAGCCAGGCCATGCATGTACAGTTCTCCGGATTGAAAACTCCCGGAGGCCAGGACATATAGACAGCTTAGCATCTTACTCATGGTGGGAACAGCAGTCCTTATTCTTATACGTGGCTCCAAATGAGGTTTAAGAAGATCGTAAAGGCCAATGAGCTGTTCGCGATCGAGCCGATACTTATCATAAACCTCAAAGTCGCTCATGTTTTCCAAGGTGGGTCTCACCCTGTAGACACGAGGACCTCGAACCAGACGACCCCTTCGTCTCAGTCTGAGCCGCCGAGGCTGCCTGATTCGACCAACAGCTAGTTCGCTAATAGCAGCACCAGCAGCGTCTACCATGTCATCGTCATCCATCTTTCAAAACAGTGTAACAAGGTAAGCACTTGATCTGATGTGGATCACAAGTGATGCATTGGCCATGTTGTTTGGGGGATTTATAGTCCAATTAGTCCAATGGTAGTGAGTTTGTAATGATTGCTGATTGTATTCACCTGTTTGTATGTGAGCGGCGCGAATGCTTTCACAGTGGGCGTTTATTTGTTGTTTGCTGAAATGTTATTTTCAAACAATGAATCTCAATGTGAAAGTGTCAAATATCACACATACAGTGCATGTTTGTAATGTTTGTTCATATGCGTAATCAATATTTCTTAAACGCGATCTTATAGTAACAAGCACACGTCCAGGCTAACATGAATGAAAGTGCATAGTTGTGTATAATGTGCATCGAATGTGATCGATCAATGTTGCTGCAATATTGTTTGTAAACGATAAAGTAACATCTGCCATCTGTAGTATTGTATATATAAGTGATTTCCGAGCTGTCAATATTGTATGTGTCCCTTTAAAATCGCAATAATAATTCCGAACTTCCCGTCTGCCATCTGTAGTATTGTATATATAAGTGATTGCCGAGCTGTCAATATTGTATGCGTCCCTTTCAAATCGCAATAATAATTCCGAAATTCCCGTCTGCCATCTGTAGTATTGTATATATAAGTGATTGCCGAGCTGTCAATACTGTATGCGTCCCTTTAAAATCGCAATAATAATTCCGAACTTCCCGTCTGCCATCTGTAGTATTGTATATATAAGTGATTGCCGAGCTGTCAATATTGTATGCGTCCCTTTCAAATGGCACTAATACTGAATAACTTCCGGCTGTCATCTGTAGTATTGTATATATAAGTGATTGCCGAGCTGTCAATACTGTATGCGTCCCTTTAAAATCGCAATAATAATTCCGAACTTCCCGTCTGCCATCTGTAGTATTGTATATATAAGTGATTGCCGAGCTGTCAATATTGTATGCGTCCCTTTCAAATCGCAGTAATACTGAATAACTTCCGGCTGTCATCTGTAGTATTGTGTATATATAAGTGATTGCCGAGATGTCAATATTGTATGCGTCCCATTCAAATGGCACTAATGATGAATAACTTCCGGCTGTCATCTGTAGTATTGTATATATAAGTGATTGCCGAGATGTCAATATTGTATGCGTCCCATTCAAATGGCACTAATACTGAAGAACTTCCGGCTGTCATCTGTAGTATTATATATATAAGTGATTTGCGATCTGACAATATTTATTAATTGTCCCATTGAAATCGCCCTAATAATGCTGTTCCAAACTGTTGTTTACGTATATGTTGTATTGTAGTATTGAGTGTTAAAGTTCAGAAAGGGGCGGTACAGTGGTGAATCTGTGATGTGTATGGTTGAATCTTCTAATGACGTCATGATATTATTAACCTGCCTATGTAGTTCTGAAATCCTCATTGTGTTGTTGTATTTGACTACATTGTTATTGTGTGCTGAATAAAATCTAAATGTGTGCTTTGTGGTTGCGTGATGGGTGATGCGTGTTATGTACATGTACGTATATATTGTGATTGTGTCCCACATATGCTGACTTCTATATAGCGGTCTGGCATTGTTGTTCCTTCCCATAAAGTGACATCTGTAATCTGGTGTAATGATGTTCTTGTTGTACGTAATTCCTAATGGTTTCTGGTGATGGAATCATGATGTTAAAAGTACAGTAAAATCCATATGTTGTGTTTTGTGATTCCTCGAGAGAATGTAATGTGTTTTTTCCCCCATCATTTGAATGCACATGTATGAGTGAATGTTAAAAGTAATGTATGTGCATCCATGACTGATCATGTGTTAAGCCTATGTAGATATGCTGTTGCTGCAAGCATATGAGTTGAATAACTGAAATGCAATAATAAAGGTAAATGAGAATTGTTTCCCATTGTGTAGTGTTTGTGAATCCTGAAAAGTTGACATTATTTTTGTGTCCGTTTAAATGTAATATTTTTAAAACAAAAATGTTGTTACTAGTGATGTTGATTTGTAGTTGATGTAATATAAAAGTCTGAAACAATTTAATGGTGTTGTGAATATTCAAACAGTAAAATCCATAAATCCACCATAGGGAAATAGTCATTTCTTGATCTATTTATCATAGCTGGGTCTAACGCATGAAATCATGTCTTTTCTAGCGCTGGTATTTGGAGTTTTTCTGTCTACGCTATTTGCGTGCGTTAGGGAAATGAGGGTTTCGCGTGCACGAGCACGTCTTCCCAATAGAAGTCAATGGAGGCTCTAAAATTTGTTCTTGTTTTTTTTCTAAGACTGGTTTTCCTCGTAAAGTGAATGACGTCATGAGCTTTTGTGAAAAAGTAACTAAATCGTGTTCTTTTTGTGATAAATAAATATTTTGTGCATGTCATGTGGTGTATATTGTTTGTATGCATCGATGAGTGTATGTTTGTGATAATGTTATTAGTTAGATGTAGGTATATGAGGGTCTTTTCCCGTGTGTCAATGTAAGTCAATGGGAAAATGGATTTGTGTTGTTTTTTTTCTAACACCCGAGATCTCGCAACTTTAATCCTTTGTATTTTGATGAAAAATTATTAAATCTGAAAAATAAATATAGTGTCGTGTTTGTATGAGTGTAAGTGTAGTTTGTGTAATATTTGTTTTGTGATTCGTGGATGTTTTTTTTGTCGGTATATGTTTACTACTGGTTCTGAGGTGTCGGTAGAAATTTGAGCGTTAGGTGATTTTTGAGTGTCGGTAACTGAACTCTAAATACCGGAGTCCGTAAGAAACCCGCATTAGGAGCCTCTAGCGCTGGTTTTCACGGCTAACGCCGAACTCCAAATCTAGGCCTAAGATAGCTACAATATAACTAATAGTTACATTTGTATCTATTTTAGGATTTATTTTTATTTTACAGGCAAATTTGTATTTATTTTAACTAGGTAGAATAGTTATTAAATAGTTATTAACTATTTAATAACTACCTAGCTAAAATAAATAGAAAAGTACCTGTAAAATAAAACCTAACCTAAGTTACAATTACACCTAACACTACACTATAATTAAATTAAATCCCTAAACTCAATTCAATTAAATACAATTAAATAAAATAAACTAAAGTACAAAAAACCCAAACACTAAGTTACAGAAAATAAAAAAATAATTACACCTAATCTAATCCCCTAATAAAATAAAAAAGCCCCCAAAAATAATAAAAATTCCTACCCTATACTAAATTACAATTTGCCCTTAAAAGGGCTTTTTGCGGGGCATTGCCCCAAAATAATCAGCTCTTTTACCTGTAAAAAAAAATACAATACCCCCCAACATTAAAACCCACTACCCACACACCCAACCCTACTCTAATACCCACCCAATCCCCCCTTAATAAAACCTAACACTAACCCCTTGAAGATCACCCAACCTTGAGACGTTTTCACCCAACCGAGCAGAACTGGTCCTCCAGACGGGCAGAAGGCTTCATCCGGTCCGGGCAGAAGAGGACTTTCAGACGGGCAGAAGTCTTCATCCAGCCGGCATCTTTTATCTTCATCCATCCGGAGCGGAGCGGGTCCATCTTCAAGCCAACCGACGCGGAGCATCCTCTTCTTCCAACGACTCCCGATGAATGAAGGTTCCTTTAAATTATGTCATCCAAGATGGCGTCCCTTGAATTCCGATTGGCTGATTGGATTCTATCAGCCAATCGGAATTAAGTTAGAAAAAATCCTATTGGCTGATACAATCAGCCAATAGAATTGAGCTCGCATTCCATTGGCTGATTGGAACAGCCAATAAAATGCAAGCTCAATCATATTGATCCTATCAGCCAATCGGAATTCAAGGGATGCCATTTGGATGACGTTATTTAAAGGAACCTTCATTCGTCGGCAGTTGTCGGAAGAAGAGGATGCTCTGCGTCGTTTGGCTTGAAGATGGACCCGCTCCGCTCCGGATGGATGAAGATAGAAGATGCGGCCTGGATGGAGGTCCTCTTCTGCCCGGATAGGATGAAGACTTCTGCCCGTCTGGAGGACCACTTGTGCCCGGTTGGGTGAAGACGTCTCAAGGTAGGGTGATCTTCAAGGGGTTAGTGTTAGGTTTTATTAAGGGGGGATTGGGTGGGTTTTAGAGTAGAGTTGGGTGTGTGGGTGGTGGGTTTTAATGTTGGGGGGGTATTGTATTTTTTTTTTTCAGGTAAAAGAGTTGATTACTTTGGGGCAATGCCCCGCAAAAAGCCCTTTTAAGGGCTATTTGTAATTTAGTATAGGTAGGGATTTTTATTATTTTGGGGGACTTTTTTATTTTATTAGGGGGATTAGATTAGGTGAAATTAGTTTAAAAATTTGTAATTATTTTTTTATTTTCTGTAATTTAGTGGGTTTTTTTGTACTTTATTTTATTTTATTTAATCGTATTTAATAGTATTTAGTTTAGGTAATTAATTTAATTATAGTGTAGTGTTAGGTGTAATTATAACTTATATTTTTTAGCTCGGTAGTTATTAAATAGTTCATATCTATTTAATAACTATTGTACCTAGTTAAAATAAATACAAACTTGCCTGTAAAATAAAAATAAACTCTAATATACATAAAATCACCTAGATTACGAGTTTTGTCGATAAAGCTGTGCGTTGCTAACGCTCAGTTCTAGCTCACCGCTCACCTACAAACAACGCTGGTATTACAGGTTTTTTCAAACCCGGCGTTAGCCTCTAAAAAGTGAGCGTTGAGCAAAATTTAGCTCCACATCTCACCTCAATACCAGCGCTGCTTAAGGTAGCAGTGACTGGCTGAAGTGCTCGTGCACGATTTCACCATAGGAAACAATGGGGCAGATTCGGCTGGAAAAAAAAGCAGTGTTCAGCTCTTAACGCAGCCCCATTGATTCCTATGGGGAAATACTTTTTATGTCTACACCTAACACCCTAACATGAACCCTGAGTCTAAACACCCATAATCTTACACTTATTAACCCCTAATCTGCCGCCCCCGACATCGTCGCCCCCTGCATTATATTATTAACCCCTAATCTGCCACTCCGGACACCGCTGCCACCTACATTATAACTATGAACCCCTAATCTGTCGCCCCCAACATCACCGATACCTACATTATATTTATTAACCCCTAATCTTCCGCCCCCAATGTCACCGCAACTATATTAAATTTATTAACCCCTAATCTGCTGCAGCCAACATCGCTGCCACTATAATAAAGTTATTAACCCCTAACCCTAACACCCCCCTAACTTAAATATAATTTAAATATATCTAAATAAATGTACTAGTATTAACTAAATTATTCCTATTTAAAACTAAATGCTTACCTATAAAATAAACCCTAAAATAGCTACAATATAACTAATAGTAACATTTGTATCTATCTTAGAGTTTATTTTTATTTTACAGGCAACTTTGTATTTATTTTAACTAGGTAGAATAGTTATTAAATAGTTATTAACTATTTAATAACTACCTAGTTAAAATAAATACAAATATACCTGTAAAATAAACCCTAACCTAAGTTACAATTATACCTAACACTACACTATAATTAAATTAATTACCTAAACTAACTACAATTAATTACAATTAAATGAACTAAACTAAATTACGAAAAACAACAACACTAAATTACAGAAAATAAAAAAGAAATTACAAATTTTTTAACTAATTACACCTAATCTAAGTCCCCTAATAAAATAAAAAAAAAACAAAATAAAAAAATTCCCTACCCTATAGTAAATTACAAATAGCCCTTAAAAGGGCCTTTTGCTGGGCATTGCCCCAAAGTAATCAGCTCTTTTACCTGTAAAAAAAATACAATACCCCCCATCATTAAAACCCACCACCCACACACCCAACCCTACTCTAAAACCCACCCAATCCTCCCTTAATAAAACCTAACACTAACCCCTTGAAGATCACCTTACCTTGAGACATCTTCACCCAGCCGGCCGAAGTCCTCCAAGAAGCCGGGAAGAAGTTGTCCTCCAGACAGCAGAAGTCTTCATACGATCCGGGCAGAAGAGGTCCTCCAGATGGCAGAAGTCTTCATCCAGGCTGCATCTTCTATCTTCATCCTTCCGGCGAGGAGCGGGTCCATCTTCAATCCAGCCGACGCGGAGCATCCTCTTCAAACGAAGTCCTAACGAAGAATGAAGGTTCCATTAAATGACGTCATCCAAGATGGTGTCCCTTTAATTCCGATTGGCTGATAGAATTCTATCAGCCAATCGGAATTAAGGTAGGAAACATCCTATTGGCTAATGCAATCAGCCAGTAGAATTGAAGTTCAATCCTACTGACTGATTCAATCAGCCAATAGGATTGAGCTCGCATTCTATTGGCTGTTCCAATCAGCCAATAGAATGTGAGCTCAAGGGATGCCATCTTGGATGACGTCATTTAAAGGAACCTTCATTCTTCGTTAGGAGTTCGTTTGAAGAGGATGCTCCGCATCGGCTGGATTGAAGATGGATCCGCTCCGCACCGGAAGGATGAAGATAGAAGATGCCGTCTGAATGAAGACTTCTGCTGTTTGGAGGACCACTTCTGCCCGGCTTCTTGGAGGACTTCGGCCCGGCTGGGTGAAGACGTCTCAAGGTAGGGTGATCTTCAAGAGTTTAGTGTTAGGTTTTATTAAGGGGGGATTGGGTGGGTTTTAGAGTAGGGTTGGGTGTGTGGGTGGTGAGTTTTAATGTTAGGGGGGTATTGTATATTTTTTTTACAGGTAACAGAGCTGATTACTTTGGGGCAATGCCCCGCAAAAGGCCCTTTTAAGGGCTATTTGTAATTTAGTATAGGGTAGGGATTTTTTTTATTTTGGGGGGCTTTTTTATTTTATTAGGGGGCTTAGATTAGGTGTAATTAGTTTAAAAAATTGTAATTCCTTTTTTTTGATGTAATTTAGTGTTTGTTGTTTTTCGTAATTTAGAATATTTAATTTAATTGTAATTAATTGTAGTTAGTTTGGGTAATTAATTTAATTATAGTGTAGTGTTAAGTGTAATTGTAATTTAAGTTAGGGTTTATTTTACAGGTATATGTGTATTTATTTTAACTAGGTAGTTATTAAATAGTTAATAACTATTTTAATAACTATTGTACCTAGTTAAAATAAATGCAAACTTAAAATAAAAATAAACCCTAAGATGGCTACAATGTAACTATTAGTTATATTGTAGCTAGCTTCGGGTTTATTTTATAGGTAAGTATTTAGTTTTAAATAGGAATAATTTATTTAATTGTAGTTATTTTATTTACATTTATTTAAATTATATTTAAGTTAGGGGGGTTAGGGTTAGACTTCGTTTTAGGGGTTAATACATTTAATATAGTGGTGGCGACATTGGGGGGTGGAAGATTAGGAGTTAATAAATGTAGGTAGGTGTCGGCGATGTTAGGGACAGCAGATTAGGGGTTTATAAAATTTAACTAGTGTTTGCGAGGCGGGAGTGCGGCAGTTTAGGGGTTAATACATTTATTAAAGTGGTGGCGATGTCCGGTCGGCAGATTAAGGGTAAAAAAAAATGATTATAGTGTTTGCGATGTGGGGGGGGGGCCTCGGTTTAGGGGTTAATAGGTAGTTTATGGGTGTTAGTGTACTTTTTAGCACTTTAGTTAAGAGCTTTATGTTACGGCGTTAGCCCTTAAAACTCTTAACTACTGACTTTTAAATGCGGTAGGAGTCTTGACAGGAGAGGCTGTAACGCTCACTTTTTCCAAGACTTGTAATACCGGCGTTAGGAAAATCCCATTGAAAAGATAGGATACGCAATTGACGTAATGGGATTTGCGGTATGCTAAAATTGCGGAAAAAAAGTGAGCGGTACACCTGTACCTGTCAGACTCGTAATACCAGCGGGCGTTAAAAAGCAGCATTTGGACCTCTCAACACTGCTTTTTAAGGCTAACGCAAAATTCGTAATCTAGGTATCAGTAAATATTAGTTATATTGTAGCTAGCTTAGGGTTTATTTTATAGGTAAGTATTTAGTTTTAAATAGGATTAATCTATTTAATTGTAGTAATTTTATTTTGATTATTTTAAATAATATTTAAGTTAGGGGGGTGTTAGGGTTAGACTTAGATTTACGGGTTAATACATTTAGTATAGAGGCGGCGACGTTGGGTGCGGCAGATTAGGGGTTAATAAATGTAAGTAGGTGTCGGCGATGTTAGGGACGGCAGATTAGGGGTTAATAATATTTAACTAGTGTTTGCGAGGTGGGAGTGTGGCGGTTTAGGGGTTAATATATTTATTAAAGTGGCGGCTATGTCCGGTCTGCAGATTAGGGGTTAAAAATTGTATTTAATTGTTTGCGATGTGGGGAGGGCTCGGTTTAGGGGTTAATAGGTAGTTTATGGGTGTTAGTGTACTTTTTAGCACTTTAGTTAAGAGTTTTATGTTACGGCGTTAGCCCATAAAACTCTTAACTACTGACTTTTAAATGCGGTATTAGTCTTGACAGGAGAGGCTGTACCGCTCACTTTTTCCAAGACTCGTAATACCGGCGTTAGGAAAATCCCATTGAAAAGATAGGATACGCAATTGACGTAAGGGGATTTGCGGTATGCTCGAGTCGCGGAAAAAAAGTGAGCGGTACACCTGTACCTGCCAGACTCGTAATACCAGCGGGCGTTAAAAAGCAGCATTGGGACCCCTCAACGCTGATTTTTAAGGCTAATGCAAGACTCGTAATCTAGGCAATATAGTCTATGTGAAGCAAATATTGGTAACGATCTGAACAATTTCAATAGTAGAAAATTTATATAATTCAATTACAACCATCATAATAAACTGAGCTTAATCTCCTATAGCTAACTTGTGCTAATATTAGCGTTATAACTAAAAGTATCTTACTAATAGATAGTATATTTACATACTAAGCTCCCGTCATAGAAGGAGCATATCTTCATAAAGTTGGATAGAATAAATGTAATTATAACATCTCAAATAGCTCCCGTTATGGTGAGAGTCAAATAAATAGCATTATCAGGAATTGTTCCAATTTATTATAGGCAGAATATATATTATAAAATGAACCGAAGAGTTAAAGTAATTTTAACTTTGTGTGTGTGAGGAGAAGTGCCTACTTGTATATTATTTCTTGAGAAAACTACTATGTATGACGTGTGAGTATGAGAATCACTAGATAAAAACTGTTCTTAGAATTTTTTCTGCATTTCTCAGTTTTTTTTTTTTTTTTTTTTTAAAATAGCTAACAAGTTAGCCTGGGATACAGAAGTGTTATTTCTCAGTGCAGTTTTGTTTCAAATGTGCCCTTTCACAACTGAAAACTCTTATTGGGTGACAGCTGCGTGCATGTAATTTCCAGTGATTGGTTTCTTATGTACTCATTTTGCCATCCACTGTATCTTTGAGAGTGATCTCTAGGTAGTTGATTATTGTTTGGTTAAACTCATCATTGTTATCCAAATATTATATAAAATGTTTTGCACTATTTTCATCTCCATTCCAGACAAACAAGAGGTAGTTAATAAACTGTATGTAAAACACTATAGGCCAGATTACAAGTCACACGTTGAATCTAAATTTTTCACCAGCTAAATGCTTTTTGCGCTTCTCTACCCTACTCGCAAAAACAAAACAAAAATTGCACAAAACCTAAACCCTAATCCACCATCCTCCCACAACGCAAACTATCTAAACTATGACCCCTTGAGTCGGCCTAACTTTAAATGTTCACCTAACCCAAACCTAAATTATTATACATTGCAAATAAAAACACAAAACAACATCCTTGGTATAAAAAATGGCTGCAGCTCCATTATTAAATATATATAAGTAAAACCTTTTAAATATTAAATAACCATTTTAAATAAGTGCAAATAATATATTGCAATAACAACAACATCTGTAAACATAAGATCAAGCGGTGCTAGTTCAAATAATTTTACCCGTATGGCCGTCAAATCCCTGGACACAACCTTATTAAGGATTGAGTCCATTACCTTCTTTAAAGCCTAACTCTAAGAGAACCCCTTGTCCCTTGAGATGTTTATCACAAGCATTCCACCCCTGTGGGAATACAAATGTAGTTAACACCTTCCATTTCAAATTGGCCATAACCCTCTGACTTTAAGCGAACTAGCACCCCCGCCAACGACTGGTCTGAACCTGATCAGCCCAGTCCCGCCAAAATCCCAACAGTACTTAAAGCCTCCTTGAAATTAAGGAGAAAGAGCTGCAGGCCAAACTCGTTAAGGTGCATACTATCAGGAAGATTAAACTCCCCATGCCCCACTTCCTCCAAATCATAATGATGAACAACCAATCCCCCAAGCCTCCGAAAAAAGGAGCCAATCAATTTATTGACCCTACGCCTACTCTTATCCAGCTTGACAGGATCCCAAGCCGCCCTGCACACTAGACGTGGCACCATATCAGACCACAGCACCTTTAGGGACGGATATAAATCTGACAACCTCCCCAGATCCCATTTAATCATCCGCACCAAATCCCTCTGAGGCATGAAACCCAAGTTGTTACCCCCAGCATGAACCACGAACACATCAGGATGTGGATACCATTTACAGTAATCCACAATCATCAACAGCAACCGACCCCAACGAAGACCATGCACACCGCACATCCCAATCAGATCTGGAAAGACCTAACTGCAGACCATCAACCCTCTGTGAAGCTGCCCTCTGGGCCCAGTAAATGAATGAGTGGCCAAAAATCCACATCCTTTTTGTTTTGAAACCTACAATACAAAAACAAGACACACATAACAGCACTTCAAACCTTCAAATTGGGACAAACATACAATTGATAACAACGGGACCCCCAGCTACCAATGTTCTTAACCACACTCTCATGAAGACCCAAAGCAGACACCTCTGTAGCCGCCCCAATCCAAAAGGAATGAGACCCGAAATCCATAGGGGACAAACCCAAGCGCCCTAATGCTTTGGATAAGACCACCCGAAATTGAAAATGAGACAAAGAACTGCCATCCAAATGCATAAGCAATGAGCCCTCAAGCAAAGGATGACAGTGCAAGTATTCCCCCAAACAAACCCAAGGACATACTGCCAACCCACTTGGAAACAAAACAATTAACCTGCCCTTACCCACCTGATCAGTCTTCCTACGTCTTAGGAAAAACTCTTCTCGAGACTCAGGCCAAACAACATTGGAGACTACCAAACCACCAGAGGACCACCTACTCCTACTCACCATTTTTGAGATATGGAATGCCCCAAAAAAAGCCAACACAAATGCCAAACAAAAAAGGCATAACTTGAAAACAGAGGAACAAACATCCGGCAAAACCCCACAAATACACAACAACAGTGCAAAAGTAATAGGTTTCCTATGATCAAAACTCCTACCACCTCTTTTGAAACTCTTCAAAACCTGGCGAACACAAACATTTTTCGTAACATCCGCCAGGCCTAAAAACTTTAAGTGGAAAGCCATAGCTGCTAACCACCTATCCATCCCAGAAGGGGAAAAACCTGAACACCTCCAAGACCACATTAATTCCAACAAACAGTCAAGGACCTCAGGAGAGCCCTCCCGAGCACCACTCTCCAACAACAGGACCACCCACTCCCGACAAACTCTCTCATAAGATGCCCTGGAGCCAAAGAATTCATCACCACTCGAGCCAGTCCTCTGTTCCAAGCTTCCACAGATGTGTGCGGAACTGGCACCAGAACTTATCTGCCCCTGGAGCCAACTCTCAAAACCTGCACCACTGAAAATGAGAGAGAGAATCGGCTATAGAATTATCGACACCAGGAATATGCTGTGCCCTTACCAAAACATTCATCCTCAGACATTTCAACACCAATAAACGCAACAGTCACAACACCGGACGCGATGAAGAAGACAAGACCTGTTAACCAGAGATTCCTCCCACACAAACAGAGACACCACAATTGGGAACAATTCCAGAAATCTAGATTATGAACAAGCTCACCATCAAACCACAAATCCGGCCAAGCAGTCGCACACCAGTGTCCCTGAAAATAAGTACCAAAACCATGCCCCCTAGCAGCATCACCAAAACCAATTCATCATTAGAAACTCTAACCTCCTGGATCAAGCTAGACCCGTTAGACTTCGAAAGAAAAAGTAATTTTTTAGGTCCTGAGACAAACGCACAAAATGATGCGGTTGCCTAACCCCAGTTGTGACCAAAGATAGATTTTTCAAGAGCAAAAACCGACCAATCAACAATATCAAGTTCTGAACTTTATCAATCCTGCACTCCATGCGCTCCGAGTCTATGGTAATGCCAAGAAAACTGAGCACTGTTATTGGACCCTCAGACTTCTCCCGAGCTATGGGAACACCAAAATCAGCCACCACAAGATAACAAACATCACGCATATGCCTACATGCTTGAG
Organism: Bombina bombina; assembly: GCF_027579735.1. Classification (NCBI taxonomy): domain Eukaryota; kingdom Metazoa; phylum Chordata; class Amphibia; order Anura; family Bombinatoridae; genus Bombina; species Bombina bombina. The sequence goes on along the minus strand of NC_069500.1, from coordinate 521,181,266 downwards.
ACCCAACCGGGCCGACAAACAGGAAGTCGTCAAGATAATGCACGACCGCACCACATCCCGAACGGACACGAACTACCCATTCCAGAAAAGTGCTGAAACACTTGAAGAGGGAGCAGGAAATGGAGCAGCACATAGGCATGCAAAGATCCACAAAATAAGAACCATCAACACAATAACCAAACAAATGATGAGAGGAAGGATGAACAGGCAATAACCAAAATGCGGCCTCAATATTAATTTTAGTTAGCAACGCAGACCTACCCGTCGCCCTAACCAGGCTAACCGGAATCCCATCATTAACAGAATACCCTTTAGGGAAAGATAGATGATGGATCAAGCGGAACTTCCCCTGCTCCCGCTTCGGAACAACTCCCAAAGGCGAAATCCACAAATCGGGCAAAGGAGGCTCAGAAAAGGGATAACAAAACCAAAGCTAAAACCATGTAGCAACAATGCCGCCTTCTCCCTACAACCCTTCGTCCTAGCATACTTGACGAGCCACGGCTCCATCGAGCTGACCCTCACTGGGGTTACCTCCTTTGTCAGCCGACTCAAGACTTCCCCCCGGACTTTCCTTTTTGGAAACACTTGAAAAAGGGGTGGGAACCCCCACATCCGGAGCACTGATGCTGGAATTTACACGACGCCCCCCACTTACAAAACTTCTCATTAAAGGCAAAACAATAGCACTTTTTTCCACTAACGGGTGCTCCCCCCTGAAGGTTGACCACCGGTCCTAGCTTGAAAGGGCTGGGCAGCCCTCAGTGGAGTCATAATCTTCAACCACAACCCCATATCCTGATCATCCCAATACATAGAGGGCTTAACTGATAAACGTTGCCGAAACTATTTATCATAAGCCCACCAGGCCATACCCCCATACGTTCTCTGAGCAGCCGCTATTTCATCCAGGTAACAAAATAATGCTGCACTCTGCTCGGGAAACTTCCCCGACATGACTGGCATAGATCATGAAAGCCTGTTACCGTTTTCGGTAACTTCCAATAATGTTTTTTGTGCTCCTCTTCCTCCTTCTTGACCGAATCTTTCTTACCTAAAGGCCCAATCAAGCAGAGGCAAGTTCTGGACATTGCTGATTCTGCCACATTAAGCTCAGCCCTGCTAGTCACTTTCTCAGTGACCCCACCTGCCGAGACCACCGGACCAGATACCTGGCTACCAGCAGACTCACCCACCGATGGGACACTCACCGGAGTACTAAATGTATTTTCCTTCACCAATGAAGGGGCCGAGGGCGATCCCTCTGGAGGGACCCACACCTTCTCCACCGCCGGCCTCGTAGGCTCTCCCTGCCCTTCCAAAAGTGACAACAATTCCTGCAACCCAGCCAACAAAGACCCTGACACAGACTTGCCGCTAGACACTCCCCTACATCCCAGTACATACTTCTCACCCTCAGCAGACTCAACCTCCATCTTACCTGATCTGGCCTCTGCTGACAGCCGGACGCTGACGCTGATGCTTTCACCCAGCAGTCTCGACTGGAGCACGCTCCTGCGCTGCTCCATAGCTGTGCTTTCCGCCACCGATGTCCCAAAAACAGGGACATGTGAAACCAGATTCAGGGGCAAATAACCACCCCTACACCATCTCCCCCTAGATTGTCTACCCTGCCAACTGTAGCAATCCCTCTACCTCTTTTTGGGGCCATCACTCGAAGACCCCCTGACCCCAGAACATCAGATCCTGGCCTCCTACGTGTTCTTCCCCTACCCGCCCCAAAAGGACCCCCAGGAATATGTGGCCATCCGTCAAGTGATCAGGCACCTCTAGAAGTGGCCGTAGATGTTGACCCTCCCCCATACACAGGCCCCTAGGTACCTTCACCTTCTGAATCCACCTGACCAGGACCCTCAGTCCAAGGGACTCCGTCATCCGGCTCCAGGGTAATGAATTCTGTCCAAGAACCTTGCAGGCCAAAGGATTCATCCTCCTGGCCGTCAATGACATCCGGAACACCACGAGAAAGGCCAGCATGATCCACAGGCCATTCACATCGCTGCTCAAATTCTGAAAAAGAAACAGATGCACATGAAAAATGACCCCCCTTTCCCACCTCCAGAATCATGGACCCTCCTGCCTGAAGTAACAGGGGCGGCCCTGCCCTTGCATGCAGAAAAACTTGCATACCCCAGTCCAGAGGAGTGAATGATGGACCTAGAACTATGGGCCTCAGGAGAGGGAGGAACATAATCTTTACCAGAAGAGGGGGACAGACAAAAGGCCATGCCACCCAGGGAAGGGGACTCTTCCCATACATCCTTAAACATCTCTTCCAGCTCACCTTCAGAATATATTTCCTCATCATCCCCCCAAAACCCTGCAGCTTGGCCCTGCTTCAAACCAGATCCCGCAATATAAACCTGGCCCACATCTGTGGCTGAAGATATACCCTGATGACCAGGGCTGCCTTGCCCCTTTACCCACTGGATCCTACCACATTCACCAGGCCCTCACGTGTGGCCGAAGAAACATGACGACCCTGATTCCCCCCATAAGCCATATCCAAAGCTTGCCCCCTTTCAGCCCCGGATCCCATAACAGAAATCTGGCCCTCATCTGTGGCTGTATAAGTAGCAGGGCACCCCTGATTTTGCTCACAGGCCTTACCCCCCTCGGCCACCCCACTTACTGCAAATAACCCACCCTCACCAACAGGCCCATCCGGACTGTCAGAGCGCTCATGAAGATGTTGGACCACCTTAGCCACACCAGGCCCTATGCGGCCATGAGCGCCTGACCCCCGTGGAGACTTACTGGAAGCATCCAGAAGAAGAGGAGCACACTGGTCCGGATCACTGATGCACACGGAATTGCCAGGCCCCGCCTCTGCTGACACCAGAAGACTCACCGCTGCCGAGGACCCAGCTGAAGAGGAACTCCGACGGCCAGGAACAGAAACTCCTTTCTTCATACCAGATGGCCGACCAGCAGACTCCTGGACTCAACCGGACAGGAGGATGAGACTTCCTAGAGGACCTGGGCCTCACCGACACAGCATCAACAACCGGAACCAGAGCACTGAAGATGGACTGGAACTGCTCCTCCAACCAGGTAGGCCCTCTCTCCACAGCAGCCTCCCTGATGCGGCCCAACAGCTCCTCCAAGGAAGCCATCACCAAAAAGGCTGAAGCGAAAAAAAAACAAACCAGATGAGATGCTTCTGCTAGAATTTTTTTTCACAATCTGGCGCTTTTTCCCGCTCCGGCCCCTTAAGCAGTGGCTTCCTTGCTCCACCCCTTCCTCTTTACCCATCACAAAAAGGCCTAATTCCTCCACAGGTCAAAGGCCCCTGCCGACTATACTAGTCCCGCCTCTAGGAGCCCCATTTAACCCTTAAATCGCCATCCCCCCACAACTCAAATACTAATTAAAACTGTTAAGCCCTAAACCTCCACCCCCCCATATTTGATTCTTCTAATTTAAATTAGCCAATAGGATGAAAGTATTTTCCTTTCATCCTATTGGCTGATTTGAATTTGAAGATTCAAATCAGCCAATAGGAATGCAAGGGTACCCCTATATAAAAGGGATACCTTTTATTCAATCTTCAGTGTGCGGCTGGAGACAGCATGCAGAGGACCTCCATGTCGGTGGTCTGAAACGAGGATCGACGCCGCTGCTGCCATCGCTGCTGACCTCCCCGCCGACACCGGGATGAAAGTAGAAGATGGACCGCTGATGGAAGAAGATGAATAAATATAGAGCGCCGCACATCATCATTGGTGAGTACCAATTTTGGGGTTAGACTTAAGTTTTTTTTTTCAAGGTTAGAGATTTTTTTTAATTTTATTTGGGCAGTAAAAGAGCTGAATGCCTTGGATGGTGGGGGGTTTTAATATTAGGGGGTTATTGTAATTTTTAGGAAAAAGAGCTGTTTGCTTTAGGGCAATGCCTTACAAAAGGCTCTTTAAGGGCTTTTGGTAGTTTATTTGTAAAATAGTGGGGGGTTTTCGGATTTTTTTTATTTTTTGGGTATTGGAATAGAAATATTTTTTTTTATTTTTGGTAATTTCATTTGTTATTTTTGTAATGGTAGGTTATTTATTTTTAGGTAAAGGGTAAGTTTTTTATTTTTTGGTAATGTTAGGTAAAGTTGTTGGGGGATGGTAGTTTAGAGGTTAATAGTTTTTTTTAGATAGTTTGTGTTGTAGGGGGATGGCAGTTTAGGGGTTAACAGTTTTATTTAGTGTTTCCGTTGTGGGGGGATTGGGGTTTAGGGGTTATTAGCACTATTTAGGGTTGGTGATGTGGGGGGCAGTTTAGGGGTTAATATTATTATTTAGGGTTGGAGATGTGGGGGGATGGCGATTTAGGGGTTAATTGTGTATTTTATGGGTGTAAGTGTACCGTATTTTTGTTGTGTTTTGTGCAACTTTTTATTTTGGAACACAGTTTACTAGAGCTATTAGATCCCAGTAGGGATTGAAATGGAAAAGACTATTGCACTTGCGCAATCGCGATTTCGCCCGACTTGTAATATCAGCAAAAGACAAATGGATCGCTAATCGACATTGTGCTAGCGCAAAGTCTGTTGCGCCTCACTTGTAATCTCACACAATTTGTTTTCCAGCTCCCACCAATCTATGAATTCTGGTTAACTCACCTCCATGAGCCATCCGGTGACAAGAACTCCTCTAGTTTATGAGGGATAAAATAATCAACCACCCTCAAACCATTAATCATTTCCTAACCTAATATATGAAAATTCAAGTTGCAGCACCATCAAGTGCCGCTCTTACCCACGTACTCTCATGCAAAAAATCTTATCACTCAACATAAGATAACATCCTCTAAGGATTTCACACCACTCATAATGGTCCTACCCCATACCTGTAAGAACTTATTTAAAAGACTATTTTAGTGCAAAGGACATCTCTCACAAACAATTAATCCTCTTCCCCAGTTCCCATGTCCTAATGACCCTCTAAAGTGTAGTTCATATATATATGGGATTTTGGGAAGGTTCAGTTACAATTGTATGACTTGTAATTTGAGTTGAAAGTATTTCTCCTGATAGGCTTATCTTTAGTTTGGGGCCTATTGCATACTCCAGTTTTATTTATTGCCATGAAAGTGTATATATTTGAAACGTTGACACCCCAAGATATTGTATATGGAGTGCTTTGATGCCACAGTTTTAGCTGAAAAATTGGAGAAAGTGTATGGTGGTCATTTTTCAATTTTTATTTTTACACACACATTGCTTTTTTACTATGATTTAGGAGAGCTTGTTTTGAGTTATTGCAAGAAAACACCCCAGGTTGTTTACTGCTGCAAGACCTCCTGATTACACCTATGCCCCCCATGTATAGGTTTGCCAGGATTTTGGGAAGGTTCAGTTACAATTGTATGACTTGTAATTTGAGTTGAAAGTGAGAGTATTTCTTCTGATAGGCCTATCTTTAGTTTGGGGCCTATTGCATACCCCAGTTTTATTTATTGCCATGGAAGTGTATATATTTGAAACTTTGACGCCCCAAGATATTGTATATGGAGGGCTTTGATGCAACCGTTTTAGCTAAAATATTTGGAGAAAGTGTATGGTGGTCATTTTTCAATTTTCATTTTTACACACACATTGCTTTTTGACTATGATTTAGGAGAGCTTGTTGTAAGTTATTGCAAGAAAGCACCCCAGGTTGTTTACTGCTGTAAGACCTCCTGAGTACAACTATGCCCCTCATGCATAAGTTTGCCAGGATCTTGGGAAGGTTCAGTTACAATTGTATGACTTGTAATTTAAAGGGACAGTCAAGTCCAAAAAAACCTTTCATGATTTAAATAGGAAATGCAATTTTAAACAACTTCCCAATTTACTTTTATCACCAATTTTGCTTTGTTCTCTTGGTATTCTTAGTTGAAAGCTAAAACTAGGAGGTTCATATGCTAATTTCTTAGACCTTGAAGACTGCCTCTAATCTGAATACATTTTGACCACTAGAGGGCATTAGTTCACTTGTTTCATATAGATAACATTGAGCTCATGCACGTAAAGTGACCTAGGACTGAGCACTGATTGGCTAAACTGCATGTCTGTCAAAAGAACTGAAATAAGGGGCAGTCAGCAGAAGCTTAGATACAAGATAATTACAGAGGTAAAAAGTATATTAATATAACTGTGTTGGTTGTGCAAAACTGGGGAATGGGTAATAAAGGTATTAACTTTCTTTCTCCAACATAGGTGTGTCCGGTCCACGGCGTCATCCTTACTTGTGGGATATTCTCTTCCCCAACAGGAAATGGCAAAGAGCCCAGCAAAGCTGGTCACATGATCCCTCCTAGGCTCCGCCTACCCCAGTCATTCTCTTTGCCGTTGTACAGGCAACATCTCCACGGAGATGGCTTAGAGTTTTTTAGTGTTTAACTGTAGTTTTTCATTATTCAATCAAGAGTTTGTTATTTTCAAATAGTGCTGGTACGTACTATTTACTCAGAAACAGAAAAGAGATGAAGAATTCTGTTTGTATGAGGAAAATGATTTTAGCAACCGTAACTAAAATCCATGGCTGTTCCACACAGGACTGTTGAGAGCAATTAACTTCAGTTGGGGGAACAGTGTGCAGTCTCTTACTGCTTGAGGTATGACACATTCTAACAAGACGATGTAATGCTGGAAGCTGTCATTTTCCCTATGGGATCCGGTAAGCCATGTTTATTACGATTGTAAATAAGGGCTTCACAAGGGCTTATTTAAACTGTAGACTTTTTCTGGGCTAAATCGATTGATTATTAACACATATTTAGCCTTGAGGAATCATTTTATATGGGTATTTTGATATAATAATATCGGCAGGCACTGTTTTAGACACCTTATTCTTTAGGGGCTTTCCCAAAGCATAGGCAGAGTCTCATTTTCCGCGCCGGTGTTGCGCACTTGTTTTTGAGAGGCATGGCATGCAGTCGCATGTGAGAGGAGCTCTGATACTTATAAAAGACTTCTGAAGGCGTCATTTGGTATCGTATTCCCCTTTGGGTTTGGTTGGGTCTCAGCAAAGCAGATACCAGGGACTGTAAAGGGGTTTAAAGCTTAAAACGGCTCCGGTTCCGTTATTTTAAGGGTTAAAGCTTCCAAAATTGGTGTGCAATATTTTCAAAGCTTTAAGACGCTGTGGTGAAAATTTGGTGAATTTTGAACAATTCCTTCATGTTTTTTCGCAATTGCAGTAATAAAATGTGTTCAGTTTAAAATTTAAAGTGACAGTAACGGTTTTATTTTAAAACGTTTTTTGTACTTTCTGTTCAAGTTTATGCCTGTTTAACATGTCTGAACTACCAGATAGACTGTGTTCTGAATGTGGGGAAGCCAGAATTCCTATTCATTTAAATAAATGTGATTTATGTGATAATGACAATGATGCCCAAGATGATTCCTCAAGTGAGGGGAGTAAGCATGGTACTGCATCATTCCCTCCTTCGTCTACACGAGTCTTGCCCACTCAGGAGGCCCCTAGTACATCTAGCGCGCCAATACTCCTTACTATGCAACAATTAACGGCTGTAATGGATAATTCTGTCAAAAACATTTTAGCCAAAATGAACCCTTGTCAGCGTAAGCGTGGCTGCTCTGTTTTAGTTACTGAAGAGCATGACGACGCTGATATTAATATCTCTGAAGGGCCCCTAACCCAATCTGAGGGGGCCAGGGAGGTTTTGTCTGAGGGAGAAATTACTGATTTAGGGAACATTTCTCAGCAGGCTGAATCTGATGTGATTACATTTAAATTTAAATTGGAACATCTCCGCATTTTGCTTAAGGAGGTATTATCCACTCTGGATGATTGTGAAAATTTAGTCATCCCAGAGAAACTATGTAAAATGGACAAGTTCCTAGAGGTGCCGGGGCTCCCAGAAGCTTTTCCTATACCCAAGCGGGTGGCGGACATTGTTAATAAAGAATGGGAAAGGCCCGGTATTCCTTTCGTCCCTCCCCCCATATTTAAAAAATTGTTTCCTATGGTCGAACCCAGAAAGGACTTATGGCAGTCAGTCCCCAAGGTCGAGGGAGCGGTTTCTACTTTAAACAAACGCACCACTATTCCCATAGAGGATAGTTGTGCTTTCAAAGATCCTATGGATAAAAAATTAGAAGGTTTGCTTAAAAAGATGTTTGTTCAGCAGGGTTACCTTCTACAACCCATATCATGCATTGTCCCTGTCACTACTGCCGCATATTTCTGGTTTGATGAACTGCTTAAGGTGCTCGATAGTGACTCTCCTCCTTATGAGGAGATTATGGACAGAATCAATGCTCTCAAATTGGCTAATTCTTTCACTCTAGACGCCTCTTTGGAATTGGCTAAGTTAGCGGCTAAGAACTCTGGGTTTGCTATTGTGGCGCGCAGAGCGCTTTGGTTGAAATCTTGGTCGGCTGATGCGTCTTCCAAGAACAAGCTACTAAACATTCCTTTCAAGGGGAAAACGTTGTTTGGTCCTGACTTGAAAGAGATTATCTCTGATATCACTGGGGGTAAGGGCCACGCCCTTCCTCAGGATCGGCCTTTCAAGGCAAAAAATAGACCTAATTTTCGTCCCTTTCGTAAAAACGGACCAGCCCAAGGTGCTACGTCCTCTAAGCAAGAGGGTAATACTTCTCAGGCCAAGCCAGCTTGGAGACCAATGCAAGGCTGGAACAAGGGAAAGCAGGCCAAGAAACCTGCCACTGCTACCAAGACAGCATGAAATATTGGCCCCCGATCCGGGACCGGATCTGGTGGGGGGCAGACTCTCTCTCTTCGCTCAGGCTTGGGCAAGAGATGTTCTGGATCCTTGGGCGCTAGAAATAGTCTCCCAGGGTTATCTTCTGGAATTCAAGGGACTTCCCCCAAGGGGGAGGTTCCACAGGTCGCAGTTGTCTTCAGATCACATAAAAAGACAGGCGTTCTTACATTGTGTAGAAGACCTGTTAAAAATGGGAGTGATTCATCCTGTTCCATTAAGAGAACAGGGGATGGGGTTCTACTCCAATCTGTTCATAGTTCCCAAAAAAGAGGGAACGTTCAGACCAATCCTAGATCTCAAGATCTTAAACAAATTTCTCAAGGTCCCATCGTTCAAGATGGAAACCATTCGAACTATCCTTCCTTCCATCCAGGAAGGTCAATTCATGACCACGGTGGATTTAAAGGATGCGTATCTACATATTCCTATCCACAAGGAACATCATCGGTTCCTAAGGTTTGCATTCCTGGACAAACATTACCAGTTCGTGGCGCTTCCGTTCGGATTAGCCACTGCTCCAAGGATTTTCACAAAGGTACTAGGGTCCCTTCTAGCGGTGCTAAGACCAAGGGGCATTGCAGTAGTACCTTACCTGGACGACATTCTGATTCAAGCGTCGTCCCTTCCTCAAGCAAAGGCTCACACGGACATTGTCCTGGCCTTTCTCAGATCTCACGGCTGGAAAGTGAACGTGGAAAAGAGTTCTCTATCCCCGTCAACAAGGGTTCCCTTCTTGGGAACAATTATAGACTCCTTAGAAATGAGGATCTTTCTAACAGAGGCCAGAAAAACAAAGCTTCTGGACTCTTGTCGGATACTTCATTCCGTTCCTCTTCCTTCCATAGCTCAGTGCATGGAAGTGATCGGGTTGATGGTGGCGGCGATGGACATAGTTCCTTTTGCGCGCATTCATCTAAGACCATTACAACTGTGCATGCTCAGTCAGTGGAATGGGGACTATACAGACTTGTCTCCGAAGATACAAGTAAATCAGAAGACCAGAGACTCACTCCGTTGGTGGCTGTCCCTGGACAATCTGTCTCAAGGGATGATGTTCCACAGACCAGAGTGGGTCATTGTCACGACCGACGCCAGTCTGATAGGCTGGGGCGCGGTCTGGGGATCCCTGAAAGCTCAGGGTCTTTGGTCTCGGGAAGAATCTCTTCTACCGATAAATATTCTGGAACTGAGAGCGATATTCAATGCTCTCCAGGCCTGGCCCCAGCTTGCGAGGACCAGGTTCATACGGTTTCAATCAGACAACATGACGACTGTTGCGTACATCAACCATCAGGGGGGAACAAGGAGTTCCCTAGCGATGGAAGAAGTAACCAAAATTATTCTTTGGGCGGAGTCTCACTCCTGCCACCTGTCTGCTATCCACATCCCAGGAGTGGAAAATTGGGAAGCGGATTTTCTGAGTCGGCAGACATTGCATCCGGGGGAGTGGGAACTCCATCCGGAAATCTTTGCCCAAGTCACTCACCTGTGGGGCATTCCAGACATGGATCTGATGGCCTCTCGTCAGAACTTCAAAGTTCCTTGCTACGGGGCCAGATCCAGGGATCCCAAGGCGGCTCTAGTGGATGCACTAGTAGCACCTTGGACCTTCAAACTAGCTTATGTGTTCCCGCCATTTCCTCTCATCCCCAGGCTGATAGCCAGGATCAAGCAGGAGAGGGCGTCGGTGATCTTGATAGCTCCTGCGTGGCCACGCAGGACTTGGTATGCAGATCTGGTGAATATGTCATCGGCTCCACCTTGGAAGCTACCTTTGAGACGAGACCTTCTTGTTCAGGGTCCGTTCGAACATCCGAATCTGGTTTCACTCCAGCTGACTGCTTGGAGATTGAACGCTTGATTTTATCGAAGCGAGGATTCTCAGATTCTGTTATCGATACTCTTGTTCAGGCCAGAAAGCCTGTGACTAGAAAGATTTACCACAAAATTTGGAAAAAATATATCTGTTGGTGTGAATCTAAAGGATTCCCTTGGGACAAGGTTAAGATTCCTAGGATTCTATCCTTCCTTCAAGAAGGATTGGAAAAAGGATTATCTGCAAGTTCCCTGAAGGGACAGATTTCTGCCTTGTCGGTATTACTTCACAAAAAGCTGGCAGCTGTGCCAGATGTTCAAGCCTTTGTTCAGGCTCTGGTTAGAATCAAGCCTGTTTACAAACCTTTGACTCCTCCTTGGAGTCTCAATTTAGTTCTTTCAGTTCTTCAGGGGGTTCCATTTGAACCCTTACATTCCGTTGATATTAAGTTATTATCTTGGAAAGTTTTGTTTTTAGTTGCGATTTCTTCTGCTAGAAGAGTCTCAGAATTATCTGCTCTGCAGTGTTCTCCTCCTTATCTGGTGTTCCATGCAGATAAGGTGGTTTTACGTACTAAACCTGGTTTTCTTCCAAAAGTTGTTTCTAACAAAAACATTAACCAGGAGATTATCGTACCTTCTCTGTGTCCAAAACCAGTTTCAAAGAAGGAACGTTTGTTGCACAATTTGGATGTTGTTCGCGCTCTAAAATTCTATTTAGATGCTACAAAGGATTTTAGACAAACATCTTCCTTGTTTGTTGTTTATTCAGGTAAAAGGAGAGGTCAAAAAGCAACTTCTACCTCTCTCTCTTTTTGGATTAAAAGCATCATCAGATTGGCTTACGAGACTGCCGGACGGCAGCCTCCCGAAAGAATCACAGCTCATTCCACTAGGGCTGTGGCTTCCACATGGGCCTTCAAGAACGAGGCTTCTGTTGATCAGATATGTAGGGCAGCGACTTGGTCTTCACTGCACACTTTTACCAAATTTTACAAGTTTGATACTTTTGCTTCTTCTGAGGCTATTTTTGGGAGAAAGGTTTTGCAAGCCGTGGTGCCTTCCATTTAGGTGACCTGATTTGCTCCCTCCCTTCATCCGTGTCCTAAAGCTTTGGTATTGGTTCCCACAAGTAAGGATGACGCCGTGGACCGGACACACCTATGTTGGAGAAAACAGAATTTATGTTTACCTGATAAATTTCTTTCTCCAACGGTGTGTCCGGTCCACGGCCCGCCCTGGTTTTTTTAATCAGGTCTGATATTTTATTTTCTTTAACTACAGTCACCACGGTACCATATGGTTTCTCCTATGCAAATATTCCTCCTTAACGTCGGTCGAATGACTGGGGTAGGCGGAGCCTAGGAGGGATCATGTGACCAGCTTTGCTGGGCTCTTTGCCATTTCCTGTTGGGGAAGAGAATATCCCACAAGTAAGGATGACGCCGTGGACCGGACACACCGTTGGAGAAAGAAATTTATCAGGTAAACATAAATTCTGTTTTTTAAACAACAAAAATTCTGGTGTTGACTGTCCCTTTAAGTTGAAAGTGAGAGTATTTCTTCTGATATGCCTATCTTTAGTTTGGGGCCTATTGCATACCCCAGTTTTATTTATTGCCATGAAAGTGTATATATTTGAAACGTTAACACCCCAAGGTATTGTATATGGAGTGCTTTGATGCAGCCGTTTTAGCTAAAAAAAAAATAGAGAAAGTGTATAGTTGTAATTTTTCAATTTTCATTTTTACACACACATTGTTTTTTGACTATGATTTAGGAGAGCTTGTAAGTTACTGCAAGATAACACTCCAGGTTGTTTTCTGCAAGACCCCTGAGTACACTCATGCCTCCCATGCATAGTTTTGACAGGGGTTTGGTAATACAGCACCAATATTAGAACTTATGTACCAGTGTGTGATACCGCTTGAAGTCCAGCCTGCCCTGGGCAATCAGAACAGTAAAAGGTGGTGTCCCTTCTCTGCCCCCTCTTGGTAAAGACTCTGCATTTTTTTTGAGGTTTCTACTTGGGGGATTTTAAAAATAAAATGAGTAGCCCAAACTCTGCTCTCTCCCATCACTGCCTGGGTTACAGGTGCATCTTGGTACAAAATCCCCAAAATGATCTGGAACTGAAACTGTAAAAAAGTCAGTTTCATTCCGGGGTTTGCTTTTTTGAACAACAAAAAAGCGTTGTGGGTTGCAATCTGCATTAAGTAAATTGCAACCTCTTTGTACCAGGCCCTTCTCCTCTGCATAATTAGGTAGGGGTGCAGCAGCTGATCTGCCAGATCAACCCCACCCATATGGCGGTTATAAGCCTTGATGCACACTGGCTTCCTTATGCTATCAGCTCTGCCACGTACAGTCCATAGTCCTCTTATTGTGGATGGTGGTAAGAAGGTACAAATCCTTCCTGACTCTGTACTTAACTGCCAACAGCTCCTCTTTGTGCAGAGCTGAGGACTCCCCCATTTGTAGCCGGGTGCATGCAAGTTGTCCTGGGAAACCTGTGCAGTTCTTTTTAATTGTACCACAAGCTACTGTATCAAAGCAATACAGTAGCATGAACAAAACTTGTATAAAAATGATCTAAATACAAGTGGTACCCTTTGTTCATTATAGGTAATATCAGGTCCCAGACAATCTTGCAAGTGGTTCCCATATGTTCTGGGCAACCTGGAGGGTCAAGGCAGCTATCCTTTCCCTCATACACCCGGAAGGCCTGAATATACCCACTCTCGCTCTCACAGAGCTTATACACCTTTACAACATATCTGGAGCACTTGGAAGGAATATACTGCTTGAATACAAGCCTTCCCTTATAGTTCATCAGGGATTCATCCACACATATATTCCTTCCAGGTGTCTAAGCCTCTGCAAACCTGGCAGTAAAGTGGGTAATCAGTGGGCGGATTTTATACAGCCTGTCAAACTGAGGATGCTCCCTAGGTGGGCACAGGCTATTGTCGCTGAAGTGCATGAAATGTAGAATCATTTCATACCTCTTCCTCAGCATACTTTGGGAGAAAATGGGGCTACTGGAGGGTTTCTTTATAATGCCCATCAGTATAGTCAATGCCCAGATTTTTTTAAATTCTTGCACATTGACGGGGCCCATTGCTGCTTTGCCAAAAAACTGTCAGGCTTTGCAGCACGGAACTGGTGGGCATATAAATTAGTTTGGACGAAAATGTTCTCCAATATATCATAGCCCAGAAACACCTCCATATACTGCTGCGGGCTAAATCCTGCCACATCCACATTATGCCAGGATTTGCTGTGAAGGGTGGGATATCTGGCATCTGGAAATGAGGCATTACCCACCCTTCAGCAGCAATGGCAGCTGGAGCATCATGTCTCCTTCTGGCAGGGGGGCTAGCAGCGGGGGTAGCAGCCACAGATACATCACTATCAGTTGAGACTGTATCTAATGATGTATCTGAGCATATTGTAGGGTCAAAATTGGGGTCTGAGTCTGACATAGAGGCATCTGACTCTGACGCAAGAATGGCATATGCCTCCTCAGCAGTATATGTTCTCTGTGACATGATGTATTTGTATCTGTCACAGAGAAAAAAACTTACTAAAAAAAAAATCAACACAAAATTTAAATTTAAATTAACTAAATTAGAACTCCTAAAAAATGCACAGAGCAAAAAAGTGCTTTTGTGCAAGAGCCAGTGGTTAATAGTGATCACTGGCAAGCTAGGGGTTAATTACTAAAAAAAAAAATCAACACACAATTTAAATTTAAGAGCCTTTGAATCTCACAAAAAATTACTAAAAAAATATACCCCTAAAAAAATGCACAGAACAAAAAAGTGCTTTTGTGCAAGAGCCAGTGATTTGTAGTGATCACTGGCAAGTTAGGGGTTAATGGCTCTGAAAAGAACCTTTGGGTTTTTCAATTTTTAAACTAATATAACTAAATAAATATCTCTCTCTCTCTCAACACAGATCTCTCTCTCTCTCTCTCTCTCTCTCTCTCTCTCTCCAACAAAAACACAAGTGAGGAGAGGGAGGGATATCCACACTGATCAGTGTCAATATTTACTAATATTGACATGATCAGACAAATGGGATATTTTGTTATTAGAAATTAAATTATAGAGATTGGATGACTCCAGCCTGCCTTATATGATGAGGCAGGCTAGGGACACCCACAGAAGCCCCATGATGAACTGGGCATCTCCATCTTTGAAGCCACGTGGGGGAGGGGGGCTATATGTGGCTATTTTATTAAAAATACATATTTATTTATTTTTTTGTATGTTAATTTACTTTACTAAGTGCCTTGACCCACCAAGGCACTTAGCACACTTACAGAGCATCAGAAGCCTGACCGATGGCTTCTGATGCTTTGCCTGACTGCTGGGCTCCACGTGGAGTCAAACCGGAAGTGATCGCTCCGTGAAAGGGATCCAAATGGAGCCCATCAGTCAGGAACAGTATTGTAGGATGACTCAACACCGAGGCACCACTGCAATACTATTTGAATGGCTCCTGCGCTCAGATAACCCTCTCCCTGCATGTATTAATAGAATATGTTCCATAGTGTAGCGTTCCCACCCGTTCCTGCCCCATGTGTGCCCCCGCCCCCATGCGTGCTTCCAGCGCCCCTGCACCCAATCCCGCCCCCCTCTGGCGTATATCTGCCAGCGATGAGCTGCCCACCCGCCTCCCTGTAATGGCTCCCACCTAACAACGATCGGCACCATCGTTGGCCAATGCAGAGAGGGCCACAGAGTGGCCCTCTCTGCATTGGTGGGTAAAAAAGGTATTGCAGTGATACCGCTTTAAACCCCAGAGGACGTGCCAGGAACGTCCTTGGTCGTTAAGGGTATTTTTTTGTAGGACGTTCCTGGCACGCCCTCGGTCATTCAGGGGTTAAACTCTGCACAGATATTTGTGGCTATACAGAGAAATCTGCTTTTAAGAGTATGAACCACTGCAAGATTCGTTTAGTTCCAGCTCAGAGGGAGTAACACAATTAGAGGAAAAAGTGAGTACAAGACATATAGCTAAATAGCTCTGTCTTTCAATTTGTATCTGTTGCACTAATTGAGCTCAAGTAGCATTTTGTAAGATGTACAGTCTATAGCACATTGTATTGACAGTTAAAGTAAGCTAGTATTGTCTCTGTTAGGGGTAATATGAACCTGACGGCAGCCATCTTGTTCCCCGCAGCCATTTTGTAATGATTATACTTTTATTATAATGGTTCATTCTGTAGTGAGAAATATATGCTTGCTATTGTATTTTCCTTAGCCGGTTAGCCTTGTAGAAAGTCCCTGGCCGCACGCCCAGAAGAATGTTCTATCAATAAGATGGTCCAGCGACCTTGTTGTCTCCGCAGATGGTAGTTTGTTATGACCATGTAATTATTGTTATGAGAAACTCATGTTCCAGTTTTTCCTTGTAAATTGCTCTGTATAACTGTGTAAGATGACGCGGTCCTAACGTGTCATCCCCTTAACCCTGTATGTTACTATAAGAAAGGCTTGCACTGTGAAATAAACAGAATTGGCTTTCGATCATAATGCTGCGTGGTCTGAGTCATTCTAAGGGGCCCTTATCAGGTAATCTACATATGCCTCAGGTGGTACACTAGGCCCCAGGCTTTGGCCTGCACTGACACTTACCCCCTGAAGGGGACACCTAACAGTTTTGGCGTCAGGACAGTGGGATTCGCAGGGAGTAACTATGAGTGCTTCTACCATGCTTTCTTTCTGTGAATTTGAACCTAAATTTAGTCTGGTAATAGGTGTTGATAATATATGATAAAGGGTTAAAGGGGTTCCTGTGGTTGAAGCACAGGTTTGCGGAGGTTATAGTCCTGCCGGCAGTTGTGATACCCCTCCAGACAGGTTATCAGTCCTGTGCTGGGACACGACAGGTATTGTGAGTCCTGTCTGTGATAAGAGCGCAAGAAATATATGAATGCCAGTCGACGGGAGGATTTTTTAAGATAAGGTCCCCCGGGCAACTTGGCAGTGAGTGAGTCTCACGTGTGTTGAAGTTTCCCATATTCATTCCCATAATAGAGTTTTGTTACCCACCTGAAGCTCATGTTGATATCTGATGCTTGCTTTGCTTTGTTTGTGTTTTTTGATGCTGTGTGTAGAAAATATTAAGTGGCTGTGCATGTTATTATTGTGGCTATTATTGTATTGAGAAAGGGGAACTGCTCATAGATAAGAATGCACAGAGAAAATTACATGTATAAGGTAAAAGAAAAGAAGAGTTAATAGTTTCTGCAAAAGACAGAAATATTTTTAAAACACTGTCAGTGAGTACTGCTGTGTGATAGAGAAATCTCTGTGTTAAAGAATGTAGCAGGCAAAGAAGGGGGGCCACCACTGAGCGCGCACATAGATCAGAAGAAAAAAAAAAAAAGAAAAGAAACCTGTTACAGCAGCTTCGTTTGTAAGATTTTTTTGTTTGCTTGCAGTAACAAAAATGAAATTGTGTATATTGAGATGCATAATGTGTGATGGTCTGTAGGTTCTCACTGTGGTATGAGTGTAATAGATTTACTTTAAACCAAAAACAGAATGTATTATTTGAAAATGATTGTCTCAAGCCGTGCAAAAAATGGCCATTTTGCGGGGTTTCGGAAAAAAATACATTTTGGACGTGGTGAAAAGTTAATCTAGTGTTTTTTATATATATATATATATATATATATATATATATGTATGTCGTACGCTATGAAATAGATGCTTTTCTGAGAAAGGAAAAAAGGGAGTGAATCTTTGGTATGCGAGATGAAATGAACTTGTGTGTCTGTATCGTAATAATGTTTCCTTCTGTTTCTCTGCTGGGAAATCAGACGTTTTTAGAAGATATTTGGTAATGTTATTTTATGTAACTGTATTTCAAAGTCACCAGCATGTTTTTAGTATGTGGTATTCATATGCAGTTGTCGTTTTAAGTGATAATTGTTTTGCGGCATGTAAAGATATGATATTGTTTTTGCAAGTGAAGTAACGGCTTTGAAAGTGGCTTTGAAAGTGCGATGGTGTGTGTGATTTTTTGTCACGCTCTGGTAAATATGAAACTGTTTCTGGTATGATTAATGGGTTAACATATGTTGTATTTGTAAGGTCTGTGCACTGAGTTAGTGCACCTAATGACATATAGTTATAATCTGTAGTTGAAAGTTTATCTAAAAGTGCGTCCTTTTTTGTTGCAAGTAAATTAATCTGCAGGGCATGCTACAGTACAGAGGTGAAATTTGTGTGGTAAATCATACAAGCAGCCTAGATTATGGTTAGGATATACATATGTAATTTACGTGATGAATGGTTAGTCCTTAAAGGGACAGTCCACTGTGACAAGGTGTTGCTATTAATGTATTGTCAATGACTTGTGATACAAGCTGCATAGTATAACATATAGGGGAAATTGCATTTGCAAGTTTATTTGTATATATATGCAGTAGCTGGTCTTATGCTTTCAAAACACAGTTGATTGCAATGGGTTGCATTTTAGATAATAAGAATATCGCATTATCTTATATTTGTCTGTAAAATCAGAGCTCAGTGTTTAGACGGAGCAATAGAAAATTGTCATTTTATTATTTAAAGGACCAGTGCAATAACACTGTATTAGTAGTTTGCTAAATATATTTTAAGAGACCTTTCTTTGTATATATTTATTTTAAATCTGCTGTTCAGATAGAAGATATTTCTTTTTGCAGCATAACTTAATTCTCTCTGTAATGCAAACTGAAGTGATAAGTTGTCTACAATTTTAGTGTAGGGATCCGTGAGACTAGCGGACAGAAAAAAAAAAAACGAGGAAAAACAGGAGAGAAAATATTTAAAGGGATACAGTCAAACTGATATAACATCTGAGAATTTAAGGGAATATTTACATAAAAGACAATGAGGTTTACTGTAAGCCTAACACTAGTATATGTCACTGTGTTAGCAGTTTCAATTAAAGATTATTTTTGCGTTTGGGTAAAATGTCCCTTTAATTAGCCTGCATCCCGCTGTGAGTGCGTTCTTATGCTGCTTATGCTTGTTTAGGCTATTTCATGAACGTCAGTATGCATTTTTTTATTATAAGGATCATTGGGAATAATTTTAAGGGGAAATTGTATTAGTATTCTTTTGTAGAAAGCTTATTTTTGTGTTATATGCAATTGATTATATTTGGCTGGAGAGCTGCAGAATGGTGAATATCAAATTATATACAACGTTAAATCCAATCATTTTGTTGTGGTTAAACTAATTAGCATTTATCAAGTTTTAGTGTGAATTTTATATTTTTAAGCAATAAACAGTGTTTCTCCTGTAAGTAGAAATGAAACTTTGAGCTTGCCTCACTATCCTTGAGAAGAATGATAACACTGTGCATGTTTTGCTTTTCTTTAAAAAAAAAGTTTCTCTGTTTGGCTTTGTTGCAGAGAGAACAATTTGCACTTTACATTTAAAGCGGCAGTACTGGTGTTCTATGTTATAAAAAATGATAAATATAAATTGCTCACTACAAAGGAACCAGTATTTATGTTATATTCTGTCACAGAATATTTCTTAAAAATGATAATTTTATTTCTGTGGCTGTCAAACTGTATATCACAGATATAACTCTTTGTTATTTAAAATAACCCCCACTGCGTTCAATGAATAAATGAAATATTATTTAATGAAGTGATTTGAGTGACACTTTAAAATATATATAGTTATTTGGTTATTAACTAGTCTACCACTATTATTGCAATGACTTTGACTGCTGCTTAACAGCTAAGCCGTGGTCTATAAGGTGTCTACAAATAAACACCCCTAATTAAGGCAATAGGGGTCAGCAAACAAATGATGCACATTTTATCTGATTCTACTGCATTTATATAACTTGCTAATTTATCTGATCACAGTTTTAGTTTTATTTATATGGCTTATGTGTATTTTGTCTCTTGGGGTTGTAATGAGATTTATACAGCCTGTGATAAGAGGCAGTCCTCAAAGGCTTAAAAATTAGCATATGAGCCTACCTATGTTTGGTTTAATCTAGGAAGGTTGGTTAAAATTAAAAGTCCTATCGGAATAATGTAATTTTAATTTATCCTAGAATGTCCCTTTAACAGTGGCTACCGTGGTTATCTGATCTTTCCCAAATAAGCGCAATTTTATTTGTGCAATCTGCAGCTTAAGTTTTTTTGGCATCTGCTGTGATTGTACATAGTGGATGTTTTTAATTGTTTGTAGTGTTCTGAGAGTGTTGGATTCCAGTGAATGTCAGAATATGTGTTGCATTCTAAGTTAATTGTGGTTGTTTGAAATTTGTGTCAGCAGCTAATGTTTTGTTTTGTGAAAGACAAGAATGATTGGTTTTCATTGTTTGTTTGTTATGTTTTTCTCTTTTGTGATTACGTGTGGAAGCGTGCTGTATGGACAGCATATTGAAGTGTATGTCATTTTGCTTGCTATTGAGCAGTGTCTCTGCATGAGTGGAGTGCATGATTTGCGTTTAGTTTCTTGTTATCTTGTGTTTGCGTGTCACATGAGATGTTTCACGCAAACATGGGGGAAGTATTGATGAGTATTGATGAATATCGTTATGTAATGGGGGTGATTGTTTTTAGGAGGTGAACCTAAAACGTTTTGAATCTCCTCGTACAATGTTATTGTGTTAATTTCAGATGCCTAAAATGTTTTATTTTTCTATGTGGTTCTTAACACTATATTTGTATTTGCAGGATGAGAGTATGCTGTCTTCAGAGATTGAAACACACTAACTGAATTATTTTTGAGTTTCCATATTTAGGTAAAATCTGTACAGGCAAAATTCCATAAGTGCACTCTTCAAAAGATTAAAGATTGAAAGCAAGTAAACCTTTAAAGAAAGAAAAGATGAAGATGAGAGACCTTTTGTCAAGCTTGTTTTAACCACCATACTGCAGTAAAATTTGTTGAACTATCTTTGGATCCATTCTTTGCTTTGCATGCTGGTACCAGCCCCAGAACTGGACTCTGGGTAATCCATGACTGTTTCCTCTGATGTGTGTCTTCAGGACATAAAGACTATCCTTCTCTGGACTGTGCCTTACCGCTCGATATGGAGGTACTGTTATGCTGTTACAGGGTCAACCAATTAAATTAGGGGAGTATTGTTTTAACTCAATTCCTTATATTGCTTGTTTTGTATTCTCTTGTATTTGTTTTATTTTTATTGATCATATTTGGTCTAAGAAATCATATGCTTCATTGGTATTAGTGCACATTGTAGTTTATGTGCTTAACATAGTAATTTTTAGATAAAGGTAACTGTGAACTTTGCAGTATTGTACTCTATTGAATGGCCCACTGAGTATAGAAAATATGTTTAAGGAAAATGCTGCAACATAGCATAATATTTTAGACCCTTCACCCTTTAGAACATAAGGAGGACACGTCTAAGCTAGAAGTTTATAGTAAATATACAGAGAAATGTTTGTTCAGGGAATAGCATAATTATGGGTTATGAAAGCAAATGTATTTTTCCCTTTTATTAATTAGTATGGTATCTGCAAAGTGAATTTGGTCATTCCTGATGTTTGTCAAAGAGAGTAATTCTTATCATAAAGATGTGTTTACCTTTAAAAGAGCTTGTAGTTTTAAATGATGTTCTGTTTGTATGCTTTCCTCATACAGGAGTGTGAGAGAATTTAGGTTGCATAAAATAATTAGTAAACTAGTAGTGCTTATATCAGATGAGATTGTTGAATATTAGGATCATGGTTGGAGAATTATAAACATTATAGATAGCAGCCATCCAGAATAAAGCAACACAAGGTTCTTTTATTTTTTTAGAAGTTCAAAGTGACAGTGTAAAGAAATTCATTTATTTTCATTGACTGTTTTATTTTTTTCCATTCTTACTACAGGGCAGGCCTTAGCATAAGTTTTAGCATAACCAGTCAGGCCCTTGATGAAGTCTGACAGGTTTTCACTTGCTTAGTATTCATGAAGTAACATTTAAAAGTGTATAGAGAAGTTGTAAATTATTCTCTGAGAAATGTCAATGTATTTAGTTTGTATTATATATCAACAATGTTTTGTTTGATTTTAAATGACATAGGATGAAAGTGACATTTTATTTGGACATAATTGTGATTGTATTGTGGTGTGTACTCATCCTGTACTGTTTCTGTTTGCTTCCTAGACTCCCTGTGACTCGAGTGTTTGCTTGCCATGGGTATCCACTGGTTGCCTTGTCTACCCCATGAACAAACCATCAGATTTCCAGTATCTCCCTGCGGAAGAATCGTGGATAAGCACCCCTACTGCAAATGAACTGTTGGAGAACTGTATTATAGCAAAGTGTCAAGGTGCAGCGCTCTCAAATGGACAAAGACTGTTCGTAAAGTGATCAGAGGCCACCTAGAGACAGTTGTGCTGTTGCTATGTCATGCTTTACTGTGGAAAAGGAACTGTTGGACATATTGGGGGGTGCTAGCAAGGCAGGTGGAGAGATAGACGATGCAGCGTTGTTTGGGGGTAGATGGGGGGCTGGCTGGGTCTCTGTGCCGGTAGACCGGTAGTTCTGGGAAGGCTGGAGGATAGATGGAAGGTATTGGAGGGACTGTACCTATATGCAGTGACAATTAGCCTATAAAAGTATATCACGACAGAGGAATATTTTTCTCTTTAGTATTCTCACAGAGTTCTGTTACCATAATATAAGGCTTTGCTAATTTTCTATGCCTGTCTATTTTTATGTTATTCTGTTAGAATAAAAGGATGGTATGTTAGGGGTAATATGAACCTGACGGCAGCCATCTTGTTCCCCGCAGCCATTTTGTAATGATTATACTTTTATTATAATGGTTCATTCTGTAGTGAGAAATATATGCTTGCTATTGTATTTTCCTTAGCCGGTTAGCCTTGTAGAAAGTCCCTGGCCGCACGCCCAGAAGAATGTTCTATCAATAAGATGGTCCAGCGACCTTGTTGTCTCCGCAGATGGTAGTTTGTTATGACCATGTAATTATTGTTATGAGAAACTCATGTTCCAGTTTTTCCTTGTAAATTGCTCTGTATAACTGTGTAAGATGACGCGGTCCTAACGTGTCATCCCCTTAACCCTGTATGTTACTATAAGAAAGGCTTGCACTGTGAAATAAACAGAATTGGCTTTCGATCATAATGCTGCGTGGTCTGAGTCATTCTAAGGGGCCCTTATCAGGTAATCTACATATGCCTCAGGTGGTACACTAGGCCCCAGGCTTTGGCCTGCACTGACACTTACCCCCTGAAGGGGACACCTAACAGTTTTGGCGTCAGGACAGTGGGATTCGCAGGGAGTAACTATGAGTGCTTCTACCATGCTTTCTTTCTGTGAATTTGAACCTAAATTTAGTCTGGTAATAGGTGTTGATAATATATGATAAAGGGTTAAAGGGGTTCCTGTGGTTGAAGCACAGGTTTGCGGAGGTTATAGCCCTGCCGGCAGTTGTGATACCCCTCCAGACAGGTAATCAGTCCTGTGCTGGGACACGACAGGCATTGTGAGTCCTGTCTGTGATAAGCGCGCAAGAAATATATGAATGCCAGTCGACGGGAGGATTTTTTAAGATAAGGTCCCCCGGGCAACTTGGCAGTGAGTGAGTCTCACGTGTGTTGAAGTTTCCCATATTCATTCCCATAATAGAGTTTTGTTACCCACCTGAAGCTCATGTTGATATCTGATGCTTGCTTTGCTTTGTTTGTGTTTTTTGATGCTGTGCGTAGAAAATATTAAGTGGCTGTGCATGTTATTATTGTGGCTATTATTGTATTGAGAAAGGGGAACTGCTCATAGATAAGAATGCACAGAGAAAATTACATGTATAAGGTAAAAGAAAAGAAGAGTTAATAGTTTCTGCAAAAGACAGAAATATTTTTAAAACACTGTCAGTGAGTACTGCTGTGTGATAGAGAAATCTCTGTGTTAAAGAATGTAGCAGGCAAAGAAGGGGGGCCACCACTGAGCGTGCACATAGATCAGAAGAAAAAAAAAAAAAGAAAAGAAGCCTGTTACAGCAGCTTCGTTTGTAAGATTTTTTTGTTTGCTTGCAGTAACAAAAATGAAATTGTGTATATTGAGATGCATAATGTGTGATGGTCTGTAGGTTCTCACTGTGGTATGAGTGTAATAGATTTACTTTAAACCAAAAACAGAGTGATAATTGTTTTGCGGCATGTAAAGATATGATATTGTTTTTGCAAGTGAAGTAACGGCTTTGAAAGTGGCTTTGAAAGTGCGATGGTGTGTGTGATTTTTCGTCACGCTCTGGTAAATATGAAACTGTTTCTGGTATGATTAATGGGTTAACATATGTTGTATTTGTAAGGTCTGTGCACTGAGTTAGTGCACAACTCTATTAACCCCAAATCCATATAAGAAAGAGCAGTCAGTCCTACCTAAAGAGCACTGACTGCTCTTTCTTATATGGATTTGGGGTTAATAGAGTTGTCCTAGTCTGGGGATAAGGTTGATGGATGATTTGACATCCTTTTGTGTTTATCTCATTTGGTTTATTTGATCCTTTTCTTTGCTTATTATAATATAAAAAGATATGACACATTTTGATTATGGAAGTAAATTGGAAAGTTATTTTTTAAATTGCATGCCCTATCTGAACCATGGACATTTAATCTTAATTTTAGTGTCCCTTTAACCTCTTTGCCACCATTGAGGTGGCAGATATAAATCACCTCAAACTCATTCCTTTGGGGTGATTGACAGGCCATGCTCTTGTGTGACCAAACACACAAGAGCAGGGGGCAGCACTGCACAAATTAATCCTTGTGCAATGATAACTGGAGGCAGTGGATGAACAGCATCTACTGCCCCTTGCAACAAAGACAGGAGGACAGGTTCCCAAGTTAGTACATAGGGACCAAAGCTTAGAAACTATTATTCTACTTGGGCTATGTCAAACATGCTTATATTTCTTAGGGTTTTGTCTGCAAAAAACATTTTCCCTCACATTACATAGAACACAGCTATAATCTCACAAAATATTAGGGAGTACATAGGGAGTACCTGTTGATGGTTTTGTTTCCATGCCACTTTTAGTTGTCCTTCCTATTAAAGCTTATTGGCAATTCATTGTGTCATTTTCCCTTGTTATTCCTTTTAGTATGCCCCCAAAAGATGGTCGGTAATGGTGGTAAAATAGAAAAAACCTTAACGCCTAGATTACGAGTTTTGTCGGTACAGCTGTGCGTTGCTAACGCTCAGTTCCAGCTCACCGCTCACCTGCAAACAACGCTGGTATTACAGTTTATTTTTCAACCCGGCCTTAGCCTCTAAAAAGTGAGCGTAGAGCAAAATTTAGCTCCACATCTCACTGTAATACCAGCGCTGCTTACAGTAGCGGTAAAATGGCTGAACGTGCTCGTGCACGATTTCCCCATAAGAAACAATGGGGCAGATTCGGCTGAAAAAAACCTAAAACCTGCAAAAAAGCAGCGTTCAGCTCCTAACGCAGCCCCATTCTTTAATATGGGGAAATACTTTTTATGGCTACACCTAACACCCTAACATGAACCCCTAATCTTACACTTATTAACCCCTAATCTGCCGTCCCCGCTATCACTGACACCTACATTATATTATTAACCCCTAATCTGCCACTACGGACACAGCCGCCACCTACATTATACTTATGAACCCCTAATCTGCTGCCCCCAACATCGCTCAACCCTACATTTTATTTATTAACCCCTAATCTGACCCCCCAACATCACCGCAACCTAACTACACTTATTAACCCCTAATCTGCTGCAGCCAAGGTCGCCAACACTATAATAAAGTTATTAACCCCTAAACCTAAGTCTAACCCTAACCCTAACACCCCCCTAACTTAAATATAATTTAAATACATCTAAATAAATTTACTATTATTAACTAAATTATTCCTATTTAAAACTAAATACTTACCTATAAAATAAACCCTAAGCTAGCTACAATATAACTAATAGTTACATTGTATCTATTTTAGGGTTTATTTTTATTTTACAGGCAACTTTGTATTTATTTTAACTATGTACAATAGTTATTAAATAGTTATTAACTATTTTATAACTACCTAGCTAAAATAAAGACAAATTTACCTGTAAAATAAATCCTAACCTAAGTTTTAATTACACCTAACACTACATTATCATTAAATTAATTACCTAAACTAACTACAATTAATTACAATTATATTAAATAAACTAAATTACGGAAAAAAACAAACACTAAATTACAGAAAAGAAATAAGATATTACAGATTTTTAAACTAATTACACCTAATCTAATCCCCCTAATAAAATAAAAAAGCCCCCAAAATAATAAAAATCCCTACCCTATACTAAATTACAAATAGCCCTTAAAAGGGCCTTTTGCGGGGCACTGCCCCAAGGTAATCAGCTCTTTTACCTGAAAAAAAATACAATACCCCCCAACATTAAAACCCACGACCCACACACCCAACCATTCTCTAAAACCCACCCAATCCTCCCTTAATAAAACCTAACACTAACCCCCCTGAAGATCACCCTACCTTGAGCCGTCTTCACCCAGCCAGCCACAAGTGGTCCTCCAGACGGTCCGAAGTCTTCATCCTATCCAGGCAGAAGAGGACATCCAGAGGGGCAGAAGTCTTCATCCAGGCGGCAT
This sequence comes from Bombina bombina, assembly GCF_027579735.1. Lineage (NCBI taxonomy): Eukaryota > Metazoa > Chordata > Amphibia > Anura > Bombinatoridae > Bombina > Bombina bombina. Next base: position 521,155,067 of record NC_069500.1, on the reverse strand, counting down.
CTTCTATCTTCTTCCATCCGGAGCGGAGCGGGTCCATCTTGAAGACATCCAACGCGGAGCATCCTCTTCCATCTGACGGCGACTGAAGAATGAAGGTTCCTTTAAGTGACATCATCCAAGATGGCGTCCCTTCAATTCCGATTGGCTGATAGAATCCTATCAGACAATCGGAATTAAGGTAAGAAAAATCCTATTGACTGATTGCATCAGCCAATAGGATTTTTCCTACCTTAATTCCGATTGGCTGATAGGATTCTATCAGCCAATCGGAATTCATGGGACGCCATCTCGGATGACGTCACTTAAAGGGACCTTCATTCTTTAGTAGCCGTCGGATGGAAGAGGATGCTCCGCGTCGGATGTCTTCAAGATGGACCCGCTCCACTCCAGATGGAAGAAGATATTAGTTGCCGCCTGGATGAAGACTTCTGCCCCTCTCGATGTCCTCTTCTGGCCGGATAGGATGAAGACTTCTGCCGTCTGGAGGACCACTTGTGCCCGGCTGGGTGAAGACGGCTCAAGGTAGGGTGATCTTCAAGGGGGTTAGTGTTAGGTTTTTTAAGGGGGGATTGGGTGGGTTTTAGAGTAGGGTTGGGTGTGTGGGCGGTGGGTTTTAATGTTGGGGGGATATTGTATTTTTTTTACAGGTAAAAGAGCTGATTACTTTGGGGCAATGCCCTGCAAAAGGCCCTTTTAAGGGCTATTTGTAATTTAGTATAGGGTAGGGAATTTTATTTTTTGGGGGGCTTTTTTATTTTATTAGGGGTATTAGATTAGGTGTAAGTAGTAGTAATTTAGTGTTTGTTGTTTTTCATACTTTAGTTTATTTAATTTAATTGTATTTAATTGTAGTTAGTTTAGGTAATTAATTTAATTATAGTGTAGTGTTAGGTGTAATTGTAACTTAGGTTAGGGTTTATTTTACAGGTAAATTTGTTTTAGCTAGGTAGTTATTAAATTGTTAATAACTATTTAATAACTATTGTACCTAGTTAACATAAATACAAAATTGCCTGTAAAATAAAAGTAAACCCTAAGCTGGCTACAATGTAATTATTAGTTATATTGTAGCTATCTTATGGTTTATTTTATAGGTAAGTATTTAGTTTTAAATATGAATAATTTATTTAATTATAGTAATTTTATTTTGTTTTATCTAAACTATATTTAAGTTAGGGGGGGTTTCGGGTTAGGGTTAGACTTAGGTTTAGGGGTTAATACATTTAGTATAGTGTCTGTGAAATTGGGGGTGGCAGATTAGGGGTTAATAAATGTAGGTAGGTGGCGGCGATGTTAGGGACGGCAGATTAGGGGTTAATAAAATTTAACTAGTGTTTGCGAGGTGGGAGTGTGGCGGTTTAGGGGTTATTACATTTATTAAAGTGGCGGCGATGTCCGGTCGGCAGATTAGGGGTTAAATAATTTTATTATAGTATTTGCGATCTGGGGGGGCCTCGGTTTAGGGGTTAATAGGTAGTTTATGGGTGTTAGTGTATTTTTTAGCACGTTAGTTAAAAGCGTTATGTTACGGCGTTAGCCCATAAAACTCTTAACTACTTACTTTTAAATGCGGTAGGAGTCTTAACAGGAGAGGCTGTACCGCTCACTTTCTCCAAGACTCGTAATAACGGCGTTAGGAAAATCCCATTAAAAAGATAGGATACACAATTGACGTAAGGGGATTTGCGGTATGCTTGAGTCGTGGAAAAAAAGTGAGCGGTACACCTTTGCCTGCCAGACTCCTAATACCAGCGGGCATTAAAAAGCGGCGTTAGGACCCCTTAACGCTGCTTTTTAAGGCTAATGCCAAACTCGTAATCTAGCCGACTGTTTGAGAAAAATTCTTAATAAACTTGCAGTAATAATTGGAGAACCCCAAGAATCTCTGTAATTCCTTTAATGAAGTAGGTTGAGGCCATTCTAGAACTGCGGTGAGTTTAGCAGGATCCATGGCAAAACCCTCCTTCGAGATGACATAATCAAGGAATTGGATCTGAACTTGAGAAAACTCATATTTTTCTAGCTTGGCTACCAAAGAATTGTCTCTGAAACATTGAAGTACCTGTCTCACGTGTTTATGATGCTCCTCCAAAGTGGGAGAGAAAACAATGATGTCATCCAGATAGACGATGACAGTGCGGTTGAGGAGGTCGCGGAAGACATCATTGACAAATGCCTGGAAGACTGCAGGGGCATTACACAGCTCAAAGGGCATTACAAGGTATTCGTAATGCCCAGATCTTGTGTTGAAGGCAGTCTTTCATTTGTTGCCTGGGAAGATACAAATCAGATTTTATGCCCCATGTAAGTCCAGCTTGGTGAAGAAGCGAGCATCCTGGAGTGAGTCATACAGTTTGGTGATCAAAGGAATGGGATAGCAATTCTTGATAGTTATGTTGTTTAAGGCCCTGTAGTCGATGCAGGGTCTGAGCCCACCATCCTTCTTAATGACAAAAAAGAAGCCTGCCCCAGCAGGAGAGGAGGAAACCTTTAGCTAGGTTCTCTTGGATGTACTCCTCCATGGATTTAGTATCAGCTTTGGATAGTGGATAGGTCCTCCCTTTAGGAAGCAGGGCTCTTGGAAAGAGATCGATCTTACAGTCATAAGGATGGTGGGGTGTCAGTACGTTAGCTGCTTTTTACTCAAACACATCTGTGAAGTCTGCATATACAGAGGGAAGGTTTGGAGAAGTCTGTATACTGGCTATGGGGATGCAGAGCAGAGGAGTGACTAGCAAAGCAGGAGTGGAAACAGGAGGTACACCAGGAGGCCAGTTGTCCTTCAGCCCAGTCAAACTGTGGATTGTGTATCCAAAGCCAAGGAAGACCAAGGATGACAGGCTGTTCATGGGAATGAATGACCTCAAACTGCAGCTGTTCGGTATGAAAGACTCCCACAGTCAGGGTAAGGGGTGCTGACTCAAAATGGATCAACCCTGAACCAAGAGGGGTGCCACCCAGAGTAGTTATTTTGAGACAATGTCTTTTCTAAAGAAGAGGCAAGCTAGCTTGAATCATAAAATGGTGACACAGAAAGTTTCCTGCTGCCCCTGAATCAATGAAGGCTTGAGTAAGGACAGTATTCTGAAGGAAGGTAAGGGTAACAGGTACCAGAATCCAAGAGAAGTGAGGGGATTTAGTAGCGATCATGCTTAGAGGTACCCCAGTGCTATCCCCTAAGCATTGGCTTTTCCCGGACGAATGTCATAGTTCTTTAGTTGGTGGGAGTAAGAACCACAATAAAAGCATAGTTTCACTCTCCTTCTCTGTCTTTCAGACTTTGAGGGTTTGAAAGAGGAAAGATCCGTGGGTTCCTCTACTGGGGTGGCTGGAGAAGTTGAAGGGGCAGAGGATACTGCAGAAACCCGGATGAATAGAAGGACGGGAGGGAAGGATTCCCTGAGATCTGTCTCTCTCGGCTTGTCTCTCCTGGAAGTGAGAGTCTAGACTGATGCAAAGTGTTATAAAGTCATCCAAAGAAGAGGGAATATCACAATAAGTGAGTTCATCTTTGATGCATTCATGCAGACCCCTCCTAAAGGCTGCCTTGAGGGCACTGCCTTCCCAACTGGTCTCTAGTGCCAAAGTGCGAAACTCGATGGCAAATTGTGCCACAGTTCTATTGCCCTGGTGGAGATCTAGGAGAGAAAATTCTATAGGAGAAATACAGCCAGAAGTCCCAAACACAGAAGTAAGTGGAGTGTTCTGTTCCAAAACGGGAGAGACCCAGGCTAGGGCCTTGTCTTTCAGTAAGGAAATGATAAAGATGACCCTTGACTGGTGAGACTGTAAGGTGTGAGGATCATTGCGGAAGTGCAGCCTGCATTGGTTAAGAAAACCCCTGCAATCAGAAGTACCTTTATAATTGTCAGGCATTGGTATCCGGGGTATACTTCCAGAAGCAGAGGAAGAAGCCGCAGTACTAGGAGCAGAGACTGGCGGTACAACAACAGGAGAGGTATTCCTCGTTGTAACTAGTAAAGAGAGTTGAGCGATTATAGCCTCTAGCTTGGAATCCATATTCTGCAACTGAGTGGTATGGGTTCCCAACATCTGTCCCTGAAGATAAACTGCTCGTGCCACCTCATCTGGCTCCATGGCCCAAGTATAATGTAATGCTTGTGGGATATTCCACTATCAGACCGAACTCGGCCAGTAGTCTCCTTATCCTGGCATCGAGCCGGAATGATAGCTAAAATCCCAGAGCAGAGAAAGTTCGCAAGATGAGGTAAGTGGCACTCACCACAGGCAGGATAGTCTTTGGCAGCAACAAGCAGGGAATCAGAGAAAGGCAGTTCAGGGGTAAACCACAAGAAGGGTTAGGCAGGCAGGGTTTGGAAACGGTAAAGCAGTCCAAATTTAAACCACTAGAATGGTCAGGCAGGTTTTGGCAATGGTAAAGCAGTCCAAGGGTAAACCACTAGAATGGTCAGGCAGGCAGGGTTTGGCAATGTTAAAGCAGTCTAAGGGTAAACCACTAGAATGGTCAGGCAGGCAGGGTTTGGCAACAGAGAGGCAATCCAGAACAATAGGGGTTAATCAAGCAGAATGGTCAGACAAGCAGAGCTCAGCAGCAGAATATCAACCCAGCAATTTATGGGTTAACAGGCAGAGACCAAAGATGGAGCATGTACATCATGGACAGGAAACCAGGAACGATCTGCCACAGAATACCCCTTCCAATGTACAATATATTGCAGTTTTCTGCGCCTGTATCTGGAGTCCAGGATCTTAGCAACCTCATATTCAGGGTCGCCATGGACCAAGCAGAGGAGGAGGAGCTCTGAGTCGGGTATATCTATTCCTGATGCAAGGCTTGAGTAGAGAGATGTGGAGGACTGGGTGTATGCGTAGGGTTTTGGGCAAGGCCACTTTGTAGGCAACAGGAGACAGTCTTTTCAGGATTTTGTAAGGACCGATAAACCTAGGCCCTAATTTGTGACATTATTGATGTAGACGAATATCTCGAGTAGAGACCCAAATACCCGACACAGCCCCTGACATTGAGCAGGGAAGGAGATGCCGCGCCCCTAGCAACAGCTAGAGTGGCAGGGCATGAGACTGACCTGAAGATAGTACTCATTGTCAAACAAAAAGAAATTATGTGACAGCAGGAATTGCAAAACGTCTCCTATGTATAGCCTTACTGCATCAGTCAGATTAGATTATTTTTCTAAGAAGAAATCAACAGCTTTTAAACCTAAATGCTGCGGTATGCTAGTATATAGGGATGCTATATCTACAAAAATCATCCTTCCACTTCAGTGTATACAATGTGTGAAGTAGGTGTGATGTGTCCTGTAGATAACTCAGTTGTATTTTAGCTATGGGTTGGAGGACTGAGTTCATCCATTCGCCAAGTGGTTTCAAGAGTGAGCCTATACCAGCCACAATCATTCTACCTGGTGGACAGTATTTGTCCTTGTGGATCTTAGGGACATGATGAAATATTGGTGTAATCGGATTATCTGGAATCAATGTCTCACAATCCTTCACAGTTAATACCCCTAGCATAATGCCATCATCAATGAGTTTGGCCATATCTTTTTTGAAGATGGAAACAGGATGGCTGGAGAGTTGACGATAAATAGTAGTACCAGCAAGCTGTCTATGAGCTTTCCAAAAATAGAAAGATTTGTCCATTACAACAATACTGGCACCCTTGTCTGAATAACTATCTCCTAATTATCTTTTAAAGATTTGAGGGCTGCATGTTCTGTGCATTTCAGGTTAAGGGTGACTGCCGTCAGTATGGATTTTTGTATTTCTAAAGAAGTCCAATAAAGGACTGTTTTTACTTTACAACACTTTACAACACACTTAGTAGTGCCTGCATTGCCTCATCTCTTCATAGTTAAATGGACAGTCTAAACAAAAATTGTTATTGTTACTACCCATTCCCTAGCTTTGCACAACCAACATTGTTAGATTAATATACTTTATAACATTAAAACCTCTAAATGTCTGCCTATTTCAAAGACTCTATATACAGCCTCTTAATCACATACTTTTTTATTTACTTTTCACAACAGGAGACTGATAGTTCATGTGGGCATATAGATAACAATAGTGTTTACGCCCGGGAAGTTATCTAAGAGTTAGCACAACACAATACTAACTGCAACTCAACAGATAATAAATACAAAGTCATGTGATCAGGGGGCTGTCAGAAAATGCTTAGATACAAGCTAATCACAGAGGTGAAAAGTATATGAATATAACAGTGTTGATTATGCAAAACTGGGGAATGGGTAATACAGGGATTATCTATCTTTTCAAACAATACAAAATTATATTGTAGACTGTCCCTTTAATACATGTTTTGGCCATTGCATCACTCACTGTGCTCAGGCTCTGAGACAATAATATACACCACTGTCCTCTGGTTTCACATTGTTAATTGTCATAGAGACTTCATTTTTTAAAATATCCATTGAGATGGTTGACCTGTCCTTAAATAAATGACCATACTTAGTGACACCATTATGTGATATCTCTCCAATCCATTCCAGACTATTATCCTTGGGAAGACGTATCCACATCCAATAGGAAGAAGTGGTACTGATGGTTCTACCACTTATTAAACAGGTTAGGCTCAATGGTGCTGATGGTTTTACAACTCCAGGGCCTGATTCTACCAAGGTGACCTGAGAGTCAACAACTAGGAAAAAAGTAATATAATTTAACACAAGAAAGCAAAAATTATATTTTCAATGTTCTAAACATGTATATAATTACCAGACTGGATTGTCTCCAGGATCATGATGACAAAGATAAAGGCAAATAGAATTCTCATTTCTGCAGTGTATGTGTGCAGAAGGTGGTTTGTAAAAGAAATTTGTTTTAAATCCACTTATAAGAAAAATATCTATTTATTCATAAATAGTTCATTATAATTTGCATGGCAAAAGGAATCTATATTTGCTTGTGTAGAAAACAGGAAGAGGTTAAAAACCATAACATTTAGTACAGGAAAGAGTGAAGAGAGGAAATGCCTTTTAAACTGCATTATGTCATTCTAAAAATAAAAAATAATGACAAAACTGATTGGAAGGGATGAACAAGTTTAGGTAACATTACAGTTGTTAGTGGTAGCAAAAACCAAAAGGGATTCCGTGGGTTTATTTAACAACTATCAAGCGGACATGATTCCCTGTAGTGAATCACGTCTGCTGGACATCTCTAGAACCCACTAGAAAATCCTGGCCTACAGTGGTGGATCCTTTAAAGGGACATTAAACACCTCAAGATATAAATATAAATTGTTTAATTACATCATGTAGTGAGACAACTTTACAATATACTTTCATTTTCGTTTTTTTTTTCTTCTTTTCTCTTGTAATTGAATTCTGAATATTGTGGGCTTTTCAATTCATGTTAAAAATGGAAATACAGATACAGCTGTAATCTGATCAAGGATAGGAAACAGCACAGAGAAGGCTTACTAAGCCCACTGTAATAACAATGTCTAAATGTCCAGCTGATAAAGTTTAGAAAGGACCTTTGTTCCATTTTCATATACAGGGTCCAACAGTTATGCAAGACTTGCATAACTATTGGTCCCTTTATATAAAATTGTAATAAATGTCCTTTTTAAACGTTATCAGTTGGAAATTTGTACATTTTTATTACAGCTGTATTCCACACAGCTATTGATTTCACACTCTTGTAAGCTATTTATAACCATTTCTAATTGCCCTCAGCAGTAAAGCTAACCTAAGTTACACTGTGGTGGCACCCACTGCTTTATAGACATTCATTTTCCCCTTATTTTTTCAATATTTAAACAATTAATATAATTTAAAAAAAATACATGTACAAATTATTCTCAGGCTAATCTTTAATCTGCATACATCACTCAAGCCAAGATTTATTTAGGGCCAAGTGTTAACTGTGCTAGAAGTAAGCTTTTTGTGCTCATCAGGTTGCACTCATATTAAACTGTAAACATATTAAACATAGTAAACAGTTTTTGCTTGCACGCTAACCCGACAAGCACAAACGCCAAAGTTAAAATATTGTGTGCGCATCCATGTATTCCTCTATAGAAGTCAATGGAGAAAAAAAAGTGGAAAAACACTTTACTCACTAGCAAAAACAAATGCAAAGTCACAAGGGCGTTAAACCGACATGAAAATATGAGTATTTAACATTCCAATGTTCTTCTATAACATATAGGAATATCTATTGAGAAATGCATAGAACAAATTCTGATATGTGCGGAACATTGGAATGTGAAATATTTAAAGTAAATACATAGTTAAAACCTTTATTAAATATGAATCTTGCATAAATATGTTTTTTCAATGCAAAGGGCTCCAGTCCACTTATATATGTCTATATATGTATACATATGTATTTATGTGTCTTTAAAAACATATATACACAAATAAATACATATGAACATATACTGTGTATATATATATATATATATATATATATATATATATATATATATCCTTACATATACATCTTTAGAGATGTGTATGTATGTATCTCTATTCTAAAGCCCTTTGCCTGCCTTTTTTTCTAACACCTGTGGCCTCATATCTTTGAGCCCTTACAGCTTTTTTGTGCAATATTTTTTTTGAATTTTTTTGTCATTTATTTTTTATGTGTTTTGCGCAACTCTTTAGTTTTGCGAAACAGTTAACCAGAGCTCTGAGGTTGCGGTAATCATTCTAGTGTAAATCTCGATTGCACTAAGGCGATCATGGTAAGCACGACGAGTGCAAACACCCATTATAACCCCTTATCGCTGGCGTGCAAATGTTTGCACTCCATTCGTAAACTGTTTAATGTCCCTTTAATTATATTGGAGCTCTCAACTTGTGACTATGATGAGGGGCATGCACAAATCTCTTTCAACTGTGCAATATATGAGGTTTTGTTTATCTTCAATTAGATTACGATTGTAATTCATTTGTGTATATGTGTTTATATACTAATCTAAGACTATAATCAAACATATTTTTAATTAATATCTAATTACTAGGTGCAACTATTTTCAGATCATATGTATCCAATAAGAAATAAGTTTTGGTCTTTTCAGTCTATTTATTTGAACTGAGTTTTTCTATCCTTCTTGGGATGTCCATGTACATTTAGATCTAATCCATGTTTATAAAACCACATTTGGTGGATGAAGCATTCTCAAAGTGTTTTGAGAAATTTGTATAAATAAAATATATCTTAAGATACAATCCTAAGCATATATTCAATTCTAATTGTAAACTGATAGTACCATTAAAGGGACAGTCAAGTCCAAATTAAATTTGCATGATTCAGATAGGGCATGCAATATTAAACAACTTTCCAATTTACTTTTATAATCAAATTTGCTTTGTTCTCTTAGGCCTAGATTTAGAGTTTGGCGGTAGCCGTGAAAACCAGCGTTAGAGGCTCCTAACGCTGGTTTTAGGCTACCGCCGGTATTTGGAGTCACTCAAAATAGGGTCTAACGCTCACTTTTCAGCCGCGACTTTTCCATACCGCAGATCCCCTTACGTAAATTACGTATCCTATCTTTTCAATGGGATCTTCCTAACGCCGGTATTTAGAGTCGTTTCTGAAGTGAGCGTTAGAGCTCTAACGACAAAACTCCAGCCGCAGAAAAAAAGCAGGAGTTAAGAGCTTTCTGGGCTAACGCCGGTTCATAAAGCTCTTAACTACTGTACCCTAAAGTACACTAACACCCATAAACTACCTATGTACCCCTAAACTGAGGTCCCCCCACATCGCCGCAACTCGATTAAATTTTTTTAACCCATAATCTGCCGACCGCCACCTACGTTATACTTATGTACCCCTAATCTGCTGCCCCTAACCCCGCCGACCCCTGTATTATATTTATTAACCCCTAACCTGCCCCCCACAACGTCGCCGCCAGCTACTTACAATAATTAACCCCTAATCTGCCGACCGCAAAGCGCCGCCACCTATGTTATCCTTATGTACCCCTAATCTGCTGCCCCTAACATCGCCGACCCCTATATTATATTTATTAACCCCTAATCTGCCCCCCTCAACGTCGCCGACACCTGGCTACACTTATTAACCCCTAATCTGCCGAGCGGACCTGAGCGCTGCTATAATAAAGTTATTAACCCCTAATCCGCCTCACTAACCCTATCATAAATAGTATTAACCCCTAATCTGCCCTCCCTAACATCGCCGACACCTAACTTCAATTATTAACCCCTAATCTGACGACCGGAGCTCACCGCTACTATAATAAATGGATTAACCCCTAAAGCTAAGTCTAACCCTAACACTAACACCCCCCTAACTTAAATATAATTTACATCTAACGAAATTAATTAACTCTTATTAAATAAATTATTCCTATTTAAAGCTAAATACTTACCTGTAAAATACATCCTAATATAGCTACAATATAAATTATAATTACATTGTAGCTATTTTAGGATTAATATTTATTTTACAGGCAACTTTGTAATTATTTTAACCAGGTACAATAGCTATTAAATAGTTAAGAACTATTTAATAGTTACCTAGTTAAAATAATAACAAAATTACCTGTAAAATAAATCCTAACCTAAGTTATAATTAAACCTAACACTACCCTATCAATAAATTAATTAAATAAAATACCTACAATTACCTACAATAAAACCTAACACTACACTATCAATAAATAAATTAAATACAATTCCTACAAATAACTACAATTACATAAACTAACTAAAGTACAAAAAATAAAAAAGAACTAAGTTACAAAAAATAAAAAAATATTTACAAACATAAGAAAAATATTACAACAATTTTAAACTAATTACACCTACTCTAAGCCCCCTAATAAAATAACAAAGACCCCCAAAATAAAAAAATGCCCTACCCTATTCTAAATTAATAGAGTTAAAAGCTCTTTTACCTTACCAGCCCTGAACAGGGCCCTTTGCGGGGCATGCCCCAAGAAAATCAGCTCTTTTGCCTGTAAAAAAAACATACAATACCCCCCCCCAACATTACAACCCACCACCCACATACCCCTAATCTAACCCAAACCCCCCTTAAATAAACCTAACACTAAGCCCCTGAAGATCTTCCTACCTTGTCTTCACCTCAACAGGTATCACCGATCCGTCCTGGCATCCGGTGCTGAAGAGGTCCAGAAGAGGCTCCAAAGTCTTCCTCCTATCCGGCAAGAAGAGGACATCCGGACCGGCAAACATCTTCATCCAAGCGGCATCTTCGATCTTCTTCCATCCGGTGCGGAGCGGGTCCATCTTGAAGCAGCCGACGCGGATCCATCCTCTTCTTTCGGCGTCTCCCGACGAATGACGGTTCCTTTAAGGGACGTCATCCAAGATGGCGTCCCTCGAATTCCGATTGGCTGATAGGATTCTATCAGCCAATCGGAATTAAGGTAGGAATATTCTGATTGGCTGATGGAATCAGCCAATCAGAATCAAGTTCAATCCGATTGGCTGATCCAATCAGCCAATCAGATTGAGCTCGCATTCTATTGGCTGTTCCGATCAGCCAATAGAATGCGAGCTCAATCTGATTGGCTGATCCAATCAGCCAATCGGATTGAACTTGATTCTGATTGGCTGATTCCATCAGCCAATCAGAATATTCCTACCTTAATTCCGATTGGCTGATAGAATCCTATCAGCCAATCGGAATTCGAGGGACGCCATCTTGGATGACGTCCCTTTAAGGAACCGTCATTCGTCGGGAGACGCCGAAAGAAGAGGATGGATCCGCGTCGGCTGCTTCAAGATGGACCCGCTCCGCACCGGATGGAAGAAGATCGAAGATGCCGCTTGGATGAAGATGTTTGCCGGTCCGGATGTCCTCTTCTTGCCGGATAGGAGGAAGACTTTGGAGCCTCTTCTGGACCTCTTCAGCACCGGATGCCAGGACGGATCGGTGATACCTGTTGAGGTGAAGACAAGGTAGGAAGATCTTCAGGGGCTTAGTGTTAGGTTTATTTAAGGGGGGTTTGGGTTAGATTAGGGGTATGTGGGTGGTGGGTTGTAATGTTGGGGGGGGGTATTGTATGTTTTTTTTTACAGGCAAAAGAGCTGATTTTCTTGGGGCATGCCCCGCAAAGGGCCCTGTTCTGGGCTGGTAAGGTAAAAGAGCTTTTAACTTTATTAATTTAGAATAGGGTAGGGCATTTTTTTATTTTGGGGGTCTTTGTTATTTTATTAGGGGGCTTAGAGTAGGTGTTATTAGTTTAAAATTGTTGTAATATTTTTCTTATGTTTGTAAATATTTTTTTATTTTTGTAACTTAGTTCTTTTTTATTTTTTGTACTTTAGTTAGTTTATGTAATTGTAGTTATTTGTAGGAATTGTATTTAATTTATTTATTGATAGTGTAGTGTTAGGTTTTATTGTAGGTAATTGTAGGTATTTTATTTAATTAATTTATTGATAGGGTAGTGTTAGGTTTAATTATAACTTAGGTTAGGATTTATTTTACAGGTAATTTTGTTATTATTTTAACTAGGTAACTATTAAATAGTTCTTAACTATTTAATAGCTATTGTACCTGGTTAAAATAATTACAAAGTTGCCTGTAAAATAAATATTAATCCTAAAATAGCTATAATATAATTATAATTTATATTGTAGCTATATTAGGATGTATTTTACAGGTAAGTATTTAGCTTTAAATAGGAATAATTTATTTAATAAGAGTTAATTAATTTCGTTAGATTTAAATTATATTTAACTTAGGGGGGTGTTAGTGTTAGGGTTAGATTTAGCTTTAGGGGTTAATCCATTTATTATAGTAGCGGTGAGCTCCGGTCGTCAGATTAGGGGTTAATAATTGAAGTTAGGTGTCGGCGATGTTAGGGAGGGCAGATTAGGGGTTAATACTATTTATAGGGTTAGTGAGGCGGATTAGGGGTTAATACATTTATTATAGTAGCGGTGCGGTCCGCTCGGCAGATTAGGGGTTAATAAGTGTAGGCAGGTGGAGGCGACGTTGAGGGGGGCAGATTAGGGGTTAATAAATATAATATAGGGATCGGCGGTGTTAGGGGCAGCAGATTAGGGGTACATAGGGATAATGTAAGTTGCGGCGGTTTACGGAGCGGCAGATTAGGGGTTAATAATATAATGCAGGTGTCAGCGATAGCAGGGGTGGCAGAATAGGGGTTAATAAGTGTAAGGTTAGGGGTGTTTAGACTCGGGTACATGTTAGAGTGTTAGGTGCAGACGTAGGAAGTGTTTCCCCATAGGAAACAATGGGGCTGCGTTAGGAGCTGAACGCTGCTTTTTTGCAGGTGTTAGGTTTTTTTTCAGCTCAAACAGCCCCATTGTTTCCTATGGGGGAATCGTGCACGAGCACGTTTTTGAGGCTGGCCGCGTCCGTAAGCAACTCTGGTATCGAGAGTTGCATTTGCGGTAAAAATGCTCTACGCTCCTTTTTTGGAGCCTAACGCAGCATTTTTTTGGACTCTCGATACCAGAGTTAATTTTATGGTGCGGCGAGAAAAAAGCCCGCGTAGCGTTAACAACCCATCTACCGCCAAACTCCAAATCTAGGCCTTAGTATTATTTGCTAAAAGTTAAACCTAGGTAGACTCAAAATGATTTCTAAACCTTCCATTTTTGAACTGTTTTTTTTTCACAGTTAGACAATGCTAGTTCATGTTTTTCATATAGATAATATAAATTGTGCTCACTCCCATGGAGTTATTTATAAGTCAGCACTGATTGGATAAAATGCAAGTCTATCAAAAAAACGGAGACAAGGGGGCAGTCTGCAGAGGCTTAGATGCAAGTTATTCACAGAGGTAAAAAGTTTATCAATATAACAGTTTTGGTTATGCAAAACTGGGGAATGGGTAATAAATGGATTATCTATCCTTTTTATACAAAATGTTCAAATAGACTGTCCCTTTAAAAAGACTACAATGTTACTATCAGCTAAGAAGTTTACAATTTACCTAGGGTTCCATACCAATTAAATGAAATTACTTCATAAAATATTATATAGAGCTTGGTTTTACATTTTTATTTGATTCAAAGCAATTCTAATCACTAAGAATATCTACAGGTTGAATTATAATTACCATTTGAATGTAACAGCAAAATCTAGAGAAACATTAAAACAAACAACAATTGTTTCCCCCTTTAGAAAATCTGAGGTAATGAATTATAGAAAAAAGTAAAATCCCAACATATTGGCTGACGAGACGTTATTAAAGTTGATGAATCCTTTTTCTCTCCTTTTTTGATTCCCATACAAACTCACTGTATTGTTGAAACAGAAAACGGAATATCTAGTACTAGTCCTAAAGCCCGTTCACATGGGCCATTTTTTGCAGTACAGCGGTCCCACCCCTTGCGCTCTCTCCCTCACCCTCTCTTTTGCTCTCTCTCTCTCCCTCCCACCTCTCTTTTGCTCTCTCTCTCCCCCTCTGTTTTGAGCTCTCTCCCCCTCTCTTTGAGCTCTCTCTCTCCCCCTCTCTTTTGCACTCTCTCCCCCTCTCTTTTACACTCTCTCTTTCCCCCTCTCTTTTGCGCTCTCTCTCTCCCCTCTATTTTATGCTCTCTCCCCCCTCTCTCTCCCCTCTCTTTTGCGCTCTCCCCCTCTCTTTTGTGCTCTCTATCTCCCCCCCTCTATTTTGTGCTCTCTCTCTCCCTTCTCTTTTGCGCTCTCCCCCCTCTCTTTTGCACTCTCTCCCCCCTCTCTTTTGTGCTCTCTCCCCATCTCTTTTGTGCTTTCTCTCCCCTCTCTTTTGCGCTCTCCCCCCTCTCTTTTGTGCTCTCTTTCTCTCCCACCTCTTTTGAGCTCTCTCTCTTCCCCCTCTCTTTTGTGCTCTCTCTCTCCCCCTCTCTTTTGCGCTCTCTCTCTCCTCCCTCTCTATTGCGCTCTCCCCCCTCTCTTTTGTGCACTCGCCCCCCTCTCTTTTGTGCACTCGCCCCCTCTCTTTTGCTGTCTCTCTCCCTCTCTTTATCCCCCCTCTTCTGCTCTCTCCCCCTCACTTTTGAGCTCTGTCTCTCCCCCCTCTCTTTTGTGCTCTCTCTCTGCCCCTCTCTTTTGCTGTCTCTCTCCCCCTCTCTTTGCGCTCTCTCTCTCCCCCCTCTCTTTTGCACTCTCTCCCCCTCTCTTTTGCACTCTCTCTCTCCCCCTCTCTTTTGCGCTCTTTCTCTCCCCCCTCTTTTGCGCTCTCTCTCCCCCCTCTCTTTTGTGCTCTCTCTCTCTCCCCCCTCTTCTGTGCTCTCACACTCCCCCTCTCTTTTGTGCTCTCTCTCCCCCCTCTCTTTTGAGCTCTCCCCCCTCTCTTTTGCGCTCTCTCTCTCCCCCTCTCTTTTGCTCTCTCTCCCCCCTCTCTTTTGCGCTCTCCTCCTCTCTTTTGCGCTCTCTCCCCCCTCTTTTGCGCTCTCTCTCTCCCCCCTCTCTTTTGCGCTCTGTCTCTCCCTCTCTTTTGCGCTCTCTCTCTCCCCCCTTTCTTTTGCGCTCTCTCTCTCCCCCTTTCTTTTACGCTCTCTCTTTTCCCCCTCTCTTTTGTGCTCTCTCTCCCCCCCTCTTTTGTGCTCTCTCTCCCCCCCTCTCTTTTGTGCTCTCTCTCCCCCCTATTTTGCGCTTTCTCTCTCCCCCCTCTCTTTTGCGATCTCTCTCCCCTCTCTTCTGTGCTCTCTCACTACCCCTCTCTTTTGTGCTCTCTCTCCCCCCTCTCTTTTGCGCTCTCTACCCCCTCTCTTTTGTGCTCTCTCCCCCCTCTTTTGCGCTCTCTCTCCCCCTCTCTTTTGCGCTCTCTCTCTCCCCCCTCTTCTGTGCTCTCTCACTCCCCCTCTCTTTTGTGCTCTCTCTCATCCCTCTCTTTTGCGCTCTCCCCCCCTCTTTTGCGCTCTCTCTCTCCCCCCTTTCTTTTGCGCTCTCTCCCCCCCTCTCTTTTGTGCTCTCTCTCTCCACCCTCTCTTTTGCACTCTCTCTCCCCTCTTTTGCGCTCTCTCTCTCTCCCACTTTCTTTTGCGCTCTCTCTCCCCCTCTCTTTTGCGCTCTCTCCCCCCTCTCTTTTGTGCTCTCTCCCCCCTCTTTTGCGCTCTCTCTCTCCCCTCTCTTTTGCACTCTCTCTCTCACCCTCTCTTTTGCACTCTCTCTCTCCCCCTCTATTTTACGCTCTCTCCACCCTCTCTCTCTCCCCTCTCTTTTGTGCTCTCTCTCCCCCCTCTCTTTTGCTCTCTCTCTCCCCTCTCTTTTGCGCTCTCCCTCTCTCTTTTGTGCTCTCTCCCCCCTCTCTTTTGCGCTCTCTATACCCCTCTCTTTGCGCTCTCCCCCTCTCTTTTGCGCTCTCTTTCTCTCTTTCTCTCCCCCCTCTTTTGCACTCTCCCCCCCCTCTCTTTTGTGCTCTCTCTCCCCCCTCTCTTTTGTGCTCTCCCCCTCTCTTTTGTACACTTGCCCCCCTCTCTTTTGCTGTCTCTCTCCCTCTCTTTATCTCCCTCTTCTGCTCTCTCTCTCCCCCTCTCTTTTGAGCTCTCTCCCCCCTCTCTTTTGCACTCTCTCTCCCCCCTCTCTTTTGCGCTCTCTCTCTCCCCTCTCTTTTGTGCTCTCTCACCCCTCTCTTTTGCGCTCTCTCCCCCTCTCTTTTGAGCTCTGTCTCTCCCCCTCTCTTTTGCGCTCTCTCTCTCCCCCCTTTCTTTTGCGCTCTCTCTCTCCCCCTTTCTTTTACGCTCTCTCTCTCCCCCTCTCTTTTGTGCTCTCTCCCCCCCCCCTATTTTGTGCTCTCTCTCCCCCCTCTCTTTTGTGCTCTCTCTCCCCCCTCTCCTTTGCGCTCTCTCCCCCTCTCTTTTGCGCTCTCTCCCCCCTATTTTGTGATTTCTCTCTTCCCCTCTCTTTTGCGCTCTCTCTCTCCCCCCTCTTCTGTGCTCTCTCACTCCCCCTCTCTTTTGTGCTCTCTCTCCCCCCTCTCTTTTGCGCTCTCTCCCCCCTCTCTTTTGTGCTCTCTCCCCCTCTTTTGCGCTCTCTCTCTCCCCCTCTCTTTTGCGCTCTCTCTCCCCCCTCTTCTGTGCTCTCTTACTCCCCCTCTCTTTTGTGCTCTCTCTCCCCCCTCTCTTTTACGCTCTCTCCCCCCTTTCTTTTGCGCTCTCTCTCTCCCCCTTTCTTTTACGCTCTCTCCCCCCCTCTCTTTTGTGCTCTCTTTCCCCCTCTCTTTTGTGCTCTCTCTCCCCCCTCTCTTTTGCGCTCTCTTCCCCCTCTCTTTTGCGCTCTCTCCCCCCTCTCTTTTGTGCTCTCTCCCCCCTCTTTTGCGCTCTCTCTCTCCCCTCTCTTTTGCACTCTCTCTCTCACCCTCTCTTTTGGACTCTCTCTCTCCCCCTCTATTTTATGCTCTCTCCACCCTCTCTCTCTCCCCTCTCTTTTGTGCTCTCTCTCCCCCCTCTCTTTTGCTCTCTCTCTCTCTCTCTCCCCTCTCTTTTGCGCTCTCCCTCTCTCTTTTGTGCTCTCTCCCCCCTCTCTTTTGCGCTCTCTCTACCCCTCTCTTTGCGCTCTCCCCCTCTCTTTTGCGCTCTCTTTCTCTCCCCCCTCTTTTGCGCTCTCCCCCCCTCTCTTTTGTGCTCTCTCTCCCCCCTCTCTTTTGTGCTCTCCCCCTCTCTTTTGTACACTTGCCCCCCTCTCTTTTGCTGTCTCTCTCCCTCTCTTTATCTCCCTCTTCTGCTCTCTCTCTCCCCCTCTCTTTTGAGCTCTCTCCCCCCTCTCTTTTGCACTCTCTCTCCCCCCTCTCTTTTGCGCTCTCTCTCCCCTCTCTTTTGTGCTCTCTCACCCCTCTCTTTTGCGCTCTCTCCCCCTCTCTTTTGAGCTCTGTCTCTCCCCCTCTCTTTTGCGCTCTCTCTCTCCCCCCTTTCTTTTGCGCTCTCTCTCTCCCCCTTTCTTTTACGCTCTCTCTCTCCCCCCTCTCTTTTGTGCTCTCTCCCCCCCCCCCTCTTTTGTGCTCTCTCTCCCCCCTCTCTTTTGTGCTCTCTCTCCCCCTCTCCTTTGCGCTCTCTCCCCCCTCTCTTTTGCGCTCTCTCCCCCTATTTTGCGATTTCTCTCTTCCCCTCTCTTTTGCGCTCTCTCTCTCCCCCCTCTTCTGTGCTCTCTCACTCCCCCTCTCTTTTGTGCTCTCTCTCCCCCCTCTCTTTTGCGCTCTCTCCCCCCTCTCTTTTGTGCTCTCTCCCCCCTCTTTTGCGCTCTCTCTCTCCCCCTCTTCTGTGCTCTCTCACTCCCCCTCTCTTTTGTGCTCTCTCTCACCCCCTCTCTTTTGCGCTCTCTCCCCCTCTCTTTTGCGCTCTCTCCCCCCTCTTTTGCGCTCTCTCCCCCCTCTCTTTTGCGCTCTCTCTCCCCCCTCTTCTGTGCTCTCTCACTCCCCCTCTCATTTGTGCTCTCTCCCCCCTCTCTTTTGCGCTCTCTCTCTCCCCCTCTCTTTTGCTCTCTCTCCCCCCTCTCTTTTGTGCTCTCTCCCCCCTCTCTTTTGCGCTCTCTCTCCCCCTCTTTTGCACTCTCTCTCTCCCCCCTCTCTTTGGCGCTCTCTCTCTCCACCCTCTTCTGTGCTCTCTCACTCCCCCTCTCTTTTGTGCTCTCTCTCCCCCCTCTCTTTTACGCTCTCTCCCCCCTCTCTTTTGTGCTCTCTCTCCCCCCTTTCTTTTGCGCTCTCTCTCTCCCCCTTTCTTTTACGCTCTCTCCCCCCTCTCTTTTGTGCTCTCTTTCCCCCTCTCTTTGTGCTCTCTCTCCCCCCTCTCTTTTGCGCTCTCTTCCCCCTCTCTTTTGCGCTCTCTCTCTCCCCCCTCTCTTTTGCGCTCTCTCTCTCCCCCCTCTTCTGTGCTCTCTCACTCCCCCTCTCTTTTGTGCTCTCTCTCCCCCCTCTCTTTTGCGCTCTCTCCCCCCTCTCTTTTGCGCTCTCTCCCCCTCTCTTTTGCGCTCTCTCCCCCTTCTCTTTTGCACTCTCTCTCTCTCTCCCCCCTCTCTTTTGTGCTCTCTCTCTCCCCCCCTCTCTCTCTCTTTCCCCCCTCTCTCTCTCTCCCCCCCCCTCTCTCTCCCCCCTCTCTATCTCTCTCCCCCTCTCTCTCCCCCCTCTCTCTCTCTCCCCCTCTCTCTCTCTCCTCTCTCTCTCTCTCCCCGCTCTCTCTCTCTCCCCCCTCCCCCTCTCCCCCTCTCTCTCTCCCCCCCTCTCTATCTCCCCCTCTCTCTCTCCCCTCCTCTCTCTCTCCCCTCCTTCTCTCCCCTCCACCTCTCTTTCCCCTCCCTCTCTCTCCCTCCTCTCTCTCCCCTCTCTATCTCTCTCCCCTTTATCTTGTGAGTGGCCGCGCCCACCCATGCCCCTTCATGCCTGGCCATGCCCCATTTACGGTCCTTCACATCTGGTCACGCCCCCTTCACAGTCCTTCACACCCGATCACGCCCTTCACATCTGGCCACGCCGCCTTCACAGTCCTTCACACCCGGTCACGCCCTTCACATCCGGCCACGCCCCCGATAACGCCCAGCCACGCCCACCTCCACCAAAGATCAGGTAGGGATCTCAAAGGCCAGGTGTGTTTGTCCTTGTGCTGTCTCTACTGCGCATGACAGCTTCGGACAAACACACTTGGCCTTTTATATACTAGGATTGTTTTGAGAAACAGAGATAAATATGACAGAGAAGTTGTGTTTATAAATGAGTTAAAAGTTTACCTTTGGGTCTGTTTAGGTTATGTGGATATATAATAATTAAGGGTATATTAGATTATTAAGTAGAATTATATTAGAACCCCTGTAAGGAATTCATTTGAATGTTCTGCTTAAATGGACAATAAACCTAGAAAATAATGTTATATAATTCTGCACATAGTGCAGAATTATATATCATTATCTTAGCCAAACTTTATTCAACATAATATTGCCGGTGAAATTTAATTTAAAAAAAGAGGGTTTTTCAGACCGCCGCTCTTGCTCTACTGAGCGGGTCTGGTTTTCCCCCTGAGCGCATCTGGGCAGCTGTCTAGTCACAGCGTGGCCCGATCGCGCCATTACACTCAATGCAGCTTGCTCCTGCTCTGTCTGATAGTGAGAGCGAGCTGCATTGAGTGTAATTGAGTGATCGGGCCGAGCTGTGACTAGACAGCTGCCCAGATGCGCTCAGGGGAAAAACCAGACCCGCTCAGTAGAGCAAGAGTGGCGGTCTGAAAAATCCTCTTTTTTAATCAAATTTGACCGGCCATATTATGTTGCATAGTTGCACTATGTGCAGAATTATATAACATTATTTTCGAGGTTTACTGCCCATTTAAGATGATGTTCTTTTGATATTATGTCTTTTTGGTTTGTTTCTTTGCCATGAGATCTATATATATTGAAAAACTGTATCATACATTCCTTTTTTGTTTTGTTTATGTCAATGGTTTACAATGTAGCTTCATGTAGCATTAATATCATGAATAAAGAAAATAAATAAAATAAAAAAACAACAATGAAAAGTGGTAGGAAACAAGGATCTTGCAGGGCGGAAAAATATAGAGCTAAAGTGAATGCAAATTTTGGTAGTTAATTTATTCAGTATTGATAATGACAATTTAATATGTTTGAATGCAGGTTTTTCACTTAATAATACTAATAAATGACAAGTGTGCAACTAGTATTTCCTATAATCTTGATAATGTCTATTATTATCACTGCACTGCAATGATAATGATAGCATTTGATTGTCCCCATGCAAGTTATAGATAGCTTTTGTAAATTCAAATGCATTTGTATATACTAGATAAAATGGTTAATTCTGGGTTTTGAGACTAATTAAAATGTAAAAAGCCTTGAAAGAACATTATGATTAATTTTAATAGACCCCACTAAACCTACCTCTTTAATAACACACAGATTAGTACTTACATAAATACATGAAAGCATACACACATATGCACATACACTTGTAAACTCATGGACTACCACATAAACGTATATGTACACACACATAAGCACTTTTTACATGTTTACAAGCATTTGTATATGAAAATCTCAGTGTACAAGAAGAGAATTATGACTGCATTTCTGTGTTTAGAGGCAAAATAAAACAGCCAGTATGACAAATTGTATTGCTCCAAAATCATATGACAATTTAATGTAATTGCACCATCCAGTATTCTGATTTACAGATTTAAATTGACCCAATTTTAGAATTTAGCATGAATCTCTCTTTCCCAATCAAGTGCCAGATAGCTAAAATTGTATGATCACAATATAGGAATGATTTCCTGTATTAACCCTAAAAGCATTTTTCAGCTTAAGGTAAATGCTTCATACCTCACCACTGTTACAGCTCTTGCAAGATTGTCATGGGTTGGGAGGTCTGTCCCTGGTTTCCAGGGAATTCCCTGAATCTGCCCACATGACACCATGTCCACACCCAAAGCCCATCCACACAGTTCCCCACCTACGACAAACCACATCCACAGCTTTTCCCATCAATATGGGAGGGTATATATAAGGTGAGATTTTGTAAATTTATTATGTAAATTCCTGTGGTCTGAAGACGGGGTGACCCCGAAACGTTACTGTTAAGAGGCAATAAATACCCATTGTGATTGAAGACCCCGTGAGTGTACCTCTTTGTTTTTCAACTTGTATATACACATATGTACAGTATGTATGTATATGTGTGCATATATATATATATATATATATATATACATAGATATATACCATATCCCTTTTTATCCTTTTTAACCTTCATAAAACATTTATATTAATTTATATGATTGTTCTTATTAGAAAGTGAATATATGAGTATATTAGCTTATTTTAATATGTTTTTTTTGTGTTATGTTAACATTTTTTTAACCCTTACACTTGACGCTAGGGGGCCGATTCATCAAGATCCTTAGGTAGCTGAATGCAGCTGTTTCGGCATGAGCCTTCAGGCTCACCAGAAACAGGAGTTAAGAAGCAGCGGTCTTAAGACCGCTGCTCCTTAACTCGTCCGCTACCTCTGAGGCGACAGACAGCAATCTGCCCGATCGCATATGATCGGGTTGATTGACACCCCCTGCTAGCAGCCGATTGGCCGCAAATGTGCAAGGGGTGGCATTGCACAAGCATTTCTAGTGAAATGCTTGTACAATGATAAATGAGTCTGAAGTTGTGCTAATACTTTGAGTACAGTTTTGTTTGTGCTCGAACACAAGTTTAGTTTCAACTCATAATATATGTGTTAGCATTGTAACAATATTGTTTATAGAGCACCACTTGTAATCTAGCCATATTTGCTCCAAGAAAATTAGTTTTCAATTTAAAGCAATGAAACTGAAGAACTCTTTAGCTGAAGTGATAGTTACTGCCAATGAAATAGAAAATTAAAAAAATATATATATTTTATTTTTTAACTAAAAAATAAAATCCAGGTTATGATTGCTTACACTTAGCACACTTAGGGCTCTATTACATATGCGGCGTCGCCCGCAAAAGCTGGCGCTGCCGGTCTTTACGCGGTTTTGCTATTACATATACAGCACCGTCTATAAATGTGGCACGTATATTTCACCCGTCGTCCGCAATTTTTACTCCCATAAGCTAACATGGGACGCGTCGCAAATCGGTATCCAATATTCAGCGCAGCACTCCCGCCTCGCAAACACTAGTTACATTTTATTAAACCTTAATCTGCCATCCCTAACATCGCCGACACCTACCTACATTTATTAACCCCTAGTCTGCCGCCCCCCAACGTCGCCGTCACTATATTAAATGTATTAACCCCTAAATCTAAGTCTAACCCTAACACCCCCCTTACTTAAATATAATTTAAATAAATCTAAATAAAATTACTACAATTAACTAAATTATTCCTATTTAAAACTAAATACTTACCTATAAAATAAACCCTAAGCTAGCTACAATATAACTTATAGTTACATTGTAGCTATATCAGGGTTTATTTTTTATTTTACAGGCAACTTTGTATTTATTTTAACTAGGTAGAATAGTTATTAAATAGCTATTAACTATTTAATAACTACCTAGTTAAAATAAAGACAAATTTACCTGTAAAATAAAACCTAACCTTAGTTACACTAACACTACACTATAATTAAATTAATTCCCTAATTTAACTACAATTAAATACAAATAAATACGATGATCTAAAGTATGAAAAAAACCCTACTAAATTACAGAAAATAATAAAATAATTACAAGTTTTTTAAACTAATTACACCTAATCTATTCCCCCTAATAAAATAAAAAAGCCCCCCAAAATAATAAAAAGCCCTACCCTATACTAAATTACAAATAGCCCTTAAAAGGGCCTTTTGCTGGGTATTGCCCCAAAGTAATCAGCTATTTTACCTGTAAAAAAAGTACAATACCCTCCCCCACATTAAAACCCCCCACCCACACACCTAACACTAACCCCTTGAAGATCACCTTACCTTGAGAAGTCTTCACCTAACCGGGCCGAAGTCCTCAACGAAGCAGGGCAAAGTGGTCCTCCAGGTGGGCAGAAGTCTTCATCCAAGCCGGGAAGAAGAGGTCCTCCAGACGGGCAGAAGTCTTCATCCAGACGGCATCTTCTATCTTCATTCATCCGGCGTGGAGTGGAGCCAGTCCATCTTCAAGACATCCGACGCGGAGCATCCTCTTCTTTCGACGTCGACTGTAGAATGAAAGTTCCTTTAAATGACGTCATCCAAGATGGCGTCCCTTCAATTCCGATTGGCTGATAGAATTCTATCAGCCGATCAGAATTAAGGTAAGAAAAATCCTATTGGCTGATGCAATCAGCCAATAGGATTGAAGTTCAATCCTATTGGCTGATCCAATCAGCCAATGGGATTGAGCTGGTATTCTATAGGCTGTTCCAATCAGCCAATAGAATGCAAGCTCAATCCTATTGGCTGATTGCATCAGCCAATAGGATTTTTCCTACCTTAATTCCGATTGGCTGATAGAATTCTATCAGCCAATCGGAATTGAAGGGACGCCATCTTGAATGACGTCATTTAAAGGAACCTTCCTTCTACAGTCAACGTTGAATGAAGAGGATGCTCCACGTCGGATGTCTTGAAGATGGAGCCGCTCTGCGCCGGATGGATGAAGATAGAAGATACCGTCTGGATGAAGACTTCTGCCCATCTGGCGGACCTCTTCTTCCCGGCTTGGATGAAGATTTCTGCCCATCTGGAGGACCACTTTGCCCGGCTTCATTGAGGACTTCGGCCTGGTTGGGTGAAGATTTCTCCCGGTAAGGTGATCTTCAAGGGGTTAGTGTTAGGTTTTATTAAGGGGGGTTTGGGTGGGTTTTAGAGTAGGGTTGAGTGTGTGGGTGGTGGGTTTTAATGTTGGGGGGGTATTGTACTTTTTTTTATAGGTAAAAGAGCTGATTACTTTGGGGCAATGCCCCGCAAAAGGCCCTTTTAAGGGATATTTGTAATTTAGTATAGGGTAGGGCTTTTTATTATTTTGGGGGGCTTTTTTATTTTATTAGGGGGATTAGATTAGGTGTAATTAGTTTAAAAAACTTGTAATTATTTTATTATTTTCTGTAATTTAGTGGCTTTTTTCATACTTTAGATAATTGTATTTAATTGTAGTTAATTTAGGGAATTAATTTAATTATAGTGTAGTGTTAGGTGTAATTTTAACTTAAGTTAGGTTTTATTTTACAGCTAAATTTGTATTTATTTTAACTAGGTAGCTATTAAATAGATAATAACTATTTAATAACTATTGTACCTAGTTAAAATAAATACAAAGTTGCCTGTAAAATAAAAATAAACCCTAAGCTAGCTACAATGTAACTATTAGTTATATTGTAGCTAGCTTACGGCTAGATTTGGAGTTTTGTCGGTAACGACCCGTGTAGTTAATGCCGGCTTTTTTCTGGCCGCACCATAAAAATAACTCTGGTAGTGAGAGTCCACATAAAGGCTGCGTTAGGCTCCAAAAAAGGAGCGTAGAGCATTTTTAACGCAGCTTCAACTCTCGATACCAGAGTTGCTTACGCAAGCGGCCAGCCTCAAAAACGTGCTCGTGCACGATTCCCCCATAGGAAACAATGGAGCTGTTTGAGCTGAAAAAAAAACCTAACACCTGCAAAAAAGCCGCGTTCAGCTCCTAACGCAGCCCCATTGTTTGCTATGCGGAAACACTTCCTACGTCTGCACCTAACACTTTAACATTTACCCCGAGTCTAAACACCCCTAACCTTACACTTATTAACCCCTAATCTGCCCCCCACAACGTCGCCTCCACCTGCCTACAATTATTAACCCCTAATCTGCCGACCGGACCTGAGCGCTACTATAATAAAGTTATTAACCCCTAATCCGCCTCACTAACCCTATAATAAATAGTATTAACCCCTAATCTGCCCTCCCTAACATCGCCGACACCTAACTTCAATTATTAACCCCTAATCTGCCGACTGGAGCTCACCGCTATTCTAATAAATAAAACCCTAACACTAACACCCCCCTAAATTAAATATAATTTTAATCTAATGAAATTAATTAACTCTTATTAAATAAATTATTCCTATTTAAAGCTAAATACTTACCTGTAAAATAAATCCTAATATAGCTACAATATAAATTATAATTATATTATAGCTATTTTAGGATTAATATTTATTTTACAGGTAACTTTGTATTTATTTTAACCAGGTACAATAGCTATTAAATAGTTAAGAACTATTTAATAGCTAAAATAGTTAAAATAATTACAAATTTACCTGTAAAAGAAATCCTAACCTAAGTTACAATTAAACCTAACACTACACTATCAATAAATTAATTAAATAAACTACCTACAATTACCTACAATTAACCTAACACTACACTATCAATAAATTAATGAAATACAATTCCTACAAATAAATACAATTAAATAAACTAGCTAAAGTACAAAAAATAAAAAAGAACTAAGTTACAAAAAATAAAAAAATATTTACAAACATAAGAAAAATATTACAACAATTTTAAACTAATTACACCTACTCTAAGCCCCCTAATAAAATAACAAAGCCCCCCAAAATAAAAAAATGACCTAGCTTATTCTAAATAACTAAAGTTCAAAGCTCTTTTACCTTACCAGCCCTGAACAGGGCCCTTTGCGGGGCATGCCCCAAGAAGTTCAGCTCTTTTGCCTGTAAAAAAAAACATACAATACCCAAGCCCCCCAACATTACAACCCACCACCCACATACCCCTAATCTAACCGAAACCCCCCTTAAATAAACCTAACACTAAGCCCCTGAAGATCTTCCTACCTTGTCTTCACCTCACTGGGTTCAACGATCTGTCCAGAAGAGCTCCTCCGATGTCCTGATCCAAGCCCAAGCGGGGGGCTGAAGAGGTCCATGATCCGGCTGAAGTCTTCATCCAAGCGGGGCAGAAGAGGTCTTCCATCCGATTGAAGTCTTCATCCAAGCGGGATCTTCTATGGTCATCCATCCGGAGCGGAGCGGCAGGATCCTGAAGACCTCCGACGCGGAACATCCATCCTGGCCGACGACTGAACGACGAATGACGGTTCCTTTAAATGACATCATCCAAGATGGTGTCCCTCGAATTCCGATTGGCTGATAGGATTCTATCAGCCAATCGGAATTAAGGTAGGAATATTCTGATTGGCTGATGGAATCAGCCAATCAGAATCAAGTTCAATCCGATTGGCTGATCCAATCAGCCAATCAGATTGAGCTTGCATTCTATTGGCTGTTCCGATCAGCCAATAGAATGTGAGCTCAATCTGATTGGCTGATCGGATCAGCCAATCAGATTGAACTTGATTCTGATTGGCTGACTCCATCAGCCAATCAGAATATTCCTACCTTAATTCCGATTGGCTGATAGAATCCTATCAGCCAATCGGAATTCGAGGGACGCCATCTTGGATGACGTCATTTAAAGGAACCGTCATTCGTCGTTCAGTCGTCGGCCAGGATGGATGTTCCGCGTCGGAGGTCTTCAGGATCTTGCCTCTCCGCTCCGGATGGATGACCATAGAAGATCCCGCTTGGATGAAGACTTCAATCGGATGGAAGACCTCTTCTGCCCCGCTTGGATGAAGACTTCAGCCGGATCATGGACCTCTTCAGCCCCCCGCTTGGGCTTGGATCAGGACATCGGAGGAGCTCTTCTGGACAGATCGTTGAACCCGGTGAGGTGAAGACAAGGTAGGAAGATCTTCATGGGCTTAGTGTTAGGTTTATTTAAGGGGGGTTTGGGTTAGATTAGGGGTATGTGGGTGGTGGGTTGTAATGTTGGGGGGCTTGGGTATTGTATGTTTTTTTTTACAGGCAAAAGAGCTGAACATCTTGGGGCATGCCCCGCAAAGGGCCCTGTTCAGGGCTGGTAAGGTAAAAGAGCTTTGAACTTTAGTAATTTAGAATAGGATAGGGCATTTTTTTATTTTGGGGGGCTTTGTTATTTTATTAGGGGGCTTAGAGTAGGTGTAATTAGTTTAAAATTGTTGTAATATTTTTCTTATGTTTGTAAATATTTTTTTATTTTTTGTAACTTAGTTCTTTTTTATTTTTTGTACTTTAGCTAGTTTATTTAATTGTATTTATTTGTAGGAATTGTATTTCATTAATTTATTGATAGTGTAGTGTTAGGTTAATTGTAGGTAATTGTAGGTAGTTTATTTAATTAATTTATTGATAGTGTAGTGTTAGGTTTAATTGTAACTTAGGTTAGGATTTCTTTTACAGGTAAATTTGTAATTATTTTAACTATTTTAGCTATTAAATAGTTCTTAACTATTTAATAGCTATTGTACCTGGTTAAAATAAATACAAAGTTACCTGTAAAATAAATATTAATCCTAAAATAGCTATAATATAATTATAATTAATATTGTAGCTATATTAGGATTTATTTTACAGGTAAGTATTTAGCTTTAAATAGGAATAATTTATTTAATAAGAGTTAATTAATTTCGTTAGGGGGGTGTTAGTGTTAGGGTTAGACTTAGCTTTAGGGGTTAATACATTTATTAGAATAGCGGTGAGCTCCAGTCGGCAGATTAGGGGTTAATGTTTGAAGTTAGGTGTCGGCGATGTTAGGGAGGGCAGATTAGGGGTTAATACTATTTATTATAGGGTTAGTGAGGCGGATTAGGGGTTAATAACTTTATTATAGTAGCGGTGCGGTCCGCTCGGCAGATTAGGGGTTAATAAGTGTAGGCAGGTGGAGGCGACATTGAGGGGGGCAGATTAGGGGTTAATAAATATAATATAGGGGTCGGCGGTGTTAGGGGCAGCAGATTAGGGGTACATAAGTATAATGTAGGTGGCGGTCGGCAGATTAGGGGTTAAAAAAATTTAATAGAGTGTCGGCGATGTGGGGGGACCTCGGTTTAGGGGTACATAGGTATTTTATGGGTGTTAGTGTACTTTAGAGTACAGTAGTTAAGAGCTTTATAAACCGGCGTTAGCCCAGAAAGCTCTTAACTAATGACTTTTTTCCTGCGGCTGGAGTTTTGTCGTTAGATGTCTAACGCTCACTTCAGACACGACTCTAAATACCGGAGTTAGAAAAATCCCATTGAAAAGATAAGATACGCAATTGACGTAAGGGGATCTGCGGTATGGAAAAGTCGCGGCTGAAAAGTGAGCGTTAGACCGTATTTTGAGTGACTTCAAATACCGGCGGTAGCCTAAAACCAGCGTTAGGAGCCTCTAACGCTGGTTTTCACGGCTAACGCCAAACTCCAAATCTAGGCCTTAGGGTTTATTTTATAGGTAAGTATTTAGTTTTAAATAGGAATAATTTAGTTAATTGTAGTAATTTTATTTAGAGTTATTTAAATTATATTTAAGTTAGGGGGGTTAGGGTTAGACTTAGTTTTAGGGGTTAATGACTTTAATATAGTGGCGGCGACGTTGGGGGCGGCAGATTAGGAGTTAATAATATAATGTAGGTGTCGGCGATGTCTGGGGTGGCAGATTAGGGGTTAATAAGTGTAATATTAGTGGTGTTTAGACTCGAGGTTCATGTTAGGGTGTTAGGTGTAAACGTAAATTTTCTTTCCCCATAGGAATCAATGGGGCTGCGTTAGGAGCTGAACGCTGCTTTTTTGCAGGTGTTAATTTTTTTTCAGCCGGCTCTCCCCCATTGATTCCTATGGGGAAATCATGCACAAGCATGTTTAGCCAGCTCACCGCTACCGTAAGCAGCGCTGGTATTGAGGTGAGATGTGGAGCAAAATTTTGCTCTCCGCTCACTTTTCTGCGGCTAACGCCGGGTTTGTAAAAACCCGTAATGCCAGTGCTGTCTGTAGGTGAGCGGTGACTGAAAACTGCTCGTTAGCACCGCACACCATTACCGACAAAACTCGTAATCTAGCCATAAATATGAATTAATCTAAAATTACAGAAAATAATAAAGCTAAATTTACATAAAATAAAAAAGAGAATTGCCAATAATTAAATAATTATACCTAATTCCTATGAAAATAAAAAAGTCCCCCCAAAATAAAAACACCCCCTAATCTAATGATAAACTACCAATAGCCCTTAAAAGGGCTTTTTGCAGGGCAATGCCCCAAGATAAACATTTCTTTTACACAAAAAAATTCTAAGTCCCCCCTAAAAGTCAAACCCCCCCACCCACCAAACCCCCCAAAATAAAAGCACCTAACACTAAAAAACCTAAACTACCCGTTGCCCTCAAAAGGGAATTTGTATGGGCATTGCCCTTAAAAGGGCATTTAGCTATTTTGCTGCCCTTAAAAGGGCATTAAGAATAACAGCTCTTTTAAGAAAAGCCCATCCCTAATCTAAATAAAAGAAACCCCCAAAAATCCTTTAAAAAGCCATAAGTCTAACCCCCAAATGGTACTCACCTGTCCTGAAATCCGGCAGAGAAGGTCCTGTTCCAGGCGGTGAAGTCTTCTTCCAAGCGGCAACCTCTTCTTTCTTCTTCCAGGATCCAGCTGGCGCGGAGGGCGGAGCTGAAGACCGATAACCACGGAGCTGAAGACCGGCGACCCTGGAACTGAAGACCGGTGACCACGGAGCCAGGGAGCATGGAGGATCCTCTTCATACGATCTCCGCTGTACACTGAATATGAATTCTTGGTACGCGATTAAAAATGGCATCCCTTGAATTCCTATTGGCTGATTTGAGCCTTCAAATTCAAATCAGCCAATAGGATGAGAGCTATTGAAATCCTATTGGCTGATTTGAATAGCCAATAGAATTTCAGTACCTCTTATCCTATTGGCTGATTTGAATTTGAAGGCTCAAATCAGCCAATAGGAATTCAAGGGATGCCATTTTTTTTTTTTTAAATGGAATTATTTTAATAAGTTGATACAATGAATGTTATGGTTAGGTTCTGAAATAGGAAAGAAAATGCTTTGGGAAATGAGAAGAAGGATCAATCAATTGATGGTGGAGACGTGACACTTTCTCCCAGGATGCTAAGAGGCGCCAGTAGAGTTTGCTGGCAGTATTTCCTCCATACCTGATGGGTGATGGGTGTCTGCATCTGGGTACTCCGTCCGTGTGTCTCCTGCTTGCTGTGCTCTCATAATGTCCCGGATCACACTGACAGCCATGTCATCCAAAGCCAGCTTCCCAATCTTGCTTGGGTTTAGTAAACCGTCAGGGGTTCTCAGCATTATCTTGTGTTCCTGCCGCACTGGTGTGTCTGCACGTGATGCTGCCGAAAATAGGACCTTGTAATGGGGGCTCTGAGAGACACGCAGTGGGCTCCAGCAGACAGGATAGATATGTGCCTCGTTCTCTCAGCTCTCCCATCACTACTTTGACATAGGGATGCAATTTTTAATTGCGTACCTTGAATTCCTATTCAGAGTACGGCGGAGATCGTATGAAGAGGATCCTCCATGCTCCATGGCTCCGCTGTTGCCGGTCTTCAGTTCCAGGGTCTTCAGCCCCGCCCTCCGCTCCGCACCAGCTGATTCCTGGAAAAAGAAAGAAGAGGTCGCCGCTTGGAAGAAGACTTCACCGCCTGGAACAGGACCTTCTCCATGGACTTCAGGACAGGTGAGTACCACTTGGGGGTTAGACTTAGGGTTTTTTAAGGGATTTTTGGGGGTTTCTTTTATTTAGATTAGGGATGGGCTTTTCATAAAAGAGCTGTTATCCTTAATTCCCTTTTAAGGGCAGCAAAAGAGCTAAATGCCCTTTTAAGGGCAATGCCCATACAAATGCCCTTTTGAGGGCAACAGGTAGTTTATTTTTTTTAGTGTTAGGTGCTTTTATTTTGGAGGGTTTGGTGGGTGGGGGGATTTGACTTTTAGGGGGGACTTAGACTTTTTTGTGTAAAATAGCTGTTTACCTTGGGGCATTGCCCTGCAAAAAGCTCTTTTAAGGGCTATTGGTAGTTTATCATTAGATTAGGGTGTGTTTTTATTTTGGGGGGCTTTTTATTTTTTATAGGGATTAGGTATAATTATTTAACTATTGACAATTCTCTTTTTTATTTTATGTAAATTTAGCTTTATTATTTTCTGTAATTTTAGATTTATTTATACTTAGTTTTATTTTAATTTTTAAAGTAATGGTAGTTTTTTTTAATTGTTATTTAGTTTTAGTTTAATTTGTGTAATAGGGTTAGTTTAGGGGATGTTAGGTTAGGGAGCTTAGTGTTTAACTATTTATGTTGTGGGTTATTGGCAGATTAGGGGTTAATAGATAGATTACTACGGTGGTGGGTAAAGCGCCTGAACTGTGCACCAATAGCTTCAAACAAAGGACGCCTAGACGGCCGATAAGTGGAAATGAATGATAGGATGTAAGAAGCACCTAAGGCAGGTGCAATGAATCTAATATATCTTTATGTGGTTAGCAAGCATACATGTAGTTTAATTATAAAGGTAAAAGTATAAAATATGCATATACAATAATTAAAAATGATACGTTACAATAAAACATATAAATTCTGCCTCGAACAATGTGTTGCTAAAAACAAGAATCTAACTGGTAATGTGCTTCAATAGGAAGCTAAACCACACATGTTACAGTGTGTGTGAGAATAGAAAAAATAGGAAAAATATAAAAAATGATTGAAAAAATGGTAAAAAATTAAAATTAAAAATTAAAAATATTAAGAATTAAGAATTAAGAATTAAAAATGAAAAATTAAAAATTAAAAATGAAAGTGTACTGGGTGCAATAGAAAAAACAAAGTTAGGTGTCCAAAAATATCATTGTGTCCAAAAATATCAAAAATATCCAAAAATATCCCAAAATATCCAAAAATATGAGTTTCACAATCCTGCTAAATTATAATCCAAGAGCAAAGGCACAAAAAAGAAAGTTAAACACAAACTTATTCCCTAGTGGTGAGAAGTGTCGTGGTGTAGTATATTTGTTTCCTGGTGGTGAGAAGTGTTGTGGTGATCCTGATGGTGAAAATCTTGTGATAGTTATCCTATTGGTCTTAATCCTCCATTACTGATAATGTCCTGTAAAATAGCTGGGTCGAAATGCGTTGACAGGAAGCTGGTAAGCTCTTTTCCAATCTTTTAATACTGGTTTGGACAATTTTGTACATGTTATTTTATTTTTACAGGACATTATCATTATCATTATAAAATGATCGCTAAGATGTGGTTAAATAAGGCCCCCGGTCCGGACTGCCTTTCCGGCAGAATTTTATAGAATACTGGCTCCAGAAATTATACCTACACTAGAAAATTTGTTTAATAATTATTTGTATACAGATAATTCTATCTCTTCTTATTTCTCTTCCGCTAATATAACATTAATCCTTAAAAAAGGTAAAAATTCTTAGGATCCGGCCTCTTATAGGCCTATATCTGTGCTTAACACGGATTATAAAATTCTAATGGCTATCTTAGCAGATAGACTCTCGTCATTTTGGGGTAATCTTATTCATCCAGACCAGACTGGTTTTATGAAATCAAGGTCTTCCACAAAGAATATTCGTAAAATAATGACTTTTCTGGATTACTTTTATTATCTAAAACATAAGGGGGAGAAAAAAGATCTAACAGATGATTATGCTATTCTCTCGTTAGACGCCGAAAAGGCATTTGATGCTATTGCATGGGGGCATCTGTTTAAAGTGTTGGAGAATTTTGGTTTTAAGAACCAATTCTTTCAGTTTATTCAAAAAATCTATACAAAACCAATCTCTTTCCTCATTGTTAATGGTTGTCTCTCTCAAAAAATTATCCTTGGACGAGGAACAAGACAGGGGTGCCCATTGTCGCCCCTGTTATTTAATCTCGCCCTGGAACCCTTGGCTATTCGTCTAAGGACTGTATTAAAAAGAATTAGTGTGGGTTCCTATACACTAAAAACTCTGCTATATGCAGATGATTTATTATTATTTTTAAGCGGTTCTTCCTACTCAATTCCTGTAGTATTACGGTGCTTAGAGGAGTTTAGCTCATTTGCTGGTTATAAAATTAATTTCAATAAAAGCGAGCTCATGTGGATAAATACATTTAGAACCAGCTTTCAAGATCACCCATTTAAAGTGGTTGAAGAAATTACTTATTTATGTATTGTTTTACATAAAAATCCAAAAAATTGGTACCGGCTCAATTTCACACCCCTGTTACAGAAAATTAAAAATTACTTGGAATTGTGGACATCATTTCGTCTATCTATCATGGCTCGTACTAATCTGGTTAAAACAATTATCTTCCCTCGACTGCTCTACCCCCTCCAGAATCTTCCCCTTTTTTTTCTTAGTAAGGACTTGCGGAATCTATATTCCTATTGCTCTAAGTTCATTTGGGACAATAAGAAAGTGCGTATCTCTTTGGACAGATTAATGCAAAAATTTGATGCAGCAGGCCTTGCCTTCCCCAATTTTAAACTATATAATTGGGCTTGCTTAATAAAAATGGCAATTGATTGGATTGTAGAAGCTGAGTTTCATCATTAGAGATGGAGACTTACTTGGTCTCCCCTTATACTCTTAAGGCAATATTACATTTACTGCTTCAATTATTACCAGGCAAATTAACTGCTCTAATCTCAATAAGAAATATAGTGACGGCGTGGCAGAGATGCTGCACAATGCTAGAAATAGATTTTAGATTTTCTGCTTTTTTGCCAATTGTTGGAAACCCACAATTCTCCCCTGGTAGTGATCAAATAGTGTTCACAGACTGGGCAGAAAAAGAGCTTAAATTTATTTCTCAGATTCTTACACAAGAGGGGCAGATAATATCATTTGAAACTTTGTCTCAAAGTTACCAGTTACCCAAATCCAATTTTGTTTGCGTATTTTCAAGTGCGTCATTTTATTAATACCAGAAAATGGGAAATGAGTAGAGTGGTTGCGTGGTCGGATCTCAATCTATGTATTCAAATATTTGCATCAGGTAATCCCTCTATCTCCCTTATGTACGATATTATGCTTTCTAAACAAACTCTAATTTGCTTAGATAAGTTGACTTTACTTTGGCTTCCTATTTTCCCTTTAGCTGCGCCTGAAAAAAATAAACAAAGTATATTAAATTTAAAGAAATGTGCGATCCCCGGGAGCTGGAGAGAATCCCATTTAAAACTTATTAACAATTATTATTTATCTCCAGTAAGATTAGTCAAGTTATATCCCGCTAATAATGGAACTTGTCCTCGCTGCAAGAAAGCTAAAGCAGATACCATACATATGTTTTGGTTTTGTCCAAAAATTTTACAACTATGGCGTAAGATAGAGTATTGGTTTAATTTACACTATAAGATAACAACTACATTTTCAGTGAATGAGATAGTATGGCTTAGCGATTCTAGCAATAGAGTCTTCCAAGTAAATGTTTTGAACACTATTATCTTAGGCCTAGATTTAGAGTTTGGCAGTAGCCGTGAAAACCAGCGTTAGAGGCTCCTAACGCTGGTTTTAGGCTACCGCCGGTATTTGGAGTCACTCAAAATAGGGTCTAACGCTCACTTTTCAGCCGCGACTTTTCCATACCGCAGATCCCCTTACGTAAATTGCATATCCTATCTTTTCAATGGGATTTTTCTAACTCCGGTATTTAGAGTCGTTTCTGAAGTGAGCGTTAGACATCTAACGACAAAACTCCAGCCGCAGGAAAAAAGTCAGTAGTTAAGAGCTTTCTGGGCTAACGCCGGTTTCTAAAGCTCTTAACTACTGTGCTCTAAAGTACACTAACACCCATAAACTACCTATGTACCCCTAAACCGAGGTCCCCCCACATCGCCGACACTCGGAAAAATTTTTTTAACCCCTAATCTGCCGACCGCCACCTACGTTATACTTATGTACCCCTAATCTGCTGCCCCTAACACCGCCGACCCCTATATTATATTTATTAACCCCTAATCTGCCCCCCTCAATGTCGCCTCCACCTGCCTACACTTATTAACCCCTAATCTGCCGACCGGACCTGAGCGCTACTATAATAAAGTTATTAACCCCTAATCCGCCTCACTAACCCTATCATAAATAGTATTAACCCCAATCAGCCAATCAGATTGAGCTTGCATTCTATTGGCTGATCGGAACAGCCAATAGAATGCAAGCTCAATCTGATTGGCTGATCGGATCAGCCAATCGGATTGAACTTGATTCTGATTGGCTGATTCCATCAGCCAATCAGAATATTCCTACCTTAATTCCGATTGGCTGATAGAATCCTATCAGCCAATCGGAATTCGAGGGACGCCATCTTGGATGACGTCATTTAAAGGAACCGTCATTCGTCGTTCAGTCGTCGGCCAGGATGGATGTTCCGCGGTGGAGGTCTTCAGGATGCTGCGGCTTCGCTCCAGATGGATGCCGCTTGGATGAAGACTTCAATCGGATGGAAGACCTCTTCTGCCCCGCTTGGATGAAGACTTCAGCCAGATCATGGACCTCTTCAGCCCCCCGCTTGGGCTTGGATCAGGACATCGGAGGAGCTCTTCTGGACCGATCGGTGAACCTGGTATGGTGAAGAGAAGGTAGGATGATCTTCAGGGGCTTAGTGTTAGGTTTATTTAAGGGGGGTTTGGGTTAGATTAGGGGTATGTGGGTGGTGGGTTGTAATGTTGGGGGGCTTGGGTATTGTATGTTTTTTTTTACAGGCAAAAGAGCTGAACTTCTTGGGGCATGCCCCGCAAAGGGCCCTGTTCAGGGCTGGTAAGGTAAAAGAGCTTTGAACTTTAGTAATTTAGAATAGGATAGGGCATTTTTTTATTTTGGGGGGCTTTGTTATTTTATTAGGGGGCTTAGAGTAGGTGTAATTAGTTTAAAATTGTTGCAATATTTTTCTTATGTTTGTAAATATTTTTTTATTTTTTGTAACTTAGTTCTTTTTTATTTTTTGTACTTTAGCTAGTTTATTTAATTGTATTTATTTGTAGCAATTGTATTTAATTAATTTATTGATAGTGTAGTGTTAGGTTAATTGTAGGTAATTGTAGGTAGTTTATTTAATTCATTTATTGATAGTCTAGTGTTAGGTTTATTTGTAACTTAGGTTAGGATTTCTTTTACAGGTAAATTTGTAATTATTTTTTTTTTTTTTTGCAAATAAATTTTTATTGAAGTTGAAACAAAGATTAACAAACAGTATTCACCTTTAAGATAATATTACATCCAATAAAGTATTACAATGCCTATAAGCAAATATTAGTGACAACACAGAATATGCATATAATAAGAGAAATACATATAAAAATTAACATGGTGCTAGGCAAAAGCTTAGGTGAAAGGAGTTAGAACTTCATTTTATATTATAGTACTAGCAAATGATCTCCACTACCTGATAGGAGACACTTATTGACATATCTGAATCAAGGTATCTGCCTGTAGAGGGTTAGCATATGAGACGGCCACTCTTGGGCCGAAATATATAAGGGGGGGGGGGGACTATCAGCGGGCAAAAGCCGCTTAAATATGTGGAAGGGGGGGGGGGTGTGGTGGAGGGCGGAGCCAGTTAGTATGTCAAATTTATAAACAAGGGTTACTTAGGGTATGAGAATTTATATGCATAGTTGAGGGGCTTTCAATAAGATAAATAAGGGAAGTTCTTAATAAAGTTATAAGAAGAGGGAAGAAATTAGTATGTATGAATTATTCAGGGTCGCTGGGTGAGCTCCTCTCCTGGGGAGATGTCAGCTATAGACGGTGCGGGAAAAAGGAAAAGGGATATGACCCGCAGGCAGCCAGTACCGGCAGGAAAGGGAGGAGAGGAACCCAACAGTAACAGGGTGTGAATTGTTAACACGTCACACTGCCTCGGCCGCTGGCAGTGCGTAAAAATGCCAAGATATACTGGGGTCACAGAAATTCTAATGTAATGTAACATAACACTTTCCACTATAATCCCCTGTAACATAAGGAGGCAACCATGTACAATCATTGATCCCAAACAAATTAGTAACCCCAAAGATTGCAACAACTAGGAATAAGGATATTCAGTATATATAATACTAGCACATTGCAGTAATATTGGTGATTCAAAGGACTATAGGCGAATATGACCTAGTAGGATAGGATTATGTATCAGAGTTAACGTTAGTTGCAAACATTATAGGACAGAGAACATTAAGCGCTATCTGAATATTACCTAAAGAAAACATATTGTGACACTGGACACTGACAACATCATATTAGGTATTTCCAAAATATATACTCAGTTTTAATTCCGTGGCCTTAATAACCGAAGTGCAATATAATATAACAGACTCGACACTTCTATCACATTGTAAACATGTGCAGAACATTGTATAGAGGAGAGAACAACTTTAGAAGGCATTGGGAGGACTGAGTATCTAAGTATTGAGCACACTGTATTAAAATTAACACTATATAATAATAAGTGATACATCATAGCAAGAGTTGCATGTGGATTAGTCAGGCATGTAATATAAACTATTATTGTGCATGAAACTAAACTTAATGATAAAGTTGGTGACTTAGAAAATGATCAAAATAAAAAAAAAAAAAAAAAAACAACAGTGTACCATGGAGATGTAGGAAAATATAACAGGAGCCTTGCATAAGACATATTAATAAGGAAATGAACTCCACTGTACATAGTATTCGATGTTGGTGTGGAGGGGCCCCACCCTAGACTACCACTATGCTGGGACTGATATCTAAGCCTACTCCGGATTCCCGGAGTAGTAATGTCAAAGCAAACGTAGTCGTTGCGGTTCTGCAGGGTCTCAGTGTTCAGTGAGGGCTTTTCAGGGATTACTCTTGCTGTGTCACTAAATGCGGCACTGCAAACTTGCGTGACAGGCTCCTTCAAGTTTCTCGGCACGGGAGAAATGTTCAGCTGTCAACTTGTCATAGGGGGCTCCCCCTGCGCAGTTGATAGTTTAGCCTTTTGATCCCCTGTGCCGACCTTATCCTCCCGTTCAAGTGTACTGTAAAATGAGGAAGGGCTCGCTGAGACACTGGGTATACCATCAATAAAATCCACCGTAGTCTCTATTAACTGCACCTCACATAAAGAAAGTTGTACTTTACCGCTCAGGAGGCTTGCTCTGCCTAGTCTGTCTCATATAGGGAACGACGGTTGTGCCATATCAGTTCTTAAACAAGCTGAAAGGTCATCGTAGTTAGCTGACACTTGAAAAGCGAGTTCCCACAGAGCCATATAAATGGTTGATGAGATTTCCTCCATGTCGGACGCCATAATTGCTGTAGGCCTTAGAGACCAGGGTGTTTCCCAGACTACAATGGCAATCCGTGGTATAATCTAGTATGGGAACAAAGTGGGGAGGTCCCCTAATCTTGTAGAAGTAATCCTATCTTCCCAGAGATGTTCTTAGATAAAGTTGCATATGTTTAGCTCCAATTAATCGTTATAATAAATATGTTTCTTCAGGAGCTCTTTGAAACACGTCCTCCATGCTTGGCTGATGGCTCCGCCCCCAATTTGTAATTATTTTAACTATTTTAGCTATTAAATAGTTCTTAACTATTTAATAGCTATTGTACATGGTTAAAATAAATACAAAGTTACCTGTAAAATAAATATAAATCCTAAAATAGCTATAATATAATTATAATTTATATTGTAGCTATATTAGGATTTATTTTACAGGTAAGTATTTAGCTTTAAATAGGAATAATTTATTTAATAAGAGTTAATTAATTTCGTTAGATTTAAATTATATTTAACTTAGGGGGGTGTTAGTGTTAGGGTTAGACTTAGCTTTAGGGGTTAATACATTTATTAGAATAGCGGTGAGCTCCAGTCGGCAGATTAGGGGTTAATGTTTGAAGTTAGGTGTCGGCGATGTTAGGGAGGGCAGATTAGGGGTTAATACTATTTATGATAGGGTTAGTGAGGCGGATTAGGGGTTAATAACTTTATTATAGTAGCGCTCAGGTCCGGTCGGCAGATTAGGGGTTAATAAGTGTAGGCAGGTGGAGGCGACGTTGTGGGGGGCAAATTAGGGGTTAATAAATATAATATAGGGGTCGGCGATGTTAGGGCAGCAGATTAGGGGTACATAGGGATAATGTAAGTAGCGGCGGTTTACGGAGCGGCAGATTAGGGGTTAATAATAATATGCAGGGGTCAGCGATAGCGGGGGCGGCAGAAAAGGGGTTAATAAGTGTAAGGTTAGTGGTGTTTAGACTCGGGGTACATGTTAGAGTGTTAAGTGCAGACGTAGGAAGGGTTACCGCATAGCAAACAATGGGGCTGCGTTAAGAGCTGAACGCGGCTTTTTTGCAGGTGTTAGGTTTTTTTTCAGCTCAAACAGCCCCATTGTTTCCTATGGGGGAATCGTGCACGAGCACGTTTTTGAGGCTGGCCGCGTCCGTAAGCAACTCTGGTATCGAGAGTTGAAGCTGCGTTAAAAATGCTCTACGCTCCTTTTTTTGGAGCCTAACGCAGCCTTTATGTGGACTCTCAATACCAGAGTTATTTTTATGGTGCGGCCAGAAAAAAGCCGGCGTTAGTTTTTCGGGTCGTTACCGACAAAACTCCAAATCTAGCGGTTTGTGACTAGATATCAAATTGTTAAAAATTGGAAATCTACTGCAGCTTCCGGTTTTTCACAGATTTTGAAACAGATTCAAAATCAAATCAAATATGAATCATTTCATTTGCAAAACACTTCGGAAAATAAAATAAAACTTTTTTTAGTTGGGTGGTTACCTATTATTTAATCTTACACATTAGTTATACAAAAAAGTATCCTCACCCCGTTTTTGTCGTCAAACTCTTTTATGGATTTAGTGGTGTTGGATCTTTTTCCACATTCCTGGATAACCAATTATAGAGAGGGATAAGAGAATTCTTCCTACCTCCCCTGGCTTGGGCACTTTTTTTTTTTTTTTTTTTTTCTCACTCCTCTTCCCTGGCTGAATGTTGTTTGTTTTTCTTATATTTTAAGGCAAAAAGAAAAAAATTCCAACATCTTGTACAAACCTGTTATATAGGGCCATTGCTTTGTTGTTTTCTTCATTTGAACATTGTATGATAAAGAAATACCTTGTTTATTTTTCTCTTGTTAATTGTATCCAGTCCACGGATCATCCATTACTTGTGGGATATTCTCCTTCCCAACAGGAAGTTGCAAGAGGATCACCCACAGCAGAGCTGCTATATAGCTCCTCCCCTCACTGCCATATCCAGTCATTCTCTTGCAACTCTCAACAAAGATGGACGTAGTAAGAGGAG
Source organism: Bombina bombina (assembly GCF_027579735.1). Lineage (NCBI taxonomy): Eukaryota > Metazoa > Chordata > Amphibia > Anura > Bombinatoridae > Bombina > Bombina bombina. Next base: position 521,114,524 of record NC_069500.1, on the reverse strand, counting down.
AGTGGTGTTTTATAGTTAGTTTTTTAACTTCAATCAAAAGTTTTTTATTTTTAAATGGTACCGGAGTGTACTGTTTCATCTCAGGCAGCATTAGAAGAAGAATCTGCCTGTGATTTCTATGATCTTAGCAGAAGTAACTAAGATCCACTGCCGTTCTCACATATTCTGAGGAGTGAGGTAACTTCAGAGGGGGAATGGCGTGCAGGTTTTCCTGCAATAAGGTATCTGCAGTTAACATCTGGTCTGCGAAAGGTCAAGGTTAGTGCTTTTCTGTGCAGATAAAAATACTGACAGAGACATTCAGCTTCCCTCTGCATGATACAGGACATCTCTGAAGGGCTCAAAAGGCTTCAAAGTCGTGTTTGAGGAGGGTAACAATCACAGTAGACTGTGGCAGTGGTTGTGACTGTGTTTAAAAAACGTTTTTGTCATTTATTATTCTGTTTTTGTTGTTAAGGGGTTAATCATCCATTTGCAAGTGGGTGCAATGCTCTGCTGACTTGTTACATACACTGTAAAAATTTTGTTAGTGTAACTGCCTTTTTTCACTATTATTTCAAATTTTGTCAAAATTTGTTTCTCTTAAAGGCACAGTAATGTTTTTTCATATTGCTTGTTAACTTGCTTTAAAGTGTTTTCCAAGCTTGCTAGTCTCATTGCTAGTCTGTACAAACATGTCTGAAACAGAGGATACTTTGTTTAAAAGCCATGGTGGAGCCCCATAGGAGAATGTGTACTAAATGTATTGATTTCACCTTAAACAGTAAAGATCAGTCTTTATCTATAAAAGAATTGTCACCAGAGGGGTCTGTCGAGGGGGAAGTTATGCCGACTAACTCTCCCCACGTGTCGGACCCTTCGCCTCCCGCTCAAGGGACGCCCGCTAATATGGCGCCAAGTACATCAGGGACGCCCATAGCGATTACTTTGCAGGACATGGCTACAATCATGAATAATACCCTGTCAGAGGTATTATCCAGATTGCCTGAATTGAGAGGCAAGCACGATAGCTCTGGGGTTAGACGAGATACAGAGCGCGTAGATGCTGTAAGAGCCATGTCTGATACTGCGTCACAATTTGCAGAACCTGAGGACGGAGAGCTTCAGTCTGTGGGTGACTTCTCTGAATCGGGGAGACCTGATTCAGAGATTTCTAATTTTAAATTTAAGCTTGAGAACCTCTGTGTATTGCTTGGGGAGGTATTAGGTGCTCTGAATGACTGTGACACAATTGCAGTGCCAGAGAAATTGTGTAGGCTGGATAAATACTATGCAGTGCCGGTGAGTACTGATGTTTTTCCAATATCTAAAAGGCTTACAGAAATTATTAGTAAGGAGTGGGATAGGCCCGGTGTGCCCTTTTCCCCACCTCCTATATTTAGAAAAATGTTTCCAATAGATGCCACTACACGGGACTTATGGCAGACTGTCCCTAAGGTGGAGGGAGCAGTTTCTACTTTAGCAAAGCATACCACTATCCCGGTTGAGGACAGTTGTGCTTTTTCAGATCCAATGGATAAAAAATTAGAGGGTTACCTTAAGAAAATGTTTATTCAACAAGGTTTTATTTTACAGCCCCTTGCATGCATTGCACCTGTCACTGCTGCGGCGGCATTCTGGTTTGAGGCCCTGGAAGAGGCCATCCATACAGCTCCATTGACTGAAATTGTTGACAAGCGTAGAACTCTTAAGCTAGCTAACTCATTTGTTTCTGATGCCATTGTTCATCTGACTAAACTAACGGCTAAGAATTCCGCGTAGGGCTCTATGGCTCAAATCCTGGTCAGCTGATGTGTCTTCAAAGTCTAAATTACTCAACATTCCTTTCAAGGGGCAGACCTTATTCGGGCCTGGTTTGAAAGAAATTATTGCTGACATTACTGGAGGTAAGGGTCATACCCTTCCTCAGGACAGGGCCAAATCAAAGGCCAAACAGTCTAATTTTCGTGCCTTTTGAAATTTCAAGGCAGGTGCAGCATCAACTTCCTCTGCTTCAAAACAAGAGGGAACTTTTGCTCAATCCAAGCAGGCCTGGAAACCTAACCAGTCCTTGAACAATGGCAAGCAGGCCAGAAAGCCTGCTGCTGCCTCTAATACAGCATGAAGGAGCGGCCCCCTATCTGACAACGGATCTAGTAGGGGGCAGACTCTCTCTCTTTGCCCAGGCGTGGGAAAGAGATGTTCAGGATCCCTGGACGTTGGAGATCATATCTCAGGGATATCTTCTGGACTTCAAAGCTTCTCCTCCACAAGGGAGATTTCACCTTTCAAGATTATCTGCAAACCAGATAAAGAAAGAGGCATTCCTAAGTTGCGTACAAGATCTCCTTGTAATGGGAGTGATCCATCCAGTTCTGCGGACGGAACAAGGACAGGGGTTTTATTCAAATCTGTTTGTGGTTCCCAAAAAAGAGGTAACCTTCAGACCAATTTTGGATTTAAAGATCCTAAACAAATTCCTCAGAGTTCCGTCATTCAAGATGGAAACTAGTCGAACCATTTTACCCATGATCCAAGAGGGTCAGTACATGACCACAGTGGACTTAAAGGATGCCTAGCTTCACATTCCGATTCACAAGAATCATCATCAGTTCCTGAGGTTTGCCTTTCTAGACAGGCATTACCAATTTGTAGCTCTTCCATTCGGGTTGGCTACAGCCCCAAGAATTTTTACAAAGGTTCTGGGCTCACTTCTGGCGGTCCTAAGACCGCGAGGTATAGCGGTGGCTCCTTACCTGGACGATATCCTGATACAGGCGTCAAGCTTTCAAATTGCCAAATCTCATACAGAGATAGTTCTGGCATTCCTGAGGTCGCATGGGTGGAAAGTGAACGAAGAAAAGAGTTCTCTATCTCCTCTCACGAGGGTTTCCTTCCTAGGGACTCTAATAGATTCTGTAGAAATGAAAACTTACCTGACGGAGTCCAGGTTATCAAAACTTCTAAATGCTTGCCGTGTTCTTCACTCTATTCCGCGCCCCACGGTTGCTCAGTGCATGGAAGTAATCGGCTTAATGGAAGCGGCGATGGACATAGTGCCATTTGCGCGCCTGCATCTCAGACCGCTGCAATTATGCATGCTCAGTCAGTGGAATGGGGATTACACAGATTTGTCCCCTCTACTAAATCTGGATCAGGAAACCAGAGATTCTCTCGGGCCCATCTGTTCAAGGGTATGACCTTTCGCAGACCAGATTGGACAATTGTAACAACAGATGCCAGCCTTCTAGGTTGGGGTGCAGTCTGGAACTCCCTGAAGGCTCAGGGTTCATGGACTCAGGAGGAGAAACTCCTCCCAATAAATATTCTGGAGTTAAGAGCAATATTCAATGCTCTTCTGGCTTGGCCTTAGCTAGCAACACTGAGGTTCATCAGATTTCAGTCAGACAACATCACGACTGTGGCTTACATCAACCATCAAGGGGGAACCAGGAGTTCCCTAGCGATGTCAGAAGTCTCCAAGATAATTCGCTGGGCAGAGACTCACTCTTGCCACCTGTCAGCGATCCATATCCCAGGTGTAGAGAACTGGGAGGTGGATTTTCTAAGTCGTCAGACTTTTCATCCGGGGGAATGGGAACTCCATCCGGAGGTGTTTGCTCAATTGGTTCTCCGTTGGGGCAAACCAGAATTGGATCTCATGGCGTCTCGCCAAAACGCCAAGCTTCCTTGTTACGGATCCAGGTCCAGGGACCCAGAAGCGGCACTGATAGATGCTCTAGCAGTGCCTTGGTTCTTCAACCTGGCTTATGTGTTTCCACCGTTTCCTCTGCTCCCTCGTCTGATTGCCAAAATCAAACAGGAAAGAGCATCAGTGATATTGATAGCGTCTGCGTGGCCACGCAGGACCTGGTATGCAGACCTAGTGGACATGTCATCCTTTCCACCATGGACTCTGCCTCTGAGACAAGACCTTCTAATACAAGGTCCTTTCAATCATCAGAATCTACTTTCTCTGAGACTGACTGCATGGAGATTGAACGCTTGATCCTATCAAAGCGTGGCTTCTCCGAGTCAGTAATTGATACCTTAATACAGGCACGAAAGCCTGTCACCAGGAAAATTTACCACAAGATATGGCGTAAATATCTTCATTGGTGTGAATCCAAGAATTACTCATGGAGTAGGGTTAGGATTCCTAGGATATTGTCCTTCCTCCAAGAGGGTTTGGACAAAGGATTATCAGCTAGTTCTTTAAAGGGACAGATTTCTGCTCTGTCTATTCTTTTACACAAGCGTCTGGCAGAAGTTCCAGACGTTCAGGCATTTTGTCAGGCTTTAGTTAGAATTAAGCCTCTGTTTAAACCTGTTGCTCCTCCATGGAGCTTAAACTTGGTTCTTAAAGTTCTTCAAGGGGTTCCGTTTGAACCCCTTCATTCTATTGATATCAAACTTCTTTCATGGAAAGTTCTTTTTCTGATGGCTATTTCCTCGGCTCGAAGAGTCTCGGAGTTATCTGCCTTACATTGTGATTCTCCTTATCTGATCTTTCATTCAGATGAAGTTGTTCTGCGTACAAAACCTGGGTTTTTACCTAAGCTGGTTTCTAACAAGAATATCAATCAAGAGATTGTTGTTCCATCATTATGTCCTAATCCTTCTTCAAAGAAGGAACGTCTTTTGCATAATCTAGACGTAGTCCGTGCCTTGAAGTTTTACTTACAGGCTACTAAAGATTTTCGCCAAACATCTAACCTGTTTGTTGTTTACTCTGGACAGAGGAGAGGTCAGAAGGCCTCGGCAACCTCTCTTTCTTTTTGGCTTCGGAGTATAATCCGTTTAGCCTATGAGACTGCTGGACAGCAGCCTCCTGAAAGGATTACAGCTCATTCTACTAGAGCTGTGGCTTCCACCTGGGCCTTTAAAAATGAGGCCTCTGTTGAACAGATTTGCAAGGCTGCAACTTGGTCTTCCCTTCATACTTTTTCCAAATTTTCCAAATTTGATACTTTTGCTTCTTCGGAGGCTGTTTTTGGGAGAAAGGTTCTACAGGCAGTGGTTCCTTCCGTTTAAGTTCCTGCCTTGTCCCTCCCATCATCCGTGTACTTTAGCTTTGGTATTGATATCCCACAAGTAATGGATGATCCGTGGACTGGATACACTTAACAAGAGAAAACATAATTTATGCTTACCTGATAAATTTATTTCTCTTGTAGTGTATCCAGTCCACGGCCCGCCCTGTCCTTTTCAGGCAGGTCTAAATTTTAATTAAACTACAGTCACCACTGCACCCTATGGTTTCTCCTTTCTCGGCTTGTTTCGGTCGAATTACTGGATATGGCAGTGAGGGGAGGAGCTATATAGCAGCTCTGCTGTGGGTGATCCTCTTGCAACTTCCTGTTGGGAAGGAGAATATCCCACAAGTAATGGATGATCCGTGGACTGGATACACTACAAGAGAAATAAATTTATCAGGTAAGCATAAATTATGTTTTTTTATTTGTACTGTATTACACCGAACTCGGTGTGGTACATAAAGGTGAAACGCATTTGATTGTACTTTTTTGTTGGAAATTTAAATAAATATATAAAAAAAAAGAATTTATAAGTGAGGCATTAACAATAGAATTATACAAGAATTTATAAGTGAGGCATTAACAATAGAATTATACAAGAATTGAACAAGGATTAGGCAAGGGACACGACACAAGGCAATTACTTCTGTAATATGTTTCATATACCTTATTGTTTTTTCTTATGCAATTGCTACTGTAATTCTGTGTCTTATGTGTGTTTAACTGGTTCCCACTTTTGTAAAAATGCTCAATATGTTCATATTCATTTTAGCTACATCTTGTCTCTATAACAAACTACATTATTTAATTACTCCTTCTCCCTCTCCATCTGCACTGTTAATTAGCCCATCTCTCTTAAACTCACCTTACTTTTGTACTCATGAACTTTACCTATTCCTAAACACTCTCTCTCCCCCCTGCAGCTCGTTTTAAAAGCAGTCTCCCTACTGCAAATCCGTATCTCATCTCATGTCACTCTCCCTCTTGCTTGTACTTACTGCTGGTGACATCTCCCCTAATCCTGGTCCCCAACCACTGCCTAGAAAGTGCACATCCATGTGTACCGTCCCATAGACTCAGAAAACAAAACTCTGCAAACCTTACTCATATTTCTCTTGCATCAAAAGCCACTACCCCTTTCACTTGCGCACTCTGGAACTCTCGCTCTGTTTGCAACAAGCTCAGTTCTATACATGACCTCTTCATCTCCCGCTCCCTCAACCTTCTGGCCCTAACAGAAACCTGTCTCTCTCCCCTAGACACAGCATCCACTGCTGCTCTGTCACATGAAGGTCTCCACTTCAGCCACACTCCTAGGACTGGTAATAGACAAGGAGGTGGTGTAGGTATTTTACTTTCCTCTAGTTGCACCTTTCAACAAATACATCCCATCTCTTCCTTCACATTTCCCTCATTTGAAACCCACATGATTCGCTTATTCTCCCCTCTCTGTGCTTGTTGCAATCATATAACGACCCCCTGACTCCTCAACTCAATTTCTAGATCGCTTGGCTGCCTGGCGACTTCAACATCCCTCTTGACAATCCTACTGCCTCATCTGCAAAACAACTTCTGCAACTCACTTCCTCTTTCAGTCATAATGGACTGATTCTCCCACTCACAAAGACAGTCACTCTCTTGACCTGATCTTTAGCTATCAATGCACTCTTTCAAACTTCACAAACTCCCCCTTTCCTCTTTCTGACCACCATCTCCTTACTTGCAACATATCATCCCTCTCTACAACTCTCCCTCCTTCTACTCCTTACACCAAACTTCACAGAAGCATTATGTCTTTAGATCAGCAACAGCTTGCTAATTCCCTCAAACCTCTCCTCTCATCCTTCTCCTCCTTTACCTGCCCCAAACAATCTATCTGCCACTATACTTCCACCCTTATATCCGTCCTTGACAATCTCGCCCCTCTTACCATTGTTTGGAAATCACACACTCATCCTCAGCCCTGGCATACTCCTCTGACACGGTACCTACGCAGATGTTCCTGTACTGCTGAACGGCACTGGAGAAAATCTCGGAGTTCAGCTGATTTTCTTCAGTACAAATTCCTCTTGAACTCCTACTATTCTGCCCTTAATCTCCATAAACAACACTACTTCTCTACTCTTATCTCTAATCTTTCTTCAAACCCAAAACGCCTGTTCTCCACTTTCAATACTCTTCTCCGCCCTCCCCACCTCCTATTACAACTTCTCTGTCAGCTCAAGACTTTGCCAGCTACTTCAATAACAAAATTGACACCATCAGAAATGAAATCAGCTGTCAACAAAATTACATTCTCTCCCCTCCTCAAATGCTCTCACTCAACCACAACCCACATAACCTTAAACTTAGCTCATTCTCCACTGCTACTGAGGAAGAAGTTTTGGCATTTATACTGTGCTCTCACTACCTGTCCCCTTGACCCTATCCCCTCACAGCTACTCCCCTCCATCTCTGCTACCCTTACCCCTATATTAACACACATTTTCAACCTCTCTCCCTCAGCACTGGTATATTTCCCTCATCGCTGAAACATGCACTGGTCACACCTATCCTCAAAAAACCTTCCCTTGATCCTATCTCCCCATCCAACTACCGCCCTATTTCCCTCCTCCCTCTTGCCTCAAAGCTTCTCGATAAACTAGTATATGCACACCTATCCCATTTCCTTAAGTTAAACTCCCTTCTTGACCCACTGCAATCTGGATTTCGTCCCCATCACTCCACAGAGACAGCTATTGTTAAGGTTACCAATGACCTACTTACATCAAAATCAAAAGGCCACTTCTCTCTGCTTATCCTTCTTGATCTGTCCGCAGCCTTTGACATTGTTGACCACCCTCTTTTGCTCCAAACCATCCAATCCTTCGGTATCTGTGACACAGCCCTTTCGTAGCTCTCTTCCTACCTGTCAAACCGTAACTTTAGTGTAGCCTTCTCTGGGGCCTCCTCTGCCCCGTCACCACTTTCTGTCGGAGTACTGCAAGGTTCTGTCCTCGGTCCCCTTCTCTTCTCAATCCACACATCATCACTAGGTTCCCTAATATAGTCCCACAGTCATTTGTATGCCGACGACACCCAAATCTACTTCTCTGCACCAGACCTATCTCCTTCCTTCTAACCCGTGTCACTAACTGTCTTTCTCACATCTCTTCCTGGATGTCCTCTCACTACCTCAAGCTAAATCTCTCCAAAACTGAGCTCCTCATTTTCCCCCCTTCTTCAAAAATCTCCACCCCAATCTCTCTATAACTGTCGACAACTCCATCATTACCCCTACCCCGTATGCCCGATGTCTCGGGGTCACATTTAACTCAGATCTTATTTTCACTCCTCACATTCATTTCTTGGCTAAAGCCTGCCGCTTCCACCTTAAAAATATCTCTAAAATTAGACACTTCCTTACACAAGACACAACTAAGATTTTAATCCACTCTCTCATTCTTTCCCGCCTCGATTACTGTAACTCTTTCCTCTATGGTCTTCCCACCTGCCACCTAGCTCCTTTACAATCCATAATGAATGCCTCTGCCAGACTCATCTTCCTTACACGTCGCTCTTCATCTGCTGCACCTCTCTGCCAATCCCTTTACTGGCTTCCTCTTGCCTCTAGGATCAAACACAAAATTCTCACTCTGACATACAAAGCCCTCAACTGCACTGCTCCCCCCCATATCTCAGACCTTGTCTCCAGATACTCTCCCTCTCATCTCCTTCGCTCTGCTCACAACCTCCTACTCTCCTCCTCTCTGGTTACCTAATGCACTCCCATTTACAGGACTTCTCCAGACTGGCTCCCATCTTGTGGAACTCTCTGCCTCACCCCACAAGACTCTTCCCTAGTTTTGAAAGCTTCAAGCGCTCCCTAAAAACTCTACTGTTCAGGGATGCATACAACCTATGCTAACCTTACTTTATTCCAGTTCCACTCCTCCATTGCTATCCCCTGTAAGCTGAAGAGGCCAGCTGTTTGTAGATCACCTTCTTAAGAGTGGGCTACAACAGTGCAACTCTTGGCAGGGCCCTCTACCCATTTGATCCCTATAATTGTTTTGTTGTACTCCCACTTTGTTTATAGCACTGCGGAATCTGTTGGCGCTCTAAAAATAACCGATAATAATAATAAATAATAATACTAAGTTTGTGGCAGACACTGCAAGGGCTAGTCACGGACACCAGTGTCTGTGTACGGGCACCTTGCCTATCCCTGGTCCAGTTAGGTGTGGGTCTATCTTGGATTGTGCTGACTAAAGTCCAGGCAAATACCTTGTAGTCCTCATTGAACTGTTAATCATCCAAATCAGGATATAAGAAAGAAAGAGGACACATTTACATATTGACAATTTCAACTAACTAACTAACTAACTAACTAACGGCTAGATTACGAGTTTTGCGGTAAGAGCTGCTCGGTGCTAACTTGCAAGTTATTGTCACCGCTCACTTCCCTATAGTGCTGCTATTACAGGTTTTCATAAACCTGTCGTTAGCAGGCAATAAGTGAGCGTAGAGCAAAATTGAGCTCCATACCGCACTCCAATACCAGCACTGCTTTGAGCTGGTTTTACGTGCTCGTACGCGATTTCCCCATAGACATTAATGAGGAGAGCCGGCTGAAAAAAATCCTAACACCTGCAATAAAGCAGCGTAAAGCTCCATAACCCAGCCCCAATGATTCCTATGGGGAAAGAAAAGTTATGTTTACACCTAGCACCCTAACCTAAACCCCGAGTCTAAACACCCCTAATTCTTTCGCCCCTGACATCGCCAACACCTACATTATACTTATTAACCCCTAATCTGCCGCCTCCGACATCGGAACAGCCAATAGAATGTGAGGTCAGTCCGATTGGCTGATTGGATCAGCCAATCGGATTGAACTTCAATCTGATTGGCTGATTGCATCAGCCAATCAGATTTTTCCTACCTTAATTCCGATTGGCTGATAGAATCCTATCAGCTAATCGGAATTTGAGGGACGCCATCTTGGATGACGTCATTTAAAGGAATCTTCATTAGGACTTAAGACATCGTACGAAGAGGATGGCTCAGCGTCGGATGGATTCAAGATTGCTCTTCTCCACTCCGGTTGATTGAAGATTGAAGATGCCGCTTGGATGAAGACGTCTGCCGCTCTTCTGCCCCGATCGGATGAAGACTTCTGCCGCTCTGGATGTCCACTTATGGCCCATCGGTGTCCGGCTGGGTGAACACAGCTCCAGGTAGGGTGATCTTCAGAGGGGGTAGTGTTAGTTTTTTTTAGGGGGGATCAGGTGGGGTTTAGAGTAGGGGTATGTGGGTGGTGGGTTGTAATGTTGGGGGGGTATTGTATTTTTATTTACAGGTAAAAGAGCTGATTACTTTGGGGCAATGCCCCGCAACAAGCCCTTTTAAGGGCTGGTAAAAGAGCTGATTACTTTGTAATTTAGGATAGGGTAGGGCATTTTATTATTTTGGGAGGAATTTTTATTTTATTAGGGGGCTTAGATTAGGTGTAATTAGTTTAAACTTCTTGTTAATTTTTTATTTTATTTTGTAATTTAGTTTTTTTTGCACTATAGTTTAGTTTATTTAATTGTATTTTAGTTTAGCTAATTGTAGGTAATTTATTTAATTAATTTATTGATAGTGTAGTGTTAGGTGTATAGGATTTATTTTACAGGTAATTTTGTAATTATTTTAACTAGGTAGCTATTAAATAGTTATTAACTATTTAATAGCTATTGTACCTAGTTAAAATAAATACAAAGTTTCCTGTAAAATAAATATAAAGCCTAAAATAGCTACAATGTAACTATTAGTTACATTGAAGCTATGTTAGGGTTTATTGTATAGGTAAGTATTTAGTTTTAAATAGGATTAATTTATTTAATGATATTAAATTTAGTTCGTTTAATTTAAATTATATTTAAGTTAGGGGGGTGTTAGGGTTAGTGTTAGACTTAGGTTTAGGGGTTAATAACTTTATTATAGTAGTTGCGACATTGGGGGCGGCAGATTAGGGGTTAATAATTGTAGGTAGGTGGCGGCGATGTTAGAGAGGGTAGATTAGGGGTTAATAAAATTTATTATAGTGTTTGCGAGGCGGGAGTGCGGCGGTTTAGGGGTTAATACATTTATTATAGTGGCGGCGAGGTCCGGTCGGAAGATTAGGGGTAAATCAATGTAGGTAGGTGGCGGCGACGTTGGGGGGGGCAGATTAGGGGGTAATAAATATAATGTTGGTGTCGGCGATGTTAGGGGCAGCAGATTAGGGGTTCATAGGTATAATGTAGGTTGAGGCAGTGTCCGGAGCGGCAGATTAGGTGTTAAAAAAAAATTATTATAGGGTTTGCAATGTGGGGGGGCCTCGGTTTAGGGGTTCATAGGTAGTTTATGGGTGTACTTTATAGCACAGTAGTTGAGAGCTTTATGTTCCCGCGTTAGCCCATAAAACTCTTAACTACTGACTTTTTTTGGCGGTAGGAGTCTTGTCGGTAGAGGGTCTACCGCTCACTTCTTCCAAGACTCGTAATACCAGCGTTAGGCAAATCCCATAGAAAAGATAGGATACACAATTGACGTAAGGGGATCTGCGGCAGCCTCGAGTTGCGGAAAGAAAGAGAGCGGTAGACCCTTTCCTGTCTGACTCTAAATACCAGCGGGCATTAAAAAGCAGCATTAGGACCCCTTAACGCTGCTTTTTACGGCTAATGCCAAACTCTAAATCTAGGCGCTTGTCTCCAGATACTCTCCCTCCCGTCCCCTTTAATCTGCTCACAACCTCCTAGTCTCCTCCTCTCTGGTTACCTCATCGCACTCCCATTTACAGGACTTCTCCATACTGGCTTCCATCTTATGGAACTCTCTGCCTCACCCCACAAGACTCTCCCCTAGTTTTGAAAGCTTCAAGCGCTCCCTAAAAACTCTACTGTTCAGGGATGCATACAACCTATGCTAACCTTACTTTATTCCAGTTCCACTCCTCCATTGCTATCCCCTGAATCCCCTTAGCATGTAAGTCTAAGAGGTCAGCTGTTTGTAGATCACCTTCTTAAGAGCGGTCTACAACAGTGCAACTCTTGGCAGGGCCCTCTACCCATTTGATCCCTATAATTGTTTTGTTGTACTCCCCCTTTGTTTATAGCACTGCGCAATCTGTTGGCGCTCTACAAATAACCGATAATAATAATAAATAATAATACTAAGTTTGTGGCGGACACTGCAAGGGCTAGTCACGGACACCTGTGTCTGTGTACGGACACCTTGCCTATCCCTGGTCCAGTTACGTGTGGGTCTTTCTTGGATTTTGCTGAATAAAGTCCAGGCAAAGAGCTTGTAGTCCTCATTGGACTGTTAATCATCCAAATCAGGAAATAAGAAAGAAAGTGGACACAACTACATACTGACAATTTTACTAACTAACTAACTAACTAACTAACTAACTAACTAACTAACTAACTAACGGCTTGATTACGAGTTTTGCGGTAAGAGCTGCTCGGTGCTAACTTGCAAGTTATTGTCACCGCTCACCTTCCTATAGCGCTGCTATTACAGGTTTTCATAAACCTGGGGTTAGCAGGCAATATGTGAGCGTAGAGCAAAATTGAGCCCCATACCGCACTCCAATACCAGCGCTGCTTTGAGCTGGTTTTACGTGCTCATGCATGATTTCCCCATAGACATCAACGGGGAGAGCCGGCTGAAAAAAAGCCTAACACCTGCAATAAAGCAGCGTAAAGCCCCAATGATTCCTATGGGGAAAGAAAAGTTATGTTTACACCTAGCACCCTAACATAAACCCGAGTCTAAACACCCTTAATTATTTTGCCCCTGACATTGCTGACACCTCCATAATACTTATTAACCCCTAATCTGCCACCCCCGACATCGCTGCCACCTATATTACACTTATTAACCCCTAATCTGCCGCCCCTAACATCGCCGCCACCTTTGTTCACTTATTAACCTTACACTATAATTAAATCAATTACATTTATTAAATACAATTAACTAAGGCCTAGATTTGGAGTTTTGCGGTAGCCGTGAAAACCAGCGTTAGAGGCTCCTAACGCTGGTTTTAGGCTACCGCCGGTATTTGGAGTCAGTCAAAAAAGGGTCTAATGCTCACTTTTCAGCCGCGACTTTTCCATACCGCAGATCCCCTTACGTCATTTGTGTATCCTATCTTTTCAATGGGATCTTTCTAACTCCGGTATTTAGAGTCGTGGCTGAAGTGAGCGTTAGAAATCTAATGACAAAACTCCAGCCGCAGAAAAAAGTCAGTAGTTAAGAGCTTTCTGGGCTAACGCCGGTTCATAAAGCTCTTAACTACTGTGCTCTAAAGTACACTAACACCCATAAACTACCTATGTACCCCTAAACCGAGCCCCCCCCCCCACATCGCGACACTCGATTTAATTTTTTTAACCCCTAATCTGCCGACCGCCACCTACGTTATACTTATGTACCCCTAATCTGCTGCCCCTAACACCGCCGACCCCTGTATTATATTTATTAACCCCTAACCTGCCCCCCACAACGTCGCCGCCAGCTACCTACAATAATTAACCCCTAATCTGCCGACCGCAAAGCACCGCCACCTACATTATAGCTATGTACCCCTAATCTGCTGCCCCTAACACCGTCAACCCCTATATTATATTTATTAACCCCTAATCTGCCGCTCTCAACGTCGCCTCCACCTGCCTACACTTATTAACCCCTAATCTGCCGAGCGGATCTCACCGCTACTATAATAAAGTTATTAACCCCTAATCCGCCTCACTAACCCTATAATAAATAGTATTAATCCCTAATCTGCCCTCCCTAACATCGCCGACACCTAACTTCAATTAATAACCCCTAATCTGCCGACTGGAGCTCACCGCTATTCTAATAAATGTTGATTAACCCCTAAAGCTAAGTCTAACCCTAACACTAACACCCCCCTAAGTTAAATATAATTTACATCTAACGAAATTAATTAACTCTTCTTAAATAAATTATTCCTATTTAAAGCTAAATACTTACCTGTAAAATAAATCCTAATATAGCTACAATATAAATTATAATTATATTATAGCTATTTTAGGATTTATATTTATTTTACATGCCACTTTGTATTTATTTTAACCAGGTACAATAGCTATTAAATAGTTAAGAACTATTTAATAGCTAAAATAGTTAAAATAATTACAAATTTACCTGTAAAATAAATCCTAACCTAAGTTACAATTAAACCTAACACTACACTATCAATAAATAAATTAAATAAAATACCTATAATTATCTACAATTAAACCTAACACTACACTATCAATAAATAAATTAAATACAATTCCTACAAATAACTACAATGAAATAAACTAACTAAAGTACAAAAAATAAAAAAGAACTGTTACAAAAAATAAAAAAATATTTACAAACATAAGAAAAATATTACAACAATTTTAAACTAATTACACCTACTCTAAGCCCCCTAATAAAATAACAAAGCCCCCCAAAATAAAAAAATGCCCTACCCTATTCTAAATTACTAAAGTTCAAAGCTCTTTTACCTTACCAGCCCTGAACAGGGCCCTTTGCGGGGCATGCCCCAAGAAGTTCAGCTCTTTTGCCTGTAAAAAAAAACATACAATACCCCCCCCCCAACATTACAACCCACCACCCACATACCCCTAATCTAACCCAAACCCCCCTTAAATAAACCTAACACTAAGCCCCTGAAGATCTTCCTACCTTATCTTCACCATACCAGGTTCACCGATCGATCCAGAAGAGCTCCTCCGATGTCCTGATCCAAGCCCAAGCGGGGGGCTGAAGAGGTCCATGATCCGGCTGAAGTCATCATCCAAGCGGGAGCTGAAGAGGTCCATGATCCGGCTGAAGTCTTCATCCAAGCGGGAGCTGAAGAGGTCCATGATCAACGGCATCTTCAATCTTCTTTCTTCGGGAGCCATCATCTTCCATCCGACGCGGAACATCCTCTTCTCCCGACGCCTACTAGCCGAATGACGGTTCCTTTAAATTACGTCATCCAAGATGGCGTCCCTCGAATTCCGATTGGCTGATAGGATTCTATCAGCCAATCAGAATTAAGATAGGAATATTCTGATCGGAACAGCCAATAGAATGCAAGCTCAATCTGATTGGCTTATTGAATCAGCCAATCAGATTGAACTTGATTCTGATTGGCTGATTCCATCAGCCAATCAGAATATTCCTACCTTAATTCCGATTGGCTGATAGAATCCTATCAGCCAATCGGAATTCGAGGGACGCCATCTTGGATGACGTCATTTAAAGGAACCGTCATTCGGCTAGTAGGCGTCGGGAGAAGAGGATGTTCCACGTCGGATGGAAGATGATGGCTCCTGAAGAAAGAAGATTGAAGATGCTGTTGATAGAAGACTTCATCCGGATCGTGGACCTCTTCAGCTCCCGCTTGGAGGATGAAGACTTCAGCCGGATCATGGACCTCTTCAGCTCCCGCTTGGATGATGACTTCAGCTGGATCATGGACCTCTTCAGCCCCCCCGCTTGGGCTTGGATCAGGACATCGGAGGAGCTCTTCTGGATCGATCGGTGAACCTGGTATGGTGAAGATAAGGTAGGAAGATCTTCAGGGGCTTAGTGTTAGGTTTATTTAAGGGGGGTTTGGGTTAGATTAGGGGTATGTGGGTGGTGGGTTGTAATGTTGGGGGGGGGTATTGTATGTTTTTTTTTTACAGGCAAAAGAGCTGAACTTCTTGGGGCATGCCCCGCAAAGGGCCCTGTTCAGGGCTGGTAAGGTAAAAGAGATTTGAACTTTAGTAATTTAGAATAGGGTAGGGCATTTTTTTATTTTGGGGGGCTTTGTTATTTTATTAGGGGGCTTAGAGTAGGTGTAATTAATTTAAAATTGTTGTAATATTTTTCTTAAATTTGTAAATATTTTTTTATTTTTTGTAACTTAGTTCTTTTTTATTTTTTTTATACTTTAGTTAGTTTATTTCATTGTAGTTATTTGTAGGAATTGTATTTAATTTATTTATTGATAGTGTAGTGTTAGGTTTAATTGTAACTTAGGTTAGGATTTATTTTACAGGTAAATTTGTAATTATTTTAACTATTTTAGCTATTAAATAGTTCTTAACTATTTAATAGCTATTGTACCTGGTTAAAATAAATACAAAGTTACCTGTAAAATAAATATTAATCCTAAAATAGCTATAATATAATTATAATTTATATTGTAGCTATATTAGGATTTATTTTACAGGTAAGTATTTAGCTTTAAATAGGAGTAATTTATTTAAGAAGAGTTAATTAATTTCGTTAGATGTAAATTATATTTAACTTAGGGGGGTGTTAGGGTTAGGGTTAGACTTAGCTTTAGGGGTTAATACATTTATTAGAATAGCGGTGAGCTCCAGTTGGCAGATTAGGGGTTAATAATTGAAGTTAGGTGTCGGCGATGTTAGGGAGGGCAGATTAGGGGTTAATACTATTTATTATAGGGTTAGTGAGGCGGATTAGGGGTTAATAACTTTATTATAATAGCGGTGCGGTCCGGTCGGAAGATTAGGGGTTAATAAGTGTAGGCAGGTGGAGGCGATGTTGTGGGGGGCAGATTAGGGGTTAATAAATATAATATAGGGGTCGGCGGTGTTAGGGGCAGCAGTTTAGGGGTACATAGGGATAATGTAAGTAGCGGCGGTTTACGGAGCGGCAGATTAGGGGTTTAAAATAATATGCAGGGGTCAGCGATAGCGGGGGCGGCAGAATAGGGGTTAATAAGTGTAAGGTTAGGGGTGTTTAGACTCGGGGTACATGTTAGGATTTTAGGTGCAGACGTAGGAAGTGTTTCCCCATAGCAAACAATGGGGCTGTGTTAGGAGCAGAACTCGGCTTTTTTGCAGGTGTTAGGTTTTTTTTCAGCTCAAACAGCCCCATTATTTCCTATGGGGGAATCGTGCACAAGCACGTTTTTGAGGCTGGCCGCGTCCGTAAGCAACTCTGGTATCAAGAGTTGAAGTTGCGTTAAATATGCTCTACGCTCCTTTTTTGGAGCCTAACGCAGCCATTCTGTGGACTCTCAATACTAGAGTTATTTTAAAGGTGCGGCCAGAAAAAAGCCAGCATTAGATACGCGGGTCTTTACCGACAAAACTCTAAATCTAGCCGTATATGACAAAAAAACCCCACTAAATTACACAAAATAAAAAAGAAATTATCAAATATTTAAACTAATTACACCTAATCTAATAGCCCTATCAAAATAAAAAAGCCCCCCCCAAAATAAAAAAACCCTAACCTAAACTAAACTGCCAATAGTCCTTAAAAGGGCCGTTTGCGGGGCATCTTTTATCTGTAAAAAAAAATACAAACACCCCCCCAACAGTAAAACCCACTACCCTCACAACCAACCCCCCCCAAATAAAAACCTACCTAAAAAACCTAAGCTCCCCATTGCCATTAAAAGGGCATTTAGCTCTTTTTCTGCCCAAACCCTAAGCTAAAAATAAAACCCACCCAATAAACTCTTAAAAAAACCTAACACTAATCCCCGAAGATCCACTAACAGTTTTTGAAGACCAGACATCCATCATCAACGAAGCGGCAGAAGTCTACAGCGAAGTCGGCAAAAGTCCTCATCCAAGCGGGCTGAAGTCTTCATCCATCCGGCGTGGAGCAACTCCATCTTCAAGACATCCAGTGCAGAGCATCATCTTCTTCCGACGGCTCTTCTCGAATGAAGGTTCCTTTAAGTGGCGTCCCTTGAATTCTGATTGGCTGATAGAATTCTATCAGCCAATCAGAATTAAAGGTGAAAAAATCCTATTGGCTGATGCAATCAGCCAATAGGATTGAGCTTGCATTCTATTGGCTGTTCCAATCATCCAATAGAATGCAAGCTCAATCCTATTGGCTGATTGCATCAGCCAATAGGATTTTTTCACATTTAATTCTGATTGGCTGATAGAATTCTTTCAGCCAATCGGAATTCAAGGGACGCCATCTTGGATGATGTCACTTAAGGGAACCTTCATTTGAGAAGAGCCGTCGGAAGAAGAGGATGCTCCGCGCCGGATGTCTTGAAGATGGAGCCGCTTCGCGCCGGATGGATGAAGATAGAAGATGCCGTCTGGATGAAGACTTCTGCCGGCTTGGATGAAGACTTCGGCCTGCTTGGATGAAGACTTCGGCCTGCTTGGATGAAGACTTCTGCCGGCTTCGATGAGGACTTCTGCTGCTTTGTTGAGGATGGATGTTGGGTCTTCAAAAACTGTAAGTGGATCTTCGGGGGTTAGTGTTAGGTTTTTTTAAAGGTTTATTGGGTGGGTTTTATTTTAATCTTAGGGTTTGGGCGGAAAAAGAGCTAAATGCCCTTTTAAGAGCAATGCCCATCCAAATACCCTTTTCAGGGCAATGGGGAGCTTAGGTTTATTTAGATAAATTTTTATTTGGGGGGTTTGGTTGTGTGGGTGGTGGGTTTTACTGTTGGGGGTTGTTTTTATTTTTTTTTACATGTAAAAGAGCTGATTTCTTTGGGGCAATGCCCAGCAAAAGGCCCTTTTAAGGGCCATTTGTAGTTTATTGTAGGCTAGGGTTTTTTTATTTTGGGGGGGTCTTTTTTATTTTGATAGGGCTATTAGATTAGGTGTAATTAGTTTAAATATTTGATCATTTGTTTTTTATTTTGTGTAATTTAGTTATTTTTTTTGTAATTTAGTTAATTGTATTTAATTAATGTAATTTATTTAATTGAGGTGTAAGGGTAGGTGTTAGTGTAACTCAGGTTAGGCTTTATTTTACAGGTAACTTTGCATTTATTTTAACTAGATAGTTAGTAAATAGTTAATAACTATTTACTAACTAGTCTACCTAGTTAAAATAAATACAAACTTACCTGTGAAATAAAAGTAAAACCTAAGCTAGCTACAATGTAACTATTAGTTATATTGTAGCTAGATTAGGGTTTATTTTACAGGTATTTAGTTTTAAATATGAATTATTTAGTTATTAATATTAAAATTATTAATAAAATGGTTTTATTTAGATTTATTTTAATTACATTAAAGTTAGGGGGGTTAGGGTTAGACTTAGGGTTAGGTTTAGGGGTTAATAACTTTAGTATAGTGGCAGCGATTTTGGGGGCAGCTGATTAGGGGTTAATAACAGTAATGTAGGTTGCGGTGATGTTAGGGACAGCAGATTAGGAGTTAATAATATTTAACTAGTGTTTGCAATGCGGGAGTACGGCGGTTTAGGGGTTAATATGTTTATTAAAGTGGCGGCAATGTCCGGAGTGGCAGATTAGGGGTTAATAATTTTATTTTATAATTTGCGATGTGGGAGGGGCTCGGTTTAGGGGTTAATAGGTAGTTTATGGGTGTTAGTGTACTTTTTAGCACTTTAGTTATGAGTTTTATGTTACGGCTTTGTAGCATAAAACTCATAACTACTGACTTTCAGGTGGCGGTACGAATCTTGACAGTATAGTGTGTACCACTCACTTTTCGGCCGGACAGGAAAACTCGTAATACCGGAGCAAAGGAAGTCCCATTGAAAAAGGACTTTTGGAAAGCTGTGGTAGTTACGTTGCGTTACGTCCAAAAAAGTGTGCGGTGCAGCTAAACCTGCAAGACTCGTAATAGCAGTGGTAGTGAAAAATAGCCATAACGATGCTTTTTCACTCACACCGCAAAACTTGTAATCTAGCCGTAAGTTCTGTATTATAGTGAAGTTTTTTTAGGTACTTTATTAAACAGCCATAAACAGGCTTCTAATGTAATAGGGATACCAAATAGGTGTGTGGACTCTTGATATATCAGACCGAATAGGTGATATTTTGGGACATGTCCACCAAATGTGAGTCATATACCCTTCAGGGCTATTACACCTTTATTATGGATCATTTGATAGTTTAAAGATTTTCTTAAATCTCACTGGGGTCAGGTACCATCTATGTAGAATTTTGAGATTAAGAAATCTCCTGGAAACAGGTGATTTCTTGACAGCTTGAAAAATGTGTGTAGCATCTATTTGGGTGATGTCTATGCACTCCATCTATCTAATATGACACAGTGCCGGGAGTAATTTGTTGAAGTACGGAGTAAGTGACAGAGAGAGCATACTTTAGTGGAGAGGTCCTCTGGCACACGGTTACAAAGGTCATAGTTTACCTCAGCATATTCCTCCTCCGTGGGTGAGAAAACACATATGAATAGCATAGACAGTGAATTAACCAGTTTTTAAAAATCTTTAAGCCTTTCTCTACTAAATCTGCACTACTATGTATCCTATGCTTATCTCCAAAGGGACACAACATTAGAGCTCTTTGGTTTACACCTAATGATTTTGCTCAAAAATTGAGACCTGCCATAAATTCCTTATTATTTGTTAAAGATGTAAGCAGTGAGAATTTAGAGGAAATAAAAGGGCATTCTAACATTATTTTCTCCAAAACTAAGTACGTTTCTTTCACAATCTGTATGGTGTATTTCAACGTATACTCTCTGTCGGTAGGGGTCCAACACAAGACAACTATATGTGGGGTTTGGGCTATAACATGTTACAGTTTCACCCAGATTTTTGTATCATAATTTGTAAACCAGTCTATTATTCTTTGCATATATGTCGCCTGTCTATATTTAAGAAAGTTTGGGACCCCAAGGCCCCCGTTAGTCAATGGTTGGCACATAATATTATGTTATTTATTAATGCTAATGCACCTCTTGTTCCAAAAAAATTCAGAGATTTTACTTTGCAGGGAAAATACAAACTAATTTTAAATAATTAGCCCTTTTAGATTATGAACAGATCTCAAAATGTTTTATGGCACTTTAATGTCTTATCCAGCAGAATAATATTAATATTAGGAACATTGTTAAACTTCACCAGTGGGTTCATAAGTCTGTTTTGTACAGGGATCAGACACTACTGAGGCCCATTTATCAAGCTCCGAATGGAGCTTGTGGGCTCGTGTTTCTGGCGAGTCTTCAAACTCGCCAGAAACAGCAGTTATGAAGCAGCGGTCTAAAGACCGCTTCTCCATTACCCTGTCCGCCTGCTCTGAGCAGGCGGATAGGAATCACCACAATTCAACCTGATCGAGTACGATCAGGTTGATTGACACCCCCTGCTGGCGGCCCATTGGCAGTGAGTCTGCAAGGGGCGGCGTTGCACCAGCAGCTCTTGTGAGCTGCTGGTGCAATGCTGAATACAGAGTTCATATTGCTCTCCGCATCCAGAGAGGTCTTGCAGACCTGATCCGCACTGTCAGATCAGGTCCACAAGACCTTTGATACATAGGCCCCCTGTGTCCCCAGCTCTCACATTGATATGTAGTTGTACATAATCTTTTTGACAGTCAGGTTTGTGCAGTGCCTATTACTTACATTACTATTGTATGAGACGTTTCCCCACCAAGTCTGCACTATTTCTATTTACATGAAAGTCTTATTCATTCTTCTTTTATTCCCAGGAGACACCTGATTTTCTAGGAGAATATTTGCATGATTTGTTTTACTGTTCACAATACAGAGCCAACAAATGTATTTCTTAGAATGCTATTTTGTAATTAAATGAAATTCACGACTGTGAAGTAATTTCTATAATATACAACTCTATTGTCAATGTAATGTAAATCTAGACATCATTAGTCTACATTCAATAAAATCTATTTCTGAAGCTAACAACAACTTGCAATGTAAAAAAAAATCACATGATTTATCAAGATTTGTACCTGTTCCTTGTCACAGCACCTCCATTATAGTCAAGGGTTCTAATCTCATAAATGTTTATTTTCAGTGCATAGAACAAGTTCCACTTTAAAGGATAACAGCGTCACAAAACATCTTTAAAAACTTACAGAGCAAATGAATCTACAAAAAATAATGCTCTAACAAACAGTTCACTCAAACACAAAATAAATCTTAAAAAAAAAAGATAAAAAGACCCCCCCCCCAAAAAAAAACAAAAAAACAAAATTTTAAAATAGTAAGACACAAGCAAAAGACAAGATACTTCACAGAGGCAATTGAGTCTTAATAAATTCCACATGCTGGTCCGAGGTGTATATCATCATGGCCAATAACTTGAGACACCTCTCATTCTATCTAGCGAGAATACTTTACTATAACAAAATAGACTTGAATATTTTACAATTACAAATCTAAACATAATAAACCTTTTTGCAGCTGTGTTTACTGAGGCCTAGATTTGGAGTTTTGCGGCCAAAGGGGTGCTTTAGCTACGCATGCTTTTTTCCCCCCGCACCTTTTAAATACCGCTGGTATTTAGAGTTCACAGAATGGCAGGGTTTATAGTGCGTTAGGCTCCAAAAAGGGAGCGTAGAGCATAATTTAACACCACTGCAACTCTCGATACCAGCAGTGCTTACGGACGCGGCCAGCCTCAAAAACGTGCTCGTGCACGATTCCCCCATAGGAAACAATGGGGCTGTTTGAGCTGAAAAAAAACCTAACACCTGCAAAAAAGCCGCATTCAGCTCCTAACGCAGCCCCATTGTTTCCTATGGGGAAACACTTCCTAAGTCTGCACCTAACACCCTAACATGTACCCCGAGTCTAAACACCCCTAACCTTACACTTATTAACCCCTAATCTGCCGCCCCCGCTATCGCTGACACCTGCATTTTTTTTTAACCCCTAATCTGCCGCTCCGTAAACCGCCGCTACTTACATTATCCCAATGTACCCCTAATCTGCTGCCCCTAACACCGCCGACCCCTATATTATATTTATTAACCTCTAATCTGCCCCCCACAACGTCGCCGCCAGCTACCTACAATAATTAACCCCTAATCTGCCGACCGCAAAGCGCCGCCACCTACGTTATCCTTATGTACCCCTAATCTGCTGCCCCTAACACTGCCGACCCCTATATTATATTTATTAACCCCTAATCTGGCCCCCCAACGTCGCCGCCACCTACCTACACTTATTAACCCCTAATCTGCCGAGCGGACTGCACCGCTACTATAATAAAGTTATTAACCCCTAATCCGCCTCCCTCCCGCCTCACTAACCCTATAATAAATAGCATTAACCCCTAATCTGCCCTCCCTAACATCGCCAACACCTAACTTCAAACATTAACCCCTAATCTGCCGACAGGAGCTCACTGCTATTCTAATAAATTTTTTAACCCCTAAAGCTAAGTCTAACCCTAACACTAACACCCCCCTAAGTTAAATATAATTTAAATCTAACGAAATAAATTAACTCTTATTATATAAATTATTCCTATTTAAAAATAAATACTTACCTGTAAAATAAACCCTAATATAGCTACAATATAAATTATAATTATATTGTAGCTATTTTAGGATTAATATTTATTTTACAGGCAACTTTGTATTTATTTTAACTAAGTACAATAGCTATTAAATAGTTAAGAACTATTTAATAGCTACCTAGTTAAGATAATTACAAAATTACCTGTAAAATAAATCCTAACCTAAGTTACAATTAAACCTAACACTAAACTATCAATAAATTAATTAAATACAATATCTACAAATAAATACAATGAAATAAACTAACTAAAGTACAAAAAATAAAAAAGAACTAAGTTACAAAAAATAAAAAAATATTTACAAACATTAGAAAAAAATTACAACAATTTTAAACTAATTACACCTACTCTAAGCCCCCTAATAAAATAACAAAGCCCCCCCAAACTAAAAAAATGCCCTACCCTATTCTAAATTAAAAAAGTTCAAAGCTCTTTTACCTTACCAGCCCTGAACAGGGCCCTTTGCGGGGCATGCCCCAAAGAATTCAGCTCTTTTGCCTGTAAAAAAAACACATACAATACCCCCCCAACATTACAACCCACCACCCACATACCCCTAATCTAACCCAAACCCCCCTTAAATAAACCTAACACTAAGCCCCTGAAGATCTTCCTACCGTATCTTCACCATACCAGGTTCACCGATCCGTCCTCGGAAGTCTTGATCCAAGCCTCGGAAGTGTTGATCCAAGCCCAAGCGGGGGGCTGAAGAGTGACATCCATCCTCGGGCTGAAGTCTGGATCCAAGCGGCGGCTGAAGAAATCCATCATCGGGCTGAAGTCGGAAGTCCATCATTGGGATGAAGTCTTCTATCAAGCCGCATCTTCAATCTTCTTTCTTCTGGAGCGGAGCCATCTTCTTTCCAACCGACGCGGATCCAACCTCTTCAACCGACGCCTACTTGCCGAATGAAGGTTCCTTTAAGGGACGTCATCCAAGATGGCGTCCCTCGAATTCCGATTGGCCGATAGGAATCTATCAGCCAATCGGAATTAAGGTAGGAATATTCTGATTGGCTGATGGAATCAGCCAATCAGAATCAAGTTAAATCCGATTGGCTGATCCAATCAGCCAATCAGATTGAGCTCGCATTCTATTGGCTGAAAATAAAATAATTACAAATAATTACAAAGTTACCTGTAAAATAAATATTAATCCTAAAATAGCTACAATATAATTATAATTTATATTGTAGCTATATTAGGGTTTATTTTACAATAAGTAAAAAGTAAGTATTTAGCTTTAAATAGGAATAATTTATTTAATAAGAGTTAATTTATTTCGTTAGATTTAAATTATATTTAACTTAGGGGGGTGTTAGGGTTAGGGTTAGAATTAGCTTTAGGGGTTAAAAAATTTATTAGAATAGCGGTGAGCTCCGGTCGGAAGATTAGGGGTTAATGTTTGAAGTAGGTGCAAGTAGATAAATCC
Source organism: Bombina bombina (assembly GCF_027579735.1). NCBI lineage: Eukaryota > Metazoa > Chordata > Amphibia > Anura > Bombinatoridae > Bombina > Bombina bombina. The sequence continues at coordinate 521,089,795 of NC_069500.1, read as the reverse complement.
TCAGAATTATTCTAGTTATTTTATTTTATTTATTACTATAAATGTGTTATTAGTGGTATTGTGCTGTAGTTTAGGGATGTAATGTGTCATATATGAGGGACCAGAAACTGTGATAACCTACTTAATGGTGATTATAACACCTAATTTAGTTGTGGATTATGGTATTAACATAGGGAACTCACACCGGATAGTATATTCATTGTCTCCTTTAGTTACAATAATATATTAAAATGTATTATTATAACAACATTTTTGAAACATCATGGTGTACTTTATGAGTATTCTTTTTTAATTATATGGTCTACAATAACAAATTCAAACTGCTTCTCATTACTGGAAAATAAATGGAACCATTTTTGTTACATGTAGAAGGAACTCTCTAGAGCAGAATAAAATGAAGAATATTTAGAAGACTCCCATAAGCACAAATGCTGCCTCTATTCAGTTGCCTTGGTTACACAGGCACATAAACATTATATGGAAACTGTTATTGTACAGACATTTATCATTGTGCTGCCACCATACACAGTGATACCGACCCATTCAAAAATGCCACATATTACATTGATTACCAATTGTTTTATATAGTTAGAAATGTTTTATTAATAATTTGATGTTTCCTACATTTTTTTAATATTAATAAAAATAATTTAATTCATATATATATATATATATATATATATTTTTTTTTTCAAGACAAATATTTGTGGCCCAATTCTTTAGTCATATCCTGTAAATCCTTATGTGATGCCAGTTTACAGTTTGTCCAGTAGATTTACTTGAGATTAAATCCTGTTGTGGTCTTTTTCCTCTGAAGCATGATAAAGAAGAATTGTGTTCTATGTACATAAACTTGCTGTTTAAGTATCCTTTTTAAAATCTCTTGTAAAAGCCTTTTCCTCTGCACTTTGGTTTTTGTATCAGTATCTGTCACAGTGCTGTACCCGCTATAGTATCACACTGATTACAATTCATACAAAAACGTTGAAATGCATATTTCTTTATAGACATTTCTTTTGTCCAGATTTCTGTAAGTCTGATGTCAAATTGAACAACTGTACAACAAAAACTATCTATCTATTTATCTATCTATCTGTCTATCTATCTATCTATCTATCTATCTATCTATCTATCTATCTATCATCTATCTGTCATTATTAATATGTTCATTAGAATGATGTTTAATATCATATAAAGTTTTCTCAATATTTTGACAGCTGTAAACCATAACGCTTTTGACTTGAAAGTTGTCCTTGGTGTAAAAGAAACATGGTAAGGTGGACACTTTAATTAACAACATCACCAATTAGACTTCATCTATGATATAATATGACAAATCACTGCAGGTACAAATATATTTTGATATAACACATGTGATAAAGATTCCTGTTTGGTATAAGCAACACTGTGCTGTTTACTCTTGGTAGACAATCATAAGATAATATTTTCCTGTTTTATCAATTCTCATTCCCACTAATATATCCAATTTCTTCAGATCTGTATCATAGGTGGGTAGACTTAGTGCTGCTGTTTCCTGCTTATCTGAATATTAAGCAGCCCTTCACTGTAGTAGTCTAGGGGTTCGAGGACCCAATTTTATTCACAGCACAACAAAAAATGAACACTACAGATAAAGTTATTATGCTTACAATGTTGAGAAATCCTTATCCAAAAAAAAGTTATCAGGGCTGAAAGTAGTCATATGTTGATAAATAAAAATTTATATTAATATTGTTAAATCCTCTTGCATTGGAAAGTTTCAGAAGCATGGACGTTCATATTTGATTGAAGCTGAACATCCCTTTTTAAATGAGTGAATCTTAGCTGTGTCTGATGATTTAATCAGGAAATGTGGTTTTCTTTCATTTAAGATCAGTCCCAGAGGATACCATACAGCAAAATTATAAAAAGAACACAGGAAGCTTGCATTCTGAGCATAACATTTCTAAATACACAATATTATGGAAATCACATGTATAAACTGTCACATAAATGATTTCTGAAAAGGATTTCAAGATTAAATGGTCTTGCAATGAATTATATATGAAGAAGTAGTGGGTTCGATTCATTAAAATCTTCTCTGGCCCCTACTCATTTAGCTAATTTAGCTCACTTTTATAAATGATTTTGCTAGAGATTGAACGTAATACTAATTAATATAGTGGATCTAAAAAAAATTTTTCATGGAAAGAAATCGATTTACTTAGAAATCTCAAGTGAGATTTGTTTTCCATTTTCATCAAAAATAAAAGAGGAAGTGTTCTAATTAAATACTCTCAACAGTGTGAACAGTGCTGTTCTTATTAAATTACAAATATGCAAATGAAAAAGAATATCTAGAAATATAAACTCAAAACATTGGTAATGTATCTCATGGACAGGCTGTGTATATTAGGTAAATTGCTGATGCACTTTGTAAAACTGAAGCCAAATCAGATGAAGATGAACAGCAAATTAGGGATCTGTAAGGGAAACTTTTAATGATTCCATGCACACAGTAAAATATTAGCAGATATTATAGTTGTTCTTGAAGGATTAAATAATGTTTTTACTTGCAGTGTGTTTCCAATCCCCCAGACCTATCCCCTTCCTTACTAACTTGTGTCACTGTCTGTCTAACATTTCATCCTGGATGTCCACTCACTACGCTAAATCTCTACAAAACTGAGCTCCTTATTCCCCCCTTTTTCAAAAATCCCTACTCCCCAACTTTCTCTATCGGTTGATAATAACATCATTACAACAACCCTGCATGCCCAATGTCTTGGGGGTCATACTTCACTCAGATGTCTCTCTCCCCACATCCAGTCTTTGGCCAATTCTTGTCACCTTAAAAACCATCTCCAAAATTCACCACTTCCTCACATAAGACACAGCTAAGACTTTAATCCATTCTCTCATCATTTCCCGCCTTGATTATTGCAACTCTGTTCACTCCAGCCTCCCTCGCTGCCATTTATCTCTCTTACAATCCATAATAAATACCTCTGCCAGGCTGATCTTCCTTACACATCGCTCTTCATCTGCTGCACCTCTCTTCCGCTCTCTTCACTGGGTTCCTCTAACCTCCAGAATAAAACACAAATGGCCAGGCTACGAGTGGAGTGAAAACGTTTGTGTCCAAGCAATAATGGGTTTATCGCGGGGGTTTGTACTTATCGAGCTTATGACTGGTATTACAAGTTAAAAGTAAATGTGATTGCTTGAGTGCAATCACGATTTATGCTATAATGATTACCGCAACCTCAGAGCTCTGGTAAACTGTTTTGCGAAACTAATAAGTTGCACAAAACACATAAATAATACATTACAAAGTACACAATAACACCATCTAATAAAAAATATGAAATAAAAATATTGCACACAAAAGTTATAAAGGTTTAAAGATATGAGATCTCAGGTTTTAGAAAAAAAGGCAGGGTAAAGGCTTTAACATAGACATACATATACATTTTTAAAAATGTATATATATGTATATGTGTATATGTATATGTGTGTATATATATACTGTATATGTAAATATATATATATATATATATATATAAAAGTAAGTGAAAAATGCGCAAAATACACCTGCAGTGATCAAGTGCGCAGGCACGAAACATGTATGCTACGTTCCTGTTCACACTGATGTGATTTTGTATTTTTTATCTACTGTGCTACGGTTTCTCTGTTTTTTAAAAAGGATTAATAAATTTGTCATTTTTTTATACTATTACGGTCTGAAGGTGTATTTTGCGCATTTTTCACTTACTTTTCTATATACTATTTTGGTATTCAGCAAATACCTGTGAGTGCTGCATTTGCACTGACCGTTTGCACTCACTCTCCATTGTGCCATGGCTGAAGAGGTCAGAGGTTGTAACTGAACACACTGAGGACGCCGAGGAATGAGGTGAGAGGAGGATATTGGCGCTTTCTCTGAGACTTTTGTACTTACATATATATATATATATATATATCAGAAAAGAATACAAGGTTAGCGCTGCCTAGCATTAACAATTAAAGAAGAACTTTCAATCTCACTTTCCAGGAGCGTGGTGAAACTGTGATCACGCTTCATGTAGACTCATAAAAAGGCAAAGAAAACACTGATAGTGTATTACCCTTTATTAAGTTACACAGCACACCAACAGAAGAAACCTACTCACAAAGGTAACCTCAATGTTATGAGGTATAAGTACAGCGAAATAAAAAACAGTGGCAAAATCTAAGACAGCTACGATATGAACAGTTCAAAGCAGTTAAAAGTCCTAACACGTTTCAAAGGCTTGTGTGACTTTCATCTGCCTACTTCATCAGAGGTACGACTCTGCTATGGAACCTGCGTTTCTTTTAACGACACCTTGCGTGATTACGTCATGGGGGCGGACTTCCCCTTCCATAAAACATTAAGAACGAACAAGAGTTTTTATATAAACCTAAAGATACATAGCATCTATAAAATATAACATGCAACATAATAGAACAAAAACTCATGGTATGTATATTACATCTAAAAAGAACAATAGTACTGTTTAAATACGCAATGTAAAATTCATATATACATAGAACATATACCATATTTACACTAAAAAACAGGCATATTAATAAGACAAAACATTATATTAATCGTACACAATATATAATAAAAGCAATATTATAACCCAATATTATGTACATCTAAAAAAAAAGGTTTTTTTTTAAATTAAATAATAGCGGAGTTAATATTTAATACACATAAATACTTTAAAAGCAGGGGGGGGGATTATATTGACAATGACAAAAATGCGATAAAAACAATATGATAACCCAATATTAGGTTCATAAAAAATGATGGATAAAATTCATAAAATATATATATATATATATATATATATATATATATATATATATATATATATATATATATATATATATATATAATAAAACCTCAATTATTCCCAAAAAATTTGAGAGTGAGATATCAGAAAATACCCTTAAAATTACACATTCAAATAGAAATTTAATCCATACATAGTAATTTATCTAAATATTTAATACTCCAATTTGTACTAGCTAATGGAGCAAAAGAAATATAGCTGGACCAAGATATACTTAAAGAAAGGAAACTATATCGATAACTTTATTAAGACCATATGGCACCATACTATTAAACAGATGGATCCAATATGTCTCCCTTTGTCTTAGGAGACATTCTCTATCTCCTCCTCTTTCAGAAACCTTAACATGTTCCAAGATAGTACCCCTTAAACAGTTAGGATTTTGGTTATGAACATTCCTATAATGCACAGATAGACTATGAGATTTGAGTCCTCCCTTAATATTAGTGATATATTCATATATCCTTTTCTTAAAGGGGCGGGTCGTGCGGCCTGTGTATTGCAGGTCACAACTACATTGTACTAAATATACTACATGGTCAGTCTTGTAATTACATAGTAATTGAATATCACAATGTTTGCCATTGGATGTGGAGACAACCTGTTTCGTAGATCTATTACCATTATTCGCATGTTCACAGGCACAACAATTAAGTCTATAGCATTTATAGACTCGCTTTGCCCCACTGCCACCTAGCCAGGTTTTTTTAGGATGTACTTTCTTCAACTGGTTAGGTGCAAGAATATTTTTAAGATTTGGATTTTTTCTAAAAATAAAACCAGGTTTCTGACTTAGAACTCCTTTCAGAATCTTATCTTTGTGTAGGATGTGCCAATGTTTCTGAATAATACATTTTTTACCTACTGACCCTTCATTAAATGTTGAAATAAAATTCATGTTTCATTTCCTTACAAAATGTATTATTTTTGTCTTTTTTGTTAATTTTATTGTTGTATATATTTTTAACATTGGTTATGTTTTTGACTTTCTTATATGCATTTTCTGTTTCTTTCTCCATAGCATTTTTCCAATTTTTTTTTAAAAAAAAATATAGTTTCTTTCTCAAAATCTTCCACACGCGAACAGTTCGTTTTTATTCTTAGAAACTGCCCATAGGGGATATTCTTGATCCAACAGGGGTGGTGGTTACTAGTGGCGTGAATAAAGCCATTACTATCTGTCTCTTTTTTATGTAATTTGGTTTCTATCTTTCCCTCTTCATGGAATATATATATATATATATATTTATTTCTAATGACATGGTGAGTCCATGGATCATCATCAATTACTGTTGGGAATATCACTCCTGGCCAGCAGGAGGAGGCAAAGAGCACCACAACAAAGCTGTTAAATATGACTCCCCTACCCACAATCCCCCAGTCATTCTCTTTGCCTGTAGTGCAAGGAGGTGCAGTTTAGGTGTCTGATGAGAAGTTTTCTTCAATGAAGATTTTATTATTTTTTTTAGCAGAGTAAGCTTACTCTGTTACTTTCTGGGGCCTAGACTAGTCCACATCAGTCTCTTCAGTAGAGCAGTGGTGGCTTGAGAACAGAGCAGTGGTGGCTTGAGAACTTGTGAGGTACAATCCTCACTGCATTTTCTCAAGAATCTGCTGCCCTAACTAGAAAACCTGAGTAGGTTTACTCAGTTTTTCTCTCTTCACAGGTCCATGTGAGGTGCTGCACCCTATCTATCTATCTATCTATCTATCTATCTATTGGGTACTTATAGAGCGCAAACTAATCACCCGTGAGGGTCTCAAGGCGCTAAGGGAAAGCAGACAGGAGGAGGGGGGAAGGGGGAGGGGGGAGGGTATGGGCGTTCAGTTGAAGAGCCAGGTTTTGAGGTCCTTTCTGAACTTTGTAAGGGAGGTGGATTGTCTGAGGTGCAGCGGGAGGGTGTTCCATGTCTTTGCTGCTATGTGGGAGAAGGATCTTCTGCCCACTGTTGATTTGCTGATGCAGGGAATGACTGCGAGTGCTTGGTCGGCCGATCGCAGTTGTCTGGCGGGGGTGTAGAAATTTACACTGTGGTTTTTGTATTCGGGTCCAATGTTGTGTAGGGCCTTGAACGCGTGGGTAAGGAGCTTGAAGGTGATTCTCTTGTTGATGAGGATCCAGTGAAGGTTCCTTAGGTGTTCAGTTATGTGGCATTCACCCTCTCAAACCAGGTGAGCTGTCCTGCTGATGGACAGCACTTTCAGTTAAGTGCCATTTTAATTTTCTTTTGCAAGGAGTTTGCTGGCACTTGTTACAGCTAAAAGCGGTCTTATTTAATATGGGACTTTATTAAACCTTCATGTTTGGGGTTTCTTTTAGGCAGTTTGGGCATTGAGACTGTAAGGTGATTTATGGTGGCTCAGTGTGTTATAGTAGTTTTTATACTTTAACTTTTGGTCATAGAGATTACTGTTGTAAGCAATTTTTTTCGGCAGTTAGGGCTCTGAAACTGCTATGTATTCGAAAAGGGGATTGTTTCTTCTGTGAGGGAAGTCACTCTGTGAGCTGCAGGACAGGTAGGCAACTAAGTAAAGCTACTGAGGTGTATAGGTAGCCTGAGGTTTATTTGGTTTGTTGCGCTAACACACATTTCTATTTAAAGACACAGTACACATTTATGTTTTATTTTCAAATTAAGAATGTTTACACTTTATTCTTATTTATTACATAAGATGGATCAAGAGGCTTTTCAAACCATTATCTCAGGCGAAGTTGCTGCTTGTCAGTTATGTTTTGATGCTCAGGTGGAACCCCCAGTTCCTTTTTGTTCCTCATGCTTTGAGAGAACTTTAAGTTATAGAGATAAAATATTTGACCATGAGCCACCATTATCCCAGGCAAATGCTGTTCAGGTGTCTCCTGTTGCAGATATGCCGCAGCTTTCTCCTCAAGTGTCCAAACTTTTTCAGTCTCCACATACAGTGCCCTGTGTTTCCTCTTGAAATCCAGTAGGATTTTCTCTACAAAACATTGCTTCCCAGGTACCCCTTGCAGTATCTGAGGCTTTGTCAACTTTCCCCATGTTGCAGGGAAGGCATAAAAGGAAATTTAAGGAAACAGTTAGTAAGGTTTCTGATCAAGTTCTGGCTATCCAGAGTGTCCCTTTCCATAAGCCTGAGGAATAAGACATGTCAGTAGCATCTGAGGGGGAAATCTCAGACTCAGACAGTGTAATTCCTTCTTCTGATGCTGAAGTAGTATCCTTCAGATTTAAGCTAGAACACCTTCGCTTATTACTTAAGGAGGTTTTGGCTACTTTGGATGACTCCGACACATCTATCGTAGTCAATCCTAAAAAGTCTAGAAAATTGAACAAATACTTTGATGTTCCCTCCGTGGTAGAGGTTTTTCCGGTTCCTGACTGTGCTGTGGAGATTATTGCTTAAAAATGGGAAAGACCTGGTATTCCCTTTTCTCCATCTCCTATTTTTAAGAAGATATTTCCTTTAGCGGATTCTATTAAGGAGTTGTGGCAGATGGTTCCTAAGGTAGAAGGAGCGATCTCCACTTTAGTCAATAGGACTACTATTCCCATAGAGGATAGTTGTTCTTTTAAAGATCCAATAGATAAAAAATTGGAGGCTTTACTAAAAAAGATGTATGTCCACCAGGGTCTACAATGGCAACCTGCAATGTGTATTGCCACTGTTACCAGTGATGCGGCTTACTGGTTTGATGCGTTGTCTGAATCTCTGCAGATGGAAACCCCTTTTGATGAGATCCAGGACAGGATTAAGGCTCTCAAGTTAGCCAATTCCTTCATTACAGGTGCTTCCTTACAGTTTATTAAACTGGGAGCCAAAATTTCTGGTTTGCGGTCCGAGCCCACAGGGCCTTGTGGTTGAAGTCCTGGTCTGCGGATGTTTCATCTAAATCTAAGCTCATGGCTATTCCTTACAAGGGTAAGAACTTGTTTGGACCTGGTTTGGCGGAAATTATCTCTGATATTACTGGAGAGGGAAGGGTTCTTTTCTTCCTCAAGATAAAAAGAATAAGCTGAAGGGACATCAGAGTAATTTTCGTTCCTTTCGTAACTTTAAAGGCAAGTCTTCCTCCCCTTCCTCCAAGCAAGATCAAGCCAAGCCTTCCTGGAAGCCCAACCAGTCCGGGAATAAGAGAAAGCAATCTAAAAAGTATTTCCCAACATGTATGGTGGCTTACTATGAAGTCTGATGCTCAGGATTATGTGAAAACCTGCACAACTTGTGCTGCCAACAAAATTCCCTGATCCTTGAATGCTGACTTGCTCCAACCATTGTCCATTCCCAAACAACAATGGACACACATAACTATAGACTTCATTGCGGACCTCCCACCTTCTGACCATCATACAGTTATCTGGGTTGTGGTGGATCGGTTCTCTAGACTGGCTCATTTTGTACCCTTAACAAAACTGCCATCGGTCCAGGAATTATTGTTTCTTTTTCTCTTGCATGTGGTACAATTTCATGGCATTCCTGTGAATATTGTTTCCGACAGAGGTCCACAATTCATCTCTACCTTTTGGAGAGCCTTTTGCAAGTGGATTGGAACCACTGTTTCCTTGTCTTCTGGCTACCATCCTCAGACCAATGGACTAACTGAGAGAGTAAACCAGGATCTTGAGGCTTATCTTACAGTTTTTGTCAATGCTCTCCATACCAACTGGTCTGAGTTGTTACCTCTAGCAGAGCTGGCAAGAAACACTCATTGGCACTCTTCGATGTTCTCCATTTCAAGCCACAGCAGGATATCAACCTCATGTCTTCCCTCTTTCTGCTCAGTCCACTGGAGTTCTTGCTGCAGACCGACACATTACTGAACTCACCACTCATTGGCAACATATACGCTCTCAGCTACGTTCAGCTGTCTCTAGATATAAAAAGTTTAATTATGGTCATAGAGCTTCTGTACATGCCATTTCAGTAGGTGAACGTGTTTAGGTCTCTACCCGACATACGTCAACCCTGTCACAAATTTGGGCCTAGTTTTTTCAGTCCATACAAAGTCCTGAAAAGATTGTCTCCTGTTGCCTACAAAGTGGCCTTGCCCAAAACCCTGCGCATACACCAAGTCTTCCATATTTCATTACTCAAGCCTTACATCAAGAATAGATATACCCTGCTCCGAGATCCTCCTCCTCCGCTCCTGGTCCATGGTGACCCTAAATATAAGGTTGCTAAGATCCTAAACTCCAGATACAGGCGCAGACAACTGCAGTATCTGGTACATTGGAAGGGTTACTCTGTGGCGGAAAATTCCTGGGTTCCTGCCCATGATGTGCATGCTCCGTCTTTAATCTCTAGATTTCATGCTGTTCATCCTTTAAAGCCGACTCTGGTTCCCAGAGAGAACCCTTGATAAGGGGACTGTGTCACTCTAGCCGTTGCTAGGGGCATGGAGTCTCCTTCCTTGCTCATTGTCAGGGGTTGTGTTGGCTCTGGATGTGTGCGGTGCTGACATCATCACCACACGCTCCTCCGTCTGATGCCAGTCCGGATTCCTGTGGTGCGAATCCTGCACCTTTGTAAGTTGCACATAAACGATCTATCACTGCCCAAGTATAGGTGTTTCATTGTGTGTGTTCCTGGGTGTGATAGATCGTTAACTGCTATTTGCCTTATTGTTGCTGAACCCTGCCTGTCTGACTACTCTGCTTGTTAACCCCTACATTGCTGGATTGATATACTGTTGCTGAATTCTGCTTGTCTGACTTCTCTGCTTGATTAACCCCTATTTTTCTGGATTGCCTCTCTGTTGCCAAACCCTGCCTGCCTGCCAGATCAATCTAGTGGTTTAATCTTGGACTGCTTTACCGTTGCCAAACCCTGCCTGTCTGACCATTCTAGTGGTTTTCCCTTGGACTGCTTTACCATTGCCAATCCCTGCCTGCCTGACCATTCTAGTGGTTTACCTTTGGACTGCTTCACTGTTACCGCAGAAGACTATCCTACCTGTGGTAAGTACTGCTTACCTCATCTTCTGAACTTTCTCTGGTCTGGGATTTTCCCTATCATTCCAGCTCGATGCCGGGATAAGAAGACTACTGTCCAAAATTTGGTATGATAGTGGAGTATCCCACGAGCATAACACCCAGTGCAGGTTCACAAAATACTGAAGTACATGGGCACTATACATTGGGTGCAGAAGCGCTTTAGGGAGGAAACTTGGAGAGAATGCAGAGTTTTATCAGAAGATGGCAGAGAATCCCCTTCTTACCTTTGGGGGACCTGACATGCGGGTGTGGTTTTACTTAGGTCAGGAATGTACCCCCTCTCCCCCTTGCGGGCATGTTAGAGCCAGCAGACCCTTTCCAAAGTATAGGTGTCAGAGTTAAGAGTGCTGGAAGTTTCAATACCGGCAATGTGAGCATGGGGTGTCATGTACTTTTTGACACATGTGCAAGCATTGCAGGGGGTCCTACAATGGCTGTGAATGCACTCTTCATAAGGAACAGGCAGCATACAGGTAGGTTGTAAGGGAACTGTTTTGAACAAAGGCACCAACCCCGTGGAGGATGGATGCTCTTGAGCCCTGGTTGCGTAAGTATCCGGACCGCCAATCAATGAGGGTGCTGTGGGTGGGTATTTGCAAAGGTTTTGTAATCCAAGTAAATTTCTTCGTGCTAGGTTCCTCAACTCATATGAATTTACAGTCCACTTAACAATTTCCAGAAGCAGTCAGGGAAAAGCTAAAGAAAAAGGTGAACCTGGGCCCCATGTCCGGGTTAGTGTCTGCTAGCGAATTTGATAATCTACCCTTTAGTGGTGGTTCCTAAAAAGGAAGCTGGAAAGTTCAAGTTGATCCGGCATCTCTCCTATCCCAAGGGCAGGTTGTTAAATGATGCTATTATTCCAGAGGTTCTCTCTGTGCAATATCAGTTATTTGACAAGTCTCTTGATATTTTCGGAGGCAAGTATATCGTTGCTGGCTTAACTTGAACTTGAAATTTTTAGTTCTTTTCTGCACTGGGCTGTTAAGTTGTGCAGGATGTCCCTATTGCTCATTATCTAGATGTATTTTTTTCTGGTAGGTGCCTTAGGAATGAAAAGATGTGATAGGTTGATGAAGGTCACACGCATGGAAAGGATCATTGTCCCGTTATCTGAGGGTATGTGTTTAACTTTTCTAGATATTGAGATTGGTGTTGGGCTGCTTGCCATCGGATAAGGTAATATGCTTGATGTGGTCTGGGCGGCGGCTGCTGCTGCAACATTGTTACTTACAGTTAAAGGGACAGTCTACATTAGAATTGTTATTGTTTATAAAGATAGATAATCCCATTATTACCCATCCCCCAGTTTTGCATAACCAACACAGTTATATTAATATACTTTTTACCTCTGTGATTACTATGTATCTAAGCATCTGCCAACTGCAACATTATTTCAGTTCTTTTGACAGACTTGCATTTTAGCCAATCAGTGCTGACTCCTAGGTAACTCCATGTGCATGAGCTCAATGTTATCTATATGGCACACATGAACTAACGCCTTCTAGTGGTGAAAAAATGTCAAAAATCCATTCAGATATGAGGCGGCCTTCAAGGTCTTAGAAATTAGCATATGAACCTACCTAGGTTAAGCTTTCAACTAAGAATACCAAGAGAGCAAAGCAAATTTGGTCACAAAAGTAAATTGAAAAGTTCTTTAAAATGACATACCTTATCTGAATCATGAACGTTTGTTTTGGACTAGACTGTGCCTTTAAGCAGCATCAATCTCTTCTGGGATTGTTACATTTTGCATGTAGGGTTATTCCTATGGGTAAGATCTTCAACCTACTATTAGAGTATCATTTGAAGGGGGATGCACAATGGGATGAGACTGTGGCCTGTGGATGTGATTTCTAGTTAGGCATTTCATCTTTTCATGGATGCTGCTGGTGCACACAGGTTTGGAACCTTCTTTGAGGGTGAGTGGTCCAAAGGATCATGGCCGCAGGCATGGTCAGATGCTGTTCTGACTAGGAATCTCACCTTGTTGGAAATGTTTCCAATTTTAGTGGCTATGGGCTACACGCTTGAGCAATCTGTCAGAGATTGTTTGGCCCTTCTTCCCCTAATTTGGTCATTGATGATGTCATGCAAAGCTCCCAAGGGGTAGTTTGGGCAATTTCCCTAAGAAATTAAAACAAATATAAGTATTCTACACTAGAATGTAACAAACAAATTATGTTTGCATGAAAAAGATGAAAGATTCTTAAAATTGATAATGAAATTAAGAGGAATACATATTTGTGCATAATTCATCCTTATGTATAGACACTGGCTGATAAGGATAACTAAAGTTATATTTGTGGACAGGAACACACCATGAAAGAATACAAATAAAATCACCACTTTTTTTTCAAAATGCAAAACATTATTGTACACTTTAAGCTGCTATATTTTATTGGGAATTTTTTTTAGTCCAAACAAAAATGATTTATTAAATGCCATTTTTTTTTCAATTGCTTAAAACTTACAGATTTTGAAAACTAAAAGTAAAATTGTTTAGTATTTTAAACTGTTCAAGTGTTAACATGTTTAGTATTTAAAAAGAGATTTTTTAGACAAGATTTCAGCATGCAGATGACATATTTAATAATCTTCTCTCTCTTTTCCCTATCTGTAAACATATTTGTTTACCAGGATATCTTCCTTCCACTTTCCAGCATGTTCCCTGGTAAGCTGGCAAGGTGTCTAGTGGAGGTGGGGGTAGCACCAGTGTGTGACTATCCCTTCCACTCTGATACAAAACACTGTCAAATAGCAGGTAGCACTGCACTTCTTAGTGACTCTTCCTGGTGATTCACCTGGGACTATCCAAGATTCCCAGCCCAAATCATCAGGCTATTTGGCAGAAAAGAAAACTCACTTTCATTGCACAGGTGGGGATAGCATTGGCGTATGAACAGCCTCACTAGTCACCAGGGTAGTCCACTTGTTTTATAGATGGGGAAGGTGGGGGTAGCATTGGCGTATGAACAGCCCCACTAGTCACCAGGGAAGTCCACTTGTTTTATAGATGGGGAAGTCAGAAGAACAATGGGTTATATAAAGTAAAATAAGACTTAATAAAAATCAAAACTGGGGTATGATACTCCATCCCTCCCTTACCACCCTTTTACTAAGCTGTTGACGGAAGAAGAGATCAGGTCAAACATGAATGCACTTGCCCATCCTACACACTCATCACAGGTGCTTACACATACACCTTCAAGTGCTCTCCAAGCATCAAGTGTTTTCCACCATTTCACCCCCAAGGCATCATCCCTCTATTATAGGAAATTGTACTACACTTACACTCATCCACAAGGCACTTTCCAAGATTTACAATGACCTATGAAGTATTTTTCCTCCCCTACTAATATGCAGGAACATTTTCCAAACATACACATGTATCCAAACATTACTTTTATGTAAGCCCATCAGGCACTCTGCAACTTTTAATCAAACCCACCTAACACTCTTCTATCCTTGTAAATACCACCTACCTGTTCTTCTACCATTACACACACTTATGCACACATATGCGTACACTCCAGCTGCTCTTCCACTCTTACATACAAACAGACACGCAACCACCGTAGAGAAGTAATGTTGCTTATAGAGATTAAGGGCAAAATAGTAGGAGTTCAAGATGAGTTTGTAATGAAGAAAATCAGCTGAATTCCGAGATTTTCTCCAGTGCCGCTCTGCAGAACGGGAACATCTGCGTAGGTACTGTGTCAGAGGAGTATGCCAGGGCTGAGGATGAGTGTGTGATTTCCGAGCTATGGTAAGAGGGGCCAGATTGTCAAGGACCGATGTAAGGGTGGAATTATAGTGGCAGATAGATTGGTCAGGGCAGGAAAAGAGGAGAAGGAGGAGAGGTTCGAGGAAATTAGAAAGCTGTTGCTGATCTACTGAAAAAATGCTTCTGTGAAGTTTAGTGTGAGGAGTAGAAGGAGGGAGAGTTGTAGGGAGGGGTGATATGTTGCAAATAAGTAGATGTGGTCAGAAAGAGGAAAAGGGGAGTTTGTGAAGTTTGAAATAGTGCATCGATAGCTAAAGATCAGGTCAAGGGAGTGACCGTCTTTGTGAGTGGGAGAATCAGTCCATTGTGACAAACCAAAAGAGGAAATGAGTTGCAGAAGTTGTTTTGCAGGGGAAGCAGTTGGATTGTCAAGAGTGATGTTGAAGTTGCCAAGAAAGAGGGCAGGGGTGTCTGAGGAAAGGAAATAAGGTAGCCAGGCAGTCAAGTGATTTAGAAATTGAGTTGAGGAGCAAGGTGGTCGGTATATGACTTCAACACGTATAGAGAGCGGAGAGAATAAGCAAATCATGTGGGTTTTGAATGAGGGAAATGTGAGGGAAGAGATGGGTTGAATTTGTTGAAAGGTGCAACGAGAGGAATGTAAAATACCTACACCACCTCCTTGTCTATTACCAGACCTAGGAGTGTGGCTGAAGTGGAGACCCCCATGTGACAGAGCAGCAGTGGAAGCTTAGTCTAGGGAAGAGAGCCAGGTTTCTGTTAGGGCCAGAAGGTTGAGGGAGCGGGAGATAAAGAGGTCATGTATAGAAGTGAGCTTGTTGCAAACAGAGCGAGAGTTCCAGAGTGCACAAGTGAAAGGGGAGTGGCTTTAGATGCAAGAGCAATGTGAGTAAAGTTGCCAGAGTTTTGTTTTCTGAATCTATGAAATGGTACACATGGATGTGCACGGCTAGGAAGTTGTTGGGGACCAGGATTAGGGGAGATATCACCAACAGTTAGTAAAAGCAAGAGGAAGAGTGACAGGAGATGAGATACAAATTTGCAGCAATGAGACTGTTTTTGAGACGAAGTACAGGGAGAGAGAGAGAGTGTTTAAGAATAGATAGAGCTCATGAGTACAAAAGTAAGGTGAGTTTAAGAGAGTTGGGCTAATGAACAGTGCAGGTGGAGAGGGAGAAGGAGTACATGAATAATGTAGTTTGTTATAGAGACAAGAGGTAGCAAAAAGGAATATGAAGATATTGAGCATTTTTAGAAAGTGGGTCACAATTAAACACATAAGACACAGTATTACAGCTGCAATTGCATAAGGAAACAATGAGATACATAAAACATATTACAAAAGTACTTGCCTTGTGTCCTGCCTCTTGCCCAATCCTTGTCCACTTATTGTATAATTATTTTCTTAATGCCTCACTTATAAAATGTTCATTTAAAAAATGTGAACATATGCTGTTGTAACACTGCACATCTGCACACTGTCCAGGCAATGCACAGCCCAAGCTAATGTTAAATAAATAGGCAGGGAAGTCAGCTGTGTCCACTAAATTACCTAATTGATAAATCAAAGACAAATTAAAGGCCAATTGGAAAGTTAGATTCTGGTCTGGTCATGGTGAGATGTTAAGTAAACAGACAGTAAAATTTGGAGGAGGTTGAAACTATGGCATGACAGCTATACATGTAAGAATAATATCAAGTATTGATAAGGATTGAACATCACATGGCAATTAACAAAACATTTGAAGTAAGACATTGGATAACATTACAACAAATGCAGGACTAAATTAACAACTTAAAATCATATACATGTACAAATACCAAAAGAGAGTTACTGGAGAGGAAAAAACACCAGAGTGCAGTGAATAGTTTGCAGATTGACAGGAACTCTATTAACATACCAAAAGAGAGTTACAGGAGAGTAAAAAACACCAGAGTGCAGTGAATAGTGTGCAGATTGACAGGGACTCTATTTACATACCAAAAGAGAGTTACAGGAGAGGAAAAAACACCAGAGTGCAGTGAATAGTCTGCAGATTGAGAGGAACTCTATTCACAAACAAAAAGAGAGTTACAGGAGAGGAAAAAAACACCAGAGTGCAGTGAATTCCAAACACAAATGTTTCACTGTGTGGTCTGCGCTCCTCCCGCAATTCAGTGAAGTGAACGGAGCCCGGCACAATGGAGAGTGGGCGGGGGACACACCCCTGTATACATCTATCCAATCAGATAGGCAGCCTCTTCTTGCGTGACAGCCACACACGCCGAAAACAAACAGAATGCAAAAATAGAGAAGGCGCTCAGGTAGAAAGGAATATGATGCTGAAAGTGCTATAAAAAAAAAAACTATACTCAAAAGAGCAAATAATGTCGAGTTCCAGGCAGCAGGGTATGTAAAAAGAAGAACTTTATTCCATTCGTTAAAAAGGACAAAATCAGGATGTCCTATACAGAGCCAGCAGTGACTCTAACAATCAGGCAAGTGAGCTGATCCCCATGCAGACATGTTTCGTGCACCAGGTGCACTTGATCACTGCTTACCTGGGGATCAGCTCAAACGCCTCTTAAAAGGCTGAGCTAGATCATGACATCACAATACTGAAATACCTGATTGGTTACCTATTTCCACAAGTTGAGCAGACAAATGTCACAACATTTTAAACATTTTGTAAAACATATATATTAGCTGAGAATATGTCCTAATACATTAACATATGAATATTTTCCAAAATACCTATAGGAAACAAAATAAATTCTGTGAAATGTCTTGAAATTTCCACATTTAAAGTACTATTCTTAAACAGGACATATATATAGCGTGAAGAAACATTGTAGTGACACAGCTTCCATATAATGCATATACAAACAATATATTAATACCTCCTTCAAAAGACAGACCACTTTCTGATATATATATTAGAGATTCTTCAATTATATTACATATTTTAGTGTATTCTGCACTATATGTAGTAATGAACTTGATCTTACTCAAATCATCCTTATTGTCTCTGTGTTTTTTTGATTTATATTGAAGTAACTGTTCTCTGGGAATCTGATCCACATCTTCTTTTGCTGTTATAAGGATACTATCACGATACCCTCTCTGTCTAAATCTAGCTGTGGCCTCACTAGCCTGACGCTGATATTCACTTTCATTAGAACAATTCCTTTTGATGCGGATATATTCCCCTTTCGGTATACCCCTCAAAACATGTCGTGGGTGACAAGATTCAAATTGTAGCAGGGTGTTTCCAGCCGTTTCCTTCCTATACATTTTAGTCTGTATAGGGGATCCGATTTCCCCACCCTGGACTGTGAGGTCGAGAAAGTTCACACTGTTTTGACTGTGTGTTCCCGTAAATTCAATACCTTGCTGATTACAATTGAGATATTGAAAGAAATAATCTGCCCTTGTGGCATCACAGTCCAGGATGAAGAACAGATCATCAATATAACGATGATATTGAATTATTTCTCCTTTGAATGGGTTGCTATCTCCAAAGACGTGGGACAGTTCCCACCACCCCATAAAAAGGTTGGCATAGGATGGGGCAAATTTTGCCCCCATCGCTGTCCCACGTCTTTGGAGGTAGTACTCTGTCTGAAACATGAAATAGTTATGCGACAACAGATATTCTATTGCTCTCATCAGAAATATCTTGGTGGCCTCTTCAAAGTCACACATAGTGTTGATAAAAAATTCTATAGCTTGAAGGCCTTTGTTATGCTCAATAGATGTGTACAATGAAGTAACATCCACAACCATAAGTCTATAGTTCTCGTTTGAGCTGATCCCCAGGTAAGCAGTGATCAAGTGCACCTGGTGCACGAAACATGTCTGCATGGGGATCAGCTCACTTGCCTGATTGTTAGAGTCACTGCTGGCTCTGTATAGGACATCCTGGTTTTGTCCTTTTTAACGAATGGAATAAAGTTCTTCTTTTTACATACCCTGCTGCCTGGAACTCGACATTATTTGCTCTTTTGAGTATAGTGCTTTTTATAGCACTTTCAGCATCATATTCCTTTCTACCTGAGCGCCTTCTCTACTTTTGCATTCAGAGTGCAGTGAATAGTTTGCAGATTGACAGGGACTCTATTTATACCAAAAGAGAGTTACAGGAGAGGAAAAAACATCAGAGTGCAGTGAATAGTTTGCAGATTGACAGGAACTCTATTCACGAACAAAAAGAGAGTTACAGGAGAGGAAAAAACACTAGAGTACAGTGAATAGTTTGCAGATTGACAGGGACTCTATTCACGTACAAAAAGAGAGTTACAGGAGAGAAAAAAACACCAGAGTGCAGTGAATAGTTTGCAGATTGACAGGGACTCTATTCACGTACAAAAAGAGAGTTACAGGAGAGAAAAAAACACCAGAGTGCAGTGAATAGTTTGCAGATTGACAGGGACTCTATTCACGTACAAAAAGAGAGTTACAGGAGAGGAAAAAATATTTTTTATTGGATTGCTTAGATTAACTATGTTGAATTCTCTCAATGCATAGTACCAATGGTTATTTTACAGTGCAGATTAAAAAATCAAGTCTTTGGATGGTTTGAAATGGCTTTGTATTTAAAACCTCTGCAAAACAACCTGTGATACACTCTGTACAGCTTTTCTTATGGAGAAGAATAGACCCAATTGTTGTTCAACTCCAGTTGTCAGGAAATACACACAGACTCATATTTAATAATGTATCTGATATTGATCAGGTAAGATGACTAAACTTATATGTTATTCTTTATTTAATCAGAGATTCTCAACTTGTGCCCAGTGTTTAGCTCAGTAGAACTGCAGCTGGACGTACGTGATATGTCAAAGAATGAGCAGATGATAAAACTGGTATAGAAAATAAAGAAAATGTTAATTTCACCCCTTAACCAGAAGAATAAAACTATTTTTAGGAACTTTATAAAACCAGCAGATTTCCTGTGCAGAATTATTTCGCTTGATACTTACTAAGGATATGAATTTGTTTAAATTCATTGTGTTTTTGTACAGCAATCAAACACTGTGCCCCAGTTGTCACAATGATATACAGCTGTACATAAACAGTTTCACAGTCAGGCTTGTGCAGGGCTGGATTCTATGATGAGATGTGGGACAAAGCAAAATATCTTGTGATGTCCCATCTTTATTGATAAAAAATGTCTTACACTTACTAATTAACACATATATTGCTTAACTTGAAATCAGATTCATTTTTATTGTATCAGACTAAGGCTTTTCTGCACGATATCTATCTACATGAAAGCCTTAGTCCATACAGATATTGTGTTATTGTTTCTTGATACTCTGGAGAAAACTGATTTATTAGAACAATACTTGTATTATTTGTCTTACAGTTTATTATACAGAGAAATCGGGCAAATTATAATTTATTTCTTACAAAGTTATTTTGGAAGTTAGTGAGACAGAGTTTGTGTTGCTTTCCTTAACAATACATAGAGCTAAATACATATTGTACATATATATTAATGTATCTATATATGTATATGTATTTACAGTCATATATACACATATAAAAACATTAATATATATGTACACACATATAGACATAAATTTAAGTACATTAGAGCCCTTTGCTGTTAAGTAGATGAAAAGATGTAAAAACATATTTATGCAATATTCATATTTAATAAAGATTTTAACTATGTATTTACTGTAAATATTTCACATTTGCAAATGTGAATATGCTATGTTTGCGCGATGGGTGTTTTTTTCCAACAATTTCCCCCCTCCCATTGACTTCTATGAGTAATGCGAAAATACGATGCTGTTTGCACGATCTTGGGTGTTAGGTTTTTTCCACTTTTTTCTACATTGATTTCTATGGCGGGATACATGCATGCATACGCAAAAACTTAAGTTTGTTTTTTTGTGCTATTCAAGTTAACGCTTGTGCAAAATATGTTTTTTTGAAACTAGTACTATGAACACATCCCGAATAGTGCAAAAAGCTTGACTCTAGAGGAGTTTTCGTAATCACAAAATAAAAAATACTGCGCCACTTGTAATCTAGCCCATATTGTACAAAAATACCATCATATATATATATAGCTTTGTGCAGAACATTGGAATGTTAAATATTTAATTTTATGTCGAGTTAGCGCACATTTGAAAATGCGATCGGATTTGCTTGAGAGTGGGGGGTTTTCCACTTATTTTTACTCCATTGACTTCTAGGGGGAATATCTGAACGCGCACGTGATATTCTAACTTCGGCTTTTGCGCTTGTCGGGTTAGCACAAGAGCGAAAACAGTTTACCTTTAACTCAAAATATATGCAAAATCTGACAAGTGCAAAAAGCTTACTTCTAGCGCAATTAACACTCAAGTGGAAGCGTTAATTTGCACAACACTCGTAATCTGGCCCTTGATGTTTACAGATTGATTACTGATTAAAAAAAGGAGATTTTTGTGTTTCTCAACAAGTGTTTTTTGTTTTCCAGAAATATTCTTTTTTGTAGCTTCTGTTTCCTTATAATAAGCCAGTTTCTACTATTTAAATTAAAAACCTTGAAGGTCTTATCTTCTGTTTATAAGGAACAAGTCTGTTTATATATGATAGTTATTGTCCTTAGGTGCAAGTTCCTAAATCATCAGTGGACAAATATATGCACAGTTTAAACTACTAGAATTATTTTGATCTTTTTGTTATTCACAGTAAGCATTCTTTAGTGAGATTGTACTGTAGATGAAGGATGCAACATACCATGTATTAGGATTATATGCTGTGATTACTTACTTAGAGCTATATTACAAGTGAAGTGGTGTTTAGTGCTCAGGTTGAAGTGCAAAAACAGCTGAAAGTAAACTTTTTATTACATTTCATTGTAAATGAAACCTGATGCATGAAAACTGGACTTTGGATATCCCTACCATGCTAACTTCTCCCCATAGACTTCAATATAGTGTACAAACTGAAAAAAAAAATAAAGCTTATCGCTCTTGCGCTAACCCGACAAGATTTAAACCTACAGCACTTACCCAAAGGTAGTTATGAATATTGTACATCCAATGTTGTTCACATAAAATAAAAGGTTCCTTTTTATTTTTAAATATATTTTTTCTATATATATCTGATGAATTTTTTTGTAAAATATGTATTTGTACCTATACACCTATATGACTATAAAAGTATAGGTATATACAGAACCATATATAGAAATATCTGTTTTAAAATACATAGAATATTTATTTTCCTTATGTGAAGAACATTAGAATGAAAAACATTTACAGTGCATACACACTAAAACACATTATTAAAAATCATGATTGAATAAAAAATATTTTTATTGTTTTCAGGTATTTGACTGGAAAGGCTCCAGCGTATATATACAAATGTACATGTGTATATAGGTATTTATTTGTATATATATGTTTGTGTATACATATATACACATATAAATACATGAATACACAAATACTGGGTATATATACGTACAGAATAATATTTTGATATGTATATATATATATATATATATATATATTTGCATACAAAGAGACAAGTGCTCTACCAGGAACGAACAACAGCTCATCAGCTAGTTCTATGGCAATTTACCACCCAGGAGCAGCCTCTTTTAGACCAGTGTGCTTTTCACATAGAAAAACTTTCCTGAAGCATATCCGTCTGATCCCGCCAAGTAAGGTCAGCCCAGCCTTGAAATACCAGGCAATTCTCCTCTGAACAAGGAACATGACAACCCCAGATGATCGATTCGGCCTCCTATGGGCCTCATCAGTGAGGTGCAGCCACATTCCTCTAAGCACACTGGGCAAGGAGTCCACATCTGGTTTCCCCCATCACCCATAGGGAGACTTCCCCAGGGTCATATTAATTTGCATACGAAGAGAGAAGTACCTCACTGACAAGGCCCATAGTAGGCGGAAACGATCGTCTGGGGTTTTCATCTTCCTTATTCAGAGGAGAATTGCCTGGTCTAAAAGAGGCTGCTTCCGGGTGGTAAATCACCATAGAACTAGCTGATGAGCTGTTGTTCATTCCTGGTAGAGAACTTCTCTCCCCGTATGCAAATTAATATGACCCTGGGGATTTCTCTCTAAGGGTGATGGGGGAAACCAGACGTGGACTCCTTGCTCAGTGTGCTTAGAGGAATGTGGCTGCACCTCACTGACCAGGCCCATAAGAGGCCAAAATGATTGTCTGGGGTTGTCATGTTCCTTGTTCAGAGGAGAATTGCCTGGTATTTTAAGGCTGGACTAACCTTACTTGGCGGGATCAGACGGATATGCTTCAGGAAAGTTTGCCTCTTTGAAAAGCACACTGGTCTAAAAGAGGCTGCTTCTGGGTGGTAAATCACCATATAACTAGCTGATGATCTGTTGTTTGTTCCTGGTAGAGCACTTCTCTCTTCATATGCAAATGAATATGACCCTAGGGAAGTCTCCCTATAGGTGATGGGGGAAACCAGAAGTGGACTCCTTGCCCAGTGTGCTTAGAGGAATGTGGCTGCTCCTCACTGACGAGGCCCATAGGGAGCCAAAACGATCCTCTGGGGTTGTCATGTTCCTTGTTCAGAGGAGAATTGCCTGTTATTTCGGGGCTGGACTGACCTTACTTGCCGGGATAAGAATGATATACTTCAGGAAAGTTTTCCTGTTTGAAAAGCACACTGGTCTAAAAGAGGCTGCTTCCGGGTGGTAAATCACCATAGAACTAGTTGATGAGCTGTTGTTCGTTCCTGGTAGAGCGTTTCTCTCTTTGTATGCATATATATTTTTCTATTTTAAAAAACTGGAAATAATGATCCACTCTTCACATGCATTGTTATTTATAAGTTGGCAATCAGAAGATAGAAGTCCACAATTTTAAACTTCTTTAGAGAAGAACATTGTAAGGCATATTTCTAAAAGGGCTTCCATAAAGGCAAATGCTGCCTATATTCCTATGCCCTGGTTGCCTCTTATAAGTAAATAAGTTATTGTACAAGTATTTATCACAGTGGTACCCCCCCGTACACAATGATATGGACCCTTACAAAAATGATGTCACAAGTTACATTTACAATATAATCAGTTTTATTACATGGTTAGAAATTACAGATTTAAATGTTTTATTACTTATTTGATTTTAAAAAAAATATTATTATTAATCCTTGCAGATCACTATATTTTAACCACACGTGTCTGTGGCCAGATAGTTTAGTCATACCCTGTAATTCCTAATGTGATGACACTTTACAGTTTGTGCTTCATGTTTACGTTTAAATACATTTCCTGTTCTGGTCTTTTTCTTATGGATGTTTAAACCACAGCAAACCTTCTTTAATTATGCTTTATTACAAAAATATATAGTTTAGATCTGTTTTTTAGTAACTTTGTACCCATCTCACCCTTCATAATATACAGTGACTATAACCTTTGAAAGATACATTACAATTCTTTATAGACTTTGTGTACTTGCTCTATCATCTATCTATCTATCTATCTATCTATCTATCTATCTATCTATCTCTCTCTCTATCTACCTATCTATCTATCTATCTATCTATCATCTATCTATCTATCTATCTATCTATCTATCTATCTATCTATCCTTCTATTGGTCAGGGCCAAAAATCGCCCTTTTACCTCAAATAATGTTGGTATCAGGGGTAGAAAGGGAGTTACCTATTAGACTGGAATGGTCATGAAATATCTGCCCCACCTGTTTATCACACAAGTCACACGTGTGAGGGTGCACTGTAGATGGTGCAGGAATTAGCACATTCAGTCCCCAGCAAAAAGAATGCTGGATACAATTTGCACTGAATATGGAGCTTGTTCCAGCATGATCAAGATTTACAATTTCATATAAAGCTGTTTCAATCTTTTTACGTGAAAAAAAAAAATCCTTTACAGCTGTAAATCAGAGAGTATATGACCAACTTTCATTCTGAAGCATCTGATTTGCATTAGTTTGAAGGCAGTTTTCTTCAGTTTCTAACAAAAATGGAAATGAGAAAAATTTCTTCTTAACAATATCACACATAGGCTTCTGTTATCCAAAATGAGAAGACTCTGCAGAGACAGTTCCTATTGCATAATACAAGTGCTAGTAACATGTGTGGTTTAAGCAATACCCTGTTCTATTTTTTCTGGTCAGAGAGATGTAAGATAATATTCTCCTCTTGTATTATTTCCCATTATCACTTATTTGTTCCAAGATTATCAGATGTGTGTCATAGGCAGGTAGAGTTATTTCTGTTTTGCAAATATAGCTAGATCCCCTTGCATGAGTAAGTGTCCAGGTGCAGAAACATGATAAAAGTTCATAATGAACAGAACAGTTCCTTCTATTTAAGGTGCAAATTGGTCCCAGAGGATGTTATATCACAGATAACTGAAACAACATAGTAATGCAGTAGATCTGAAAATACTTCCCCTGTTTATGCAAATACATGTACAAAAAGTTGAATAAAAATATTCCAATTCAATAAAACATGAAAAAGAGGCCGTCCTCTACTTAAAGATACTAAACATGTAAACCATGACTCATATATTAATAAAAAGAGACAGTAAAGTAAAACTTTCAGGGCTAGATTTCAAGTGGCGCACAAACGATTGCTCTAGAGTTATTGTTTAAATTGCGCTGATATTACAAAATGATTGTAATCACGATTTTGCTAGCGCAATCTTAATTTACGTTAGAATCCTTACCGTGATTTCTGAGCTGTGGTTAACTGTTTTGCAAAATTAAAAATTTGCACAAAACACTTCAAAAATACATTACAAAGTACAGTTACACTCATTTTAACACTGTCTAATAAAAATTATTTGAAAAAAATATTGCACAATATTAAGTTATAATAAAGGCTCAAATATATGAGATTTCGAGTGTTAGAAAAAAAAAAAGCTGGTGAAGGGCTTTAACATTGAGATACACCCATATACATGTATAAATATGTATTATTATTATTGGTTATTTGTAGAGCTCCAACAGATTGTGCAGTGCTATAAACATAGGCGGTATACAAGGTAGCATTTATAGGGATTAAATGAGTAGAGGGCCCTGCCGAGAGTCACACTGTTGTAGTCAGCTCTTATGAAGGTGTTCTGCAAACAGCTGGGCTCTTAGGCTTACATGCTAAGGGGGTTCGGAGAGGAACTGGTATTAGGAAAAGTTAGTGTAGGTTGTATGCATCCCTGAAGAGTAGAGTCTTTAGGGAGCACTTGAAGCTTTCAAAACTACTGGAGAGTCTTGTGGAGTGAGGTAGAGAGTTCCACAAGATGGGAGCCAGTCTGTAGAAGTCCTATAAATGGGACTGTGAGGAGGTAACAAGAGAGGAGAAGAGTAGGAGGTCATGACGAAGAATGAAGGGGATGGGAGGGAGAGTATCTGGAGACAAGGTATGAGATATAGGGGGAGCAGTGCAGTTTAGAGCTTTGTATGCCAGAGTCAGAATTTTGTGTTTAATCCAGGAGGTAAGAGGAAGCCAGTGAAGGGATTGGCAGAGAGGTGCAGCAGATTAAGAGCGACGTGTAAGGAAGATGAGCCTGGCAGAGGCATTCATTATGGATTGTAAAGGAGCTAGACGGCAGTTAGGGAGACCAGAGAAGACGGAGTTACAGTAGTCGAGGCGGGAAAGAATGAGAGAGTGGATTAAAATCTTAGTTGTGTCGTGTAAGGAAATGTCTAATTTTAGAGCTATTTTTAAGGTGGAAGTGGCAGGATTTAGCCAAGGCCTGAATGTGAGGAGTGAAAGAAAGATCTTATTCAAGTGTGACCCCAAGAAATCGGGCATGCAGGGTAGGGGTAATGATGGCATTATTAACAGTTATAGAGAAATCAGAGGTGGAAATTTAGGGAAGAAGGGGGAACAATAAGGAGCTCAGTTTTAGAGAGATTTAGCTTAAGGTAGTCAGAGGACATCCAAGATGAGATATGAGAAAGAAGTTAGTTATACGGGTTAGCAAGAAAGGAGATAGGTCTGTAGCAGAGATGTAGATTTGGGTGTCGTCCGCATACAAATGATATTGAAACCTGTGGGACTTTATTAGGGAACCTAATGAGGACGTGAAGATTGAGAAGAGAAGGGGACCGAGGACAGAGCCTTGTGGTACCCCAACAGACAGTTTATTTACATGTGTACATATATATTAATGTATTTTTATGTGTATATATGTATATACAGACATATACACATAAATACGTAGGAGAGGATGTTACGGATCAGAAGGCATTGGTAATTAATGTCTCACAGGTAGAACTGAGTACTTATGAACTGCAATTACTTGAGAGGTGCTTATCATTCTGCCCCATGACTAAAATTGATTTATTTGAGTTGGAAAATGACTTGCATCACTTTTGCAGGACTTTAAGATTGAAATGTTTATTTGCTGATTTTGAAACAAGTTCTAATGTGCAAGGTGATAACCATAACCTTAAATTTATAGCTAAAGGGGTGGGCCTTAGAAATAAGAGCAGGTTTATGCCCCCTCATAATAATGAATCTGTTGAAACGTTTATAAAGTTACTGTTTAAAGATTTTGAAACTATGAAACAGCGGTTGTGTCAAAAGTGTGTTAGAGTTAATACATTTATTGAGCATAATTTAAACCAAGACGAGTTTAAGGCAATCTCTACCATTAAAAATAAGAATGATCACATTGTTTTCAAAACTGTCAGCAAGGGCGCGGCCACAGTTGTGTTAAATCGGAGTGACTATTTGAGGGAATGTCACAGACAACTGGTTGATTCTCTGGTGTATAGTGTGCTTAATGGGGATCCAAAATGTAACATCCTATTGGAGATTAGGAGATTACTAGTATTTGATGAAAATAATTGTTTGATTGATAAAGATCTAAAGAAATTTCTGGTAGTTGATCACCCCATTACACCAAATTTTTATACCCTACCCAAAGTCCATAAGGATATTAATTGTCCCCCTGACCACACCATTGTGGCAAGCACTGAATCAATTTTCTCAAATATTTCATTTTATCAACAAATTGGAAGGCATTTTATACACTCTGGATGTGCAGAGTATGTACACATCCATAAAGCATGAGAGTGGCATTGCCTTTGTCAAGAAGCTGTTAAGCAATACTTGGAGATATAATATGCTACAATTAGAATTTTTGAAAGAGCTTTTGAGGTTAGTTTTGTTTAATAGTTATTTTCTATTTCAGGATACATGGGACATTCAAAATCAAGGGACAGCTATGGGGTCTAATGTTGCCCCCTCATATGCCAACATATTCATGGGTAATTTTGAGGAGAAATATGTGTATGAAAATACACTATATATAAAATTTGGAGCCACTTGGTGGCATTTTATTGATGATGATTTTGGCATATGGGGGGGGGGGGGTTAACATTGACTCTTTGTATGAGTTTGTAGCTGAATTGAATATGGTGGTTAGAGGTATCAAATTTACCCTTATGTGGCATGAAACTACTGTTGCCTTCTTGGATGCTAAAGTTGTAAAGGAAGGCTGTAATTTGCAATGTGATATACATACTAAGACCACAGACAGAAATAATTTACTCCACTACCATAGTTTTCACCCTGAGGTTCTATTAAACTCCCTACCTAGGAGTCAGTTGATTAGGGTTAAACATATTGTCATCCAGGATGGCATCATACAGGATAGATTAAGAGAAATGGGTAATAAATTCTTGAATAGGGCCTATCACAAAGCTCTTATAGAAAGAGAATTGCAGCAGTAAGTAATATTGATAGGGCTTCTTTGCTGCTTAGAAAAAAGAAGCGTAAGACAGAGAAAGGGGGTACTAAGATGGACCGATTGGTCTTAGTCTCCAAATATATTAAGAACAGTAGAGAGATTAAAAATATGGTTTACCGACATTGGCATATTTTAAAAGATTGTAATCCAGAGTTACATAACAGAGAAAAACCTGGGGTGCTACTCTTGTCTGTGTTGTAATAGCTGTAACTCTATGATTAAGGGGGCCACATTTGTGCATCCCAGATATGGTAAAATATGCAAAATAAGGGATTATTTTACTTGTAATTCCACCTTTGTAATTTACTTAATAAAATGCCTATGTTAGAAAATTTACATTGGGGAGACCACAAGAAAGGCTGGTGACCAAATTAGGGAACATAAGCCTAACATTAGATGTGGGGATAAGGATGCCCCGGTGTCATCTCATTTTTTAGAAGGTAAACATGCTATCAGCCAATTGAGGTGGCAGGTAATAGATCAGATTAAAATGCCCAGGAGGGGGGGGGGGCGACAGGGAATTACTATTAAAGAGAAGGGAGTTATACTGAATTTTTATGTTGAATGCCCTTAGACCACAGGGCATGAATAAGGAATATGACATGTCTGTTTATATTTAATTGAAATACTTTTTATTGAATTTCTTATAACCATTGTACAAATCACAGGTATCAAGAGTGGAAGAGTCACCGTATATACATATATTAAAAAAAACATACTATGACTTCCTCTCTCTTACAACAAGTATTACAGTCACAGCTTCCCGGAACTAGCCGGTCTCAATCCACCTTCTTCTTTACAACCACACATAATAAACCAAACATTATAAACCAAAATACATTCCCTCCCCTACCCCCCCCACCCACCAGGTGTTTCCCATCTCGTCATACCTCTCACATTTTTCTATTTCTTCTAAGAAAAAGGAAGTTGCTAACTAAACCTTGCTAAAGAAGTCAGGTATGTTCATCGGTTACAGACATGATCTACTCTGTAATAGGGGGTTCCCTCTGTTCCTAGCTTATCAACGCTATTATCGTGATCCCTCTTTCTCATCTCTGTCTTGAGTGACATGTGGTCAAGTATAGCCCTTCAGGATCCAGTAAAACCACATTTTTTGAAACTGCTCAGTGTACCCCTGCGCCCATGCTGCTAATTCTGACAATCTGTATATATCGTTTATTTTTTCCATGACTTCCGTCCACCCCGGCGCTCCCACCTTCCAGTGTCTAGCTGTACATATACGCACACAATTACAGAGATTCCTAATGAAAGTGTTAATCGCCGAATTCAACGACCCCACCTTTTCGTGTAGGAGTGCCTGGGTTATTGTCAAATTAATCCTTTCATCCAATGTATCACTAAGCAATTTCGAAAGTCTATCCCATAGTGGTCTTACCTTTGAGCAGTCCCACCACATGTGCCTATACGTCCCTCTCTCCCCACACCCTCTATAGCAGAAAGCACTATTCGAGGACGGAATATGAGCTGTCCTAACTGGCGTAAGGTACCATCTGAAGGCCACCTTCAGGCAATTTTCCTTCATATCTGCACTAATCATACCTTTTCCTGATTCCGCTAGAATCCTATCCCAACTTTCCAGCTCTCGCACCTCTCCCACATCTCTCTCCCACTTTTCTACAAGGGAAGACTTAAGGTTGGTTTTCCTCCTCTGGAGTACTAAGTATAACTGAGATATCACCTGTTTCCCCCTAGATTGAGTATGGCATAGCCTTTCCAGGGAGGTCAGAGGCTGGCTTGATCTGTTAGTCATGTATTTAGTGATAGCTGATGAAATCTGTAAGTAGAGAAACCAGTTCAGTGTGTCTGGTTGGATCTTGTCTCTAATCTGATTAAAGGTAAGGATTGCTGTCCCCTCTAGGAAGTCCGCCACCCTGTATAGGCCCTTATTTTCCCATTTTCCCACTGCTTTTCTAAGTTCCCCAGGTAACAAAAACTTCAGGGGAATTAATAGAGAATGAGGATTTAATAAATGTAGTTGTTTGACTGTCTTGTGCCAGTTGTGTAATGACTCATATGTCACTGGTGACCTATATGTGAGTTTTTTAACATTCCATGAGGGATCCCATAAGACATCTGCCGAGCTCTCACACCCTTCAATATCCGCTTCAGTTTTCGGCCAGATTGCCCCCTGAAAGTTTTTCCCCAGGATAACTGATTGCGCCATCCTGGCCGCCTGATAGTAGTCCACTAGGTTTGGGACCCCCACTCCACCCCTCTGTCTGTGTTGTGTCAACAGCTGCGATGCTATTCTCGCCTTCCCATCCCCTCTCAGAAAACAAAATAAATCAGATTGTAGGGTCTTCAGTTCCGCTAGGGGGATCCCAATCGGCAGAGCTCTAAAAAGGTACAAAATCCTAGGCAGGACATTCATTTTTATAACCGACAACCTCCCATACCACGAAAATCTACCCTTTTTCCAGTTGTTTAAATCCCTCCTAATGACTTTATATAGAGGTAGATAATTTAGCCCATATAAATCCAAGAAAGTGCTATTTATCTTAACCCCCAAGTAGGTAATATAGCTTTTTGCCCATGTGAGATTGAAATTCAGTTCAATCGACTTTTTTGTATGAGGTGGAAGACCAATCGATAGAGCCTCACATTTATCCAGGTTAACTTTGTAGCCTGAAATCTCTGAGAATTGCCCCAGGATATCATACAGGTTAGGCAATGAAAGCAGAGGTCTGGTCAACGTCAGTAGAATGTCATCCGCGAATAGTGTCAATTTATATTCACTGTTGTTCATCTGTACCCTTGACACATCTAACGATTGCCTAATGAGCACTGCGAGAGGTTCTATGCTGATGGCAAACAAGAGTGGTGAAAGTGGGCATCCTTGACGGGTGCCATTTAAGATATCAATGGTCCTGGAAATGTACCGCTTTTGGTATTGAGTATATAGCTTTAAGTGCCCTTATAAATGCCCCCTTAAAACCCATGCTATCCAAAACTTTAAACATAAAGGACCAATCAACCCTATAAAAAATGCCTTTTCTGCTTGGAGTGATAAAAGTAGTGCTGGCGTCTTAGTTTGCATTAAATAATCCACTAGGGTCAAGATTCTCCTCACATTGTCCGGGGCCTCCCTCTCTCTAATGAATCCCACTTGGTCCTTATGAATTAATGTTGGGAGAATTAACTTAAGCCTGTTAGCTATAATTTTTGTAAATATTTTAAGGTCTGTATTAATTAGGGAGATGGGTCTATAATTTTTGCAGTATTTCGGGTTCTTTCCTACTTTGGGTAGCACTACTATCTTGGCTTGTAACATATCTTTAGGTAGTTCTTCTCCCGCAAGTATCCCATTGCAGAAACTCAACAAATGGGGTAAAAGCTCTCTCTTAAATAATTTATAGTATTCCCCTGTTAGTCCTTCTGGGCCCGGCGCTTTTCCCATTTTAAGATCTTTTATTACTGTCAATATTTCCATAGCTGTGATATCTGCATTGAGTGTTGCAAGATCTGAGTCCAGGATTGATGGTAATTCCGCCTGCCCTAGGAGATTGTTCGTCTGCCGTGTGAGATCCCTTGCGGCCACCTTTTTCCCATCATAAAGATTCTCATAATATTGGGCAAAGGTTTCAGTAATCTCCTGAGGATTTGAAGTGGGGGCCCCGTCCCGCCTGCAAATAGAGGGTATTGCAAAAAGCTTAGTTCTCTCCCTCAACTTATAGGAGAGATATTTGTCTGGCTTATTAGCGTACACATAATAGTGTGCCCTCAGCCTCAAGGCAGCGCAAATTAAATTTTAATTCAGTATAGTGGCCAATTCATGTCGTTTAGACTGAAGGGCCTTGTATATCCCTAAGGATAAAGTGCGTCTATGGTCTCGCTCAAGCTTCTCAACCTCTCTTTGAAGTGTGTGCACTGTTTGTGTAGTTTGTCTTATCATCATCGATTTCTCTTTAATGAGTAAACCCCTTAGCACAGGTTTGTGTGCAGCCCAAATCATTAATGGGTTACCTATGGTCCCTACATTCACTTGCAATACTCTTTCAATGCTATTCTTATCCTCTCATAAACTGCTGGATTCTTAAGGAGTGTTGGATTGTATGTCCATGATCTAGGTCGGGTAAAGTCTAAAATCCCTGCCAGTTCCAGAATTACTAGCGAGTGGTTTGACCAAACACAGGGTTGCGTGCTGGAAGCAACTAGGTTAGTAGATAGTGTTTGACTCACAAAAATCTAATCTAAAGTAGAGTATGAGTTATGTGCCGGTGAATAATATGTGTATTCATGATTAGAGTTGCCCACCGCTTCCCATGAGTCTAAAAGATTATGGGCACCAAACGATTCTCTAATCGATTTGACAATGGCATTGTGAGGATGTTGCTTACTAGACTGTCCTTTAGTTCCCTACCCCGAAAAGGAGGTCATAGAGACATTAAAATCCCCCCCAATACTATACTATCCTGTGACCACTGAGTGAGATGTTGCGAAATTGTTTCAAAGAAGGCATTCTGAGTCTCGTTGGGTGCATACACATTGCATAGAGTAACCTTAGTGTTCTGGAGTGTGCCTCTTACTATCACAAACCTTCCTTCTATGTCCGTAATTTCACTCTCTAGTATAAAGTCTAAAGATTTGTGTACCAAGATTGTCACCCCCTGTTTTTTTGAGTCTGTCGTAGAGTGGAAATGATGGGGAAATTGTTGTGTCCAGTATCTTGGTATTGTCTGGGCTATAAAGTGCGTCTCCTGAAGAAATATAATGTTTGCCTTCAACCCTAGGTAGTGTGTCATTGCCGTGCGCCTTTTAGTATCTGAATTTAAACCCCTAACGTTATGGGAGATTAGTTTTATATTATGTGACATGTGTAGACCGTCTGTATCCCTAGCCTCCCTGTAAAACTCACCTCATAAAATCTGTCTGAGCCACAGAGACCCCCCTTTCCGTCATTATTCCCTAATACCTGAATTCCCCGCTGACTCCGAGACTTCCTCAACCTCCTTCCTCTACCCCTGTTAGGAAACACCTGGTGTAAAAGAACCATAATTAAATAACACACCAAAAAAAAAGTAAACATGACAACTTAACCTTTGTCAATTCTGTCATACTTCCAATACAATGTTTACCTAAGTGCAGATAACATAATCTTTTACTCATTATGGCATCACATTTCTCTAAAGTGTAGGTAAGAATAAAAAGAAGAGAAAACATGACATGGCAATAATTTTAACAGTTTAGAATGAAACAATTATTCTGAGTAGACTCAGGAACAAATACAACATCTGCAGCAGTCTGTCCATCGATGCTACCTGCTTTGGGGAAAAAAGAACATAACAAGGAGAAACGTCTATATCCACAATTATATTTTTCTTGCTTGTAGATGTGATCTCCTGGGTAAAATCCATAAAGAGACAGTTCCCCCCCCCCCCCCCATCCAAACTGTGATAACTAGGAACCAACATATTACAAAAAACATACCCCTTGCATAAAAGTCTTTATACTTATCTGACCCTTGGTATGTGTCCTTACACTCCACTATAGATCAGATCAAGTACTTCCACTTCCACCGAATTGTGTCCATTCAGAAGAAAGAAAAGTCCCCCAACTTAGTTAACCTTTTATGTATTCTGTTGTGCTCAGGTCTTTCACCTTTTCTCTGGTATCCTAGTCCATTGCTTCTGACGCGGCTTTCCTCCCTGAATAGATTATCCAGAGGTAGATTCCTGCTGTAGTATGGCTGGTGGGTCCATTTTCATCCTACGACACGTTTCTGGGATCTCTTGGGGGTCCTTGATAGAAAATGTCCTGTTCTCCCACGTTATGTGGAGAGCAAAAGGAAAGCCCCAGCGGTATGGGACTTGATTTTTCCTCAGCAGTGAGGTAAGCGGTCTGAGGGAGCTTCTTCTCTGTAGGGTCCTCAAGCAGAGATCTTGAAAGAACTGAATGATGTTCCCCTGGTATTTAAAGTTGGGATTCTTTCTTGCCGCTGTTAGTATTTCTTCCTGCTCCTGAAAGCGGAGCATCTTGATAATAACATCTCTGGGGGGTTCTTCCCCCTTAGGTTTAGGCCGAAGTGCCCTGTGTGCCCTTTCTATTTGAAAACTATCATCTCCTCCTGAACCGGTAATGCTCCGGAATAGGTTGAGCAAATATGTATTCAGTTCTTTAGGGCCTATCTCTTCTGGAACCCCTTTTAGTCGCAGATTAGATCTTCTGCTGCGATTCTCTAGGTCCTCAAGTTTATCGTATATATCTTCTATTTCCGATTGTTGGGAAGTGACTTTATCTGTTATAGAATTCAGATCCTCCACCATTGTGTCGCCACTTTCTTCTAGGGAGTTATGGGTCTTAAGTCCTCTGATCTATCTTTAGGGCCCTCCTCTGCCTCTCTTTCTTCATCTGATTCTTGCGTTTGAGTATCAGATAATTTATCACCTTTCATAGGTTTGAAAAAAAGGTTAGCTGTAGATTGTTTGTTTAAGGGAGTTGCTTTAGAGTTTTTCCTGGCAGCCATCTTAGATTGCCTTTGACCTCCTATCAACTGTGATTGGTAATATTATAATGTTCAAGAGAGCAGTCTAGCCGTATATAGAAGAAGTACCCCGGCCTGTATTCTTATCAAGGATGTAAAAGAAACCTCCTCACACACCTCCCAATATATAGTGCCTCTTAAAAGGCCAGAGTGTCACTAAAGATCCAGCATGTATATGACAGAGTATTGCTTGGTATCATTGTAACCCCATGAGGTCCCTGAAGACCAGTGCTGTCTTATGTGTATTATGAAGTATGGGCTCCTAGAGAGTCTCTATAAAGTAACCAGATCCATATTAGCTAAGAAGCCTCTTCTTACTTTGCAGAGCTTGCTGCGTATATGTAGGACAGAAATCCAGGTCACTCCCTCCATGCCCTGGGACTCTATACAGCGTGTGGGTTTCACTAACAGTTTGTGGACTAATAGGAATTACGTCTTCCGTATTGCAGAGCCCCATATATCATAAGCAGGACTGTCCCTTTAATAGCTTCCCCTCTCTGCAATCTTTTCCGTAGCATGTATATGACAGAGTATTGCTTGGTATCATTGTAACCCCATGAGGTCCCTGAAGACCAGTGCTGTCTTATGTGTATTATGAAGTATGGGCTCCCAGAGAGTCTCTATAAAGTAACCGGATCCATATTAGCTAAGAAGCCTCTTCTTACTTTGCAGAGCTTGCTGCTTATATG
Source organism: Bombina bombina (assembly GCF_027579735.1). NCBI lineage: Eukaryota > Metazoa > Chordata > Amphibia > Anura > Bombinatoridae > Bombina > Bombina bombina. The sequence continues at coordinate 521,054,327 of NC_069500.1, read as the reverse complement.
TAGGACAGAAATCCAGGTCACTCCCTCCATGCCCTGGGACTCTATACAGCGTGTGGGCTTCACTAACAGTTTGTGGACTAATAGGAATTACGTCTTCCATATTGCAGAGCCCCTTATATCATAAGCAGGTCTGTCCCTTTAATAGCTGCCCCTCTCTGCAATCTTTTCCGTAGCAGCCCCCAGGCTATCTAGCTCTCACTAGCCATCCCTTCCAATGTACCTGTTGTTCTGGTGCCTAGGAGCTGTAAAGGCTGTTCCCTCCGTGTCCTCCGTTCTCCCCTGCAGCTATCCACCTCTCACATGGATACGGAGCACTTTGCTGCTCTCCCGACTGCTCTCCCGACTCCTCTTCCAATCTCCTCAGGCACTCTGAGCGCTCATCCTCTGAGAGCCGTTTAGTGAGCGATGCCACGTGGGTTGTAGCAATGGCGTCCAGGCCACATCTGTCTTATCCTCCGCTGTGGGGCTGATCATATCCGAGGAGCTGCAACTCTCTTGAGTTTACTCCAGCTGCTTCCATCTGCCTATGTCTCCCTTTTAACGAGTGTACATGCCACCTACTTCACTTCATATGTCTCTATGCCTAATATTCTGCATGGAGCTCTTCTCCTATGCAGCCATTCTCTAGCTCCGTTAGGCTCCGCCCGTCTGTTTATATTTAAAGGGACACTGAACCCAAATTTTTTCTTTCGTGATTCAGATAGAGCATGCAATTTTTTTTTTATTTTATCTTTTTTATTTATATCCAACAAGGAAAGATAACAATCAAAATAGCGGAAAAAAACATAAACATTGAAGAAGAAAACAAGACTTTTTCAACCCAAATCTTGGGTATAACAAATATGCAGATAATATATATACATTGAACATTCAATATAAAAAAAAAGAAAAAAGAAAAGAAGAAAATAACCCAAAAGATAATGGTATGCTTCTTTATACTCTGAACCTTGTTGATTTTTTGATTTTACACAGACATCACTACAAATCCAACAACAAAGGACACAAAAAATTAAAAGAAAAAAAAAAAAAAAAAAAAAAAGGGGGGGGGGAGGGAAAAAAGGGGAAGAAAAGGGAAGAAAAAGGGAAATAGAGGTATAGTGGGGAAAGAAGAAAGAGAATAATAGAAGAGAACCTTTCACCACCTCCCCAACAGGACTAGTTCAGAATTGCGTAAAGGATATATCAGATATTCAATTTCAGTGGGGGAAAAAACTTTTATGAATGCTGACCATTTAAGAAAAAACCTAACAACATCAACGTCATTGTCAGCATTAATATTATGTTGCTCAAGAATACATTGTTTTTTTAAACAGTTTTTAATTTCTGATATACTGGGAACCAGGCGCGATTTCCATTTTTTAAAAATAAGATATCTGACAGCCAGTATAGTTATATTAATAAATAAAGAAAGATTATATGTCTACCTAACAAATATAAAGAGGAAAGCTTTAATATTTTACAAAGCCAAAATTGCACTTTACACCATACGTTCTTAATTTTTGGGCAGATCCATAACATGTGCAGAAGATTTGCAGAAGGAAACGAACACTTGGGACAAATAGTGAAATTCGTTTTGCCACATCTAATTCCTTTTTCTGGTGTAAAGTATGTCATATGTAACAACTTCAGATGAGATTCTCTCCATGTTGCAGAGAGAGTTGTCCAAGCAACCTCTTTAATTGAGAGAGAAGGTATTTTAGAATCTACTTCCTGGGATAACGATATTGCCCAGTTAATAGCAATTTTATCAAGATTAATTATGCCTCTGTCGGAGACAAGAATCAAATAACATGGAGATATTCACATAAGTCCATTTTTAGCCAAAGTAAACCAGTTCTCCAAATGTCCCAGTGACCAGTTCCAGCCATACTCATTCAATAACTTTGTAACATAATGTCTAGCCTGAAGATAAGCAAAGAAGTTTCTCTGCGGAATATTAAATTCCAACCTAAGAGCTTCGAATGATTTCACACATCTTTTCTCTATGTCAAGCATCTGAAAGGCATTAACAAACCCTTGGGTCTTCCACTTTAAAAAGATTGGAGATGGTGTTCCAGACTGAAATTGTGGATTCCCCAAAAAAGTTAGGAATCTCGATACCCGGTGTTCTAATCCTAACAATTTACATATCTTTTTCCAAGCTAAGATTATATTATATATAGATCTGTATCTTTTAATTTGAGGTGGGATATGAATAGTATCTAGATGAATAAGCGCAATCGGTGAAAGAGGGTACCCGATACTATTCTCTAAATCATTATTTGTAACATAGTTACAACTGAATAACCAGTCCACCAGAATACGAATTAAAAAAACATAATTATACGCTCTTAGATCAGGTAAGGCCAAGCCTCCGGATCCTATTGGAAGGGATAGTTTTGCAAGTGATATTCTAGGTTTCCTGTCCTGCCACAAGAAGGACCGGAGTTGTGAATTAAATAAACTTAAATCATTCTTTCTTAAAATCAAGGGAGTGTTTTGAAGGATATATAATATTTTTGGCAATAAGATCATCTTATAAGCTGCTATGCGTCCAGATAAAGATAAAGGTAAAGTCTGCCAGTTCTTAAAGGCTAGTTTAACTTTATTCAACACAGGAAGAATATTAAGGGAGTACCAAGAGTCAGGGTTACTTGAGACATTTATTCCCAGGTATCTAAATGAGTCATTCACTATGGAGAAAGGTACATTTATAGGAGAGCTATCTGTCTGCCTAACCCAAAGAAGTTCAGATTTCTTTATATTTACCTTGTATCCTGAAAAGGAACCAAACTGTTGTATAGTTGACAGAAGAATAGGTAAGTTTCTTTGTATATTAGACAAGTAGATAAGGATATCATCAGCATACAATGCTATTTTCAACTCCCGCCCAGCCACCCCAATCCCCTCAAGTCTCTGTCTTACCATTATAGCAAAGGGTTCGATAGCAATATTAAAAAGAAGCGGGGAGAGAGGACACCCCTGCCTGGTTCCCCTATGTAGATTTATCTCTGAAGACAGCTGACCATTCACTATCATTCTTGTGGAAGCTGTACGATATAATTTTTCAATGAACTTAACAAAATTACCTTTCAACCCAAATTGTTCTAATGAAAATAAAAGATGATCATGATGGACTGAGTCAAAAGCCTTTTCAGCGTCTATGGCTAGGATTGCCAAGTCTAGCGTGCCTCCCTCCCCTGAACAATCAACATCCATGCTATTCAAAAATAAATCCAAAGTAAGCAGGAGTTCCCTTATTTTAGCCGCAGAGTTCCTATTCTTCATAAAGCCAGCTTGATCCAGACTGATAATCAAGGGAAGAAGGGATTGAAGTCGCTGGGCAAGAATCGCAGCCAGCAGTTTGTAATCCGTATTCATCAGGGCTATGGGTCTATAAGATTCCAACATTCTTGCGTCTTTGCCCTTTTTTAAGATCAGAGATGTATATGAAGCTGTGAAATTAGGCGTGGGTTCATTTCCCTCTATATATATATATATATGGTTAAATAAAGAAGTTAAGTACGGTATTATAGTAGAGGGAATCATTTTGTAAAACTCATTAGGGATTCCATCCGGACCCGGTGCCTTATTGTATGCCAAATTTTTAATTGCCTTAGCGACTTCTATTTCAGTAATAGGAGACTCAAGTTCCTCAATTAAAGTAGATGTTAATAATGGAAAATAAATTTCTCCCCAAAATTTCTGACGTTCCATAGAGTTGGATAATCTGGGCGAATATATGCCCTTATAGTAATCATAGAAGATTTGAACAAGATCTTGTGAGGAGCTAAACGTTTGACCTTCCCTAACTAGGGAATCTATCAACTGAGAACCTAAGTCCTGCTTCACCAATTTAGCCAAAAGTTTTCCTGTCTTATTCCCATATCTATATAGTTTTGTGGAGAATCGGATATCCTTCTGAGTAGATTTATACAATAAAAATGAATCTCTCGTTTCTAATGCATTGATATATTTAGCCCATTTCTGAGGCGTCTTTTCGAGTAAATATAAATTATAAGCATTTGTAACTGCACGAAGGAGTTCGTTCTCGCGTTTTTTAAATTTCTTAGTACGCGTTATGGTATATGCGAGAATTTCCCCCCTCAGCACTGCCTTAGCAGTTTCCCAAAACAGGGAAGGACGACCCTTAGCCTCACTATTGAACAGAGCAAAATCCACAAATTTAGTTTCCAGGAAGTTTCTAAATCCAGAGTCAGAGGACAGAAATTTAGGGGAAAAAAAGCGAGTATTCAAATGCGAGGGGACAGTCGTATGGAGCTCAAAACATATTGGAGCATGATCCGATACCACAATAGGCAGAATTTGAGCCGATACTTTGTGCTTACACAGTCTTTCATCGACCAAAAATAAATCAATCCGTGACAATGATTTATGTGCTTTTGAGAGACATGTAAAATCATGTGTATCTGGGTTTTGTAGCCTCCAGATATTCCTGACTCTTAAATTAGCAAAAATCCTGGAAAACAACTTTGCCTCAAGATTATCTCTTTTAGTTTTATTAGCTAAAGGCTGCTGCCTCATTCTGTCAATTGGATATTGAGGGGCCATATTAAAATCACCAGCTAATATCAAGAAACCCTCTGCACATGTCATAAGTCTAGCCTGAAGTGTATCCCAAAATGAGAGATTAAAAACGTTTGGAGCATATACATTACATAAAGTATACAGAACATTGGCAACCTTAATTTTCAATATGATGTATCTTCCCTCCTCATCTGACTCACTCTTTATTATCTCGTAATTACATTTTTTGCCCAGAAGAATAGCAACTCCACCTTTTCGCCTAGAACTAGAGGAAAAAAAAACCTCCTTAACCCAGGAAGATTTAAGTTTAAGGATTTCTTGAGTCTTCAGATGGGTTTCTTGTAGAAAGGCAATAGAGGTACCTATTTTCTTCAAGTACGAAATTATCATTTTTCTTTTAATAGGAGATGCAAGACCTCCTATATTCCAAGAGGTAAATTTAATCCCAGTCATTATATATGAAATCTAGGTCCAGAGAGGGAGGATAGTGAGGGGAGAAGGGAAAAAACAGGGAAAAAAAAAAAAAAAAAAAAAGGAACCCCCCCCCCCCAAACCAGGCGACTAACCCACCTAAGCCGTCTGTTACCTATTTGCTGAGCAGGGCCCATCATGATAAAAAGAAGGTATTAAGTCTATTCTAATTTTTACTAAGAAGAGCTAAATAGCTTAACACCCCAACTACTCAGGTGAGCAGTTTTTAGTAAAAAAAGCTAGGCCTCATATTTTCTTTTGAGAGAGATGCTGATCCTAGCCTATGTACCCTCTCTATAATGATATTTGGATAAGTTTGGGGTATATTCAGAAGAGCTGGTAGTGTTTTTGTTATGAATTTATTTAAATCCTCAAACTGCTTTCCCTCAGGTACCCCTATTACTTTTAAATTATTGCGCCTAGCGCGGTTTTCGAGATCTTCTACTTTATTCTGTAATTTAATAAGGGCTGAGGACGTGGCTTCTAATTTGCTATTTTGAGCCAAAGTGAGATCTTCCAAATCGGAGACTCTCTGTTCAACCTCAGAGAATCTTTCCGAGAATTGTTTGACTTCTGTAGCTAGTTGTGCAATATCTTGTTTGATTTCTACTTTAAGTGAATCAAACTTGGGTTCAAGAGCAGCCGAGATATTTAGAACTAAAGACTGTAAATCAATATGCTCAAGTAAATTTGGTGAGTCTCGGGATACCAATTGTGACTCACCTGCGGGCTCTGTATTGGTTCTATGTTTTTATCCCTCTGTCTAGCCGACATGGCTGAAGGTGAAGTTCTAGACTGTGAATGTAAAAATGTATCCATACAGGGAGTGCAGAATTATTAGGCAAGTTGTATTTTTGAGGATTAATTTTATTATTGAACAACAACCATGTTCTCAATGAACCCAAAAAACTCATTAATATCAAAGCTGAATATTTTTGGAAGTAGTTTTTAGTTTGTTTTTAGTTTTAGCTATTTTAGGGGGATATCTGTGTGTGCAGGTGACTATTACTGTGCATAATTATTAGGCAACTTAACAAAAAACAAATATATACCCATTTCAATTATTTATTTTTACCAGTGAAACCAATATAACATCTCAACATTCACAAATATACATTTCTGACATTCAAAAACAAAACAAAAACAAATCAGTGACCAATATAGCCACCTTTCTTTGCAAGGACACTCAAAAGCCTGCCATCCATGGATTCTGTCAGTGTTTTGATCTGTTCACCATCAACATTGCGTGCAGCAGCAACCACAGCCTCCCAAACACTGTTCAGAGAGGTGTACTGTTTTCCCTCCTTGTAAATCTCACATTTGATGATGGACCACAGGTTCTCAATGGGGTTCAGATCAGGTGAACAAGGAGGCCATGTCATTAGATTTTCTTCTTTTATACCCTTTCTTGCCAGCCCTTCCAAATTACCTGCCGAGCCCCAGAGGCAGCGTCAATCCCTTCAGGCCACAGCAGCTCCCCCTCGCGCAGCACCAGTGGGAGGGAGAGTGCCCGTATGGGAAAGCAAGGTCTGCAAACAGAGTCCAATCAGCAGGGAGAGACTCGTCCACGGAGCCCGACCAGCAAGCGAGTCAAGGAGGCAGCCAGAAACCAGCAGGAGCGCACCAGGGCGCAACAGGTAAATCTCACCTCTCTCGCAGCATCGGTGGGAGAGGGAGAGTAGTAGGGCAGCAGTAGGTCTCTTATGCTCCTCAAGCACGTTCCCGTGTGTTCAGGCTCAGGGACGCCACAGCCAACACAACGCCAGGACCACTCCACGTAGAGCCCAGCCCCCCTCCAAGAACAGAGAGAGGGAGAAGGAGTAGAGACAGCGGCAGCCCGCCCGGCCACAGAGCAATCACAGATCAGGAATCGGCAGCGCCTCCAGGTAACATATGACCCGCAAATACACCGGGTGTTAGACAGAGTCCACTTTTGGCCAGAGCCTAGATGTCTAATGCGTGTTTACATGGGGTTAGCCTTAGTGTAATGACATACACCTGTTCCGTTATAATTCAGGTTAAAGCTCCATTTGGTTATGGTTTTTGGAAAGTAAGAGCCTGTGGTGATATATAGACAGGTATATCAATATTTTTAGTCAGGATCAGGCCCTATCAGTAGCTGCACTGCACAGCACTAGTGCAATGTTAAGGCACTATGAGAGTTCCAGCAGCGGTAGTTTCTTACTATCCCAGCCGCCCACGGTCAGAGGGTTTGGGCGCGAGTCTCGCCAACGGCTTGCAGGAGGGAAGATCAGAGCAGGTGCAACACCTGACCACACACCTGTGCTCCTCCTCCGGAACTCTAGAGCATGCAATTTTAAGCAACTTTCTGATTTACTCCAATTATCAATTTTTCTTCGTTTTACTTGACATGGAGGCTTAAAGCTATTCAGTTACAGCCTGAATTCTGGTATGAACTTTGTGAGAGTGTACACGATAGCCCTGATGTTTGGATAAAAGCGAGATTTCTCCAATAACAACACACCTGCTAAACCTGTCTAGTTGCCAGTGTGGACACTTAGTGGGACTTGGAGTTTTCGAGCTCTTTACATACCTCATATTTGTTGAGGGTACTTTTAATATATATATATATATATATATATATATATATAAAGTAAGGGGTGAAGTATGGGGTTCAGATGTCAGCGCTCATAGAAGGGAGAGAACAAAAACAAAGAAACCAATTATGGTGCAGTATGAAAACACTGGTGTGTCGTGTGACAAAAAAGTTAAAGAATATTGCTCACCTTTTAAAACCTCAAACATGTGAGGTATGTTGGAAACATGGAGGGGATATAATCCCTATCTGTGTTAAAGCTGTTTCTTCATTTAAGCGATCACTTGTAGTATGGTGTTTCCTCTTTCAAGTGCCTAAAGGTATGGGTGGCTTCTTCTCTGTGGAGTAAGGTAGACCTTTCCTTCTGCTGGATGTAGTGAGCCTCCCTGTTGTGAAAGGAGGTGTACTGGTACGCTTCTTTTAAATAGACTTCTCCTCTATGGAATATGGTACAAAATTTTCTTCTTATTGGTAGATTTCTCCTCTAAGGAGTATGGTATAATTTTCATGTATAGATAGAAACCTATACAATGTGGTAAAGAGAGTTAACAATCCTCCTCTTTAGGGAGGTACACTAATACCAAGAGGATCACCAAAAACGAGATCTTGAAGCTTATGATCATCTTGTAGTGCAGAGGTATCCAGCCCCCGTCACAATGATCACTAAATAGTGTGGGTAAGTGCCAAGAATTGCAGTCCTGTCTCTGTAAGAAGTGAGGGCACTGAGCTCTAGCCCTATAATAGCACAGGTAGGGTTGCTTGGTGCTGTTGTTCTCTCCCAGTAAAGGATGAGTCAGCCCTATCCTACAGAGCACGAGCCAACGTGATAAGAAGCTATAGTGCTGTCCCAGTATAAAGTGACTGCTGCCTCCATGTTTCCAACATACCTCACATGTTTGAGGTTTTAAAAGGTGAGCAATATTCTTTCACTTTTTTGTCACACGACACACCAGTGTTTTCATACTGCACCATAATTGGTTTCTTTGTTTTTGTTCTCTCCCTTCTATGAGCGCTGACAGCTGAACCCCATACTTCACCCCTTACTTCATATTCCATTGATGATAGTGGAATAATCAGAATTAGCTGCCATTGAAACACATCAGGAGGAACTCTTTCAAGCAGAATAAACATTTGCTACACACACAGTGCAAGCTACAATACCAATTAATATATATTAATATATATATATATATATATATATATATATATATATATATATATATAAGTTCAAAGGAAATAAAGTGTCTAAAAGCAAAGTAAAATCAGGAGTCCAGACACACCCACTCTCACAGCAATGCCGCTACTAGCAGCAACGTTTGTCACATACACAAGAGGCCCCGATGGACAGCTACGAAGAAGACACATCCAGAGCGGTGAGTGTGCGCAGCTATATGCTGTCTGTCTTGAACACAAGTTGCTTTAAACATTCCCATACTGCAGTCTCTGTTAAAGTGTCAAGCACGGCCATATGAGCAGTTATATTAAGGGGAACATCCTGTGTGCTTTATGACTGTCACCCCATATTGGATACAGATGTTTCTGGTTTGGTCCTACACACTCCTATAGGGACTACAGAGGAATGATTTTAGTTCTCTTTTGAGACTCACTATAGTGGATATCTTTGCATATTTGTGAAATCATTGTCTTATGTTGTTTTATATATATATATATATATATATATATATATATATATATATATATATATAGCTAATCACATACATGTTTATATATAAAGATAAAGATGTCTTAACCATATAAATAACTAGTGACAGTTTCATTGGCTGCAATTTTAATGTAACTCAATCCTCTCTGTTCTCTGTAGCTGTCAATGTTCCCTCTAATTCTTTTGAGCAGTGTGTGCAAAAATTGTAACCTGTGCAGCTTTTGGCCAAGTAACTAAAATATGTGTGCACTAGTCTTTAGTGTAGTCAAACTTGAAAATATTGTAAAAGTAGTGAAACTCACTCTCTCTCACACACACAGATTCTCTCTCTCTCTCTCTCTCTCTCTCTCTCTCTCTCTCTCTGTGTCTCTCTCTCTCACACACAGATACACTCTCTCACATACACATTCACACTCACACACACAGATACACACATTCTCTCTCTATTTCTCACCACACACACGCGAACATTCTCCCTCTCTCTCTCTCTCTCTCTCTCTCGCTCTCTTTTTCACACACACACACACACATACACAGAAACATTTGCACTCTCACATACACACACGGACACACACTCTCACATACACACACAGAGATACACTCTCACAAACACACTCTCTGGCCCCTATTTATCAAAGGTCTTGCGGACCTGATCCGACAGTGTGGATCAGGTCCGCAAGACCTCGCTGAATGCGGAGAGTGATACGCTCTCCGCATTTAACATTGCACCAGCAGCTCACAAGAGCTGCTGGTGCAACGCCGCCCCCTGCAGACTCGCGGCCAATGGGCCGCCAGCAGGTGGTGTCAATCAACCCGATCGTACTCGATCGGGTTGAATTGTTGCGATTCCTGTCCGCCTGCACAGAGCAGGTGGACAGGGTTATGGAGCAGCGGTCTTTGTGACCGCTGCTCCATAACTTTTGTTTCTGGGGAGTCTGAAGACTCACCAGAAACACGAGCCGTCAAGCTCCTTTCGGAGCTTGATAGATAGGCCCCTCTCTCTCTATAGGCACATCTTAGAGGGAACGGTGCTACCTTAAGAATCCATCATGAATGTTTCTGCCAGGCTGATCTTCCTTCAGCATCTGTAATCTGTTGGCACTCTACAAATAACTGATAATAATAAATAATAATAATAATAATATACTGATATCAGGATGCTGGTTCCCACAATCTGCTGGATAATCATTTTAATGTTATGAGATAGGGAAAAGCACCCTTTTTCAGGAAAAGTGCCTTTTTGTACCTAAATATTGTATTCATCAATCTTACTTCAAAATTTTATTAATTGATGGTGACCATGAAAATTTCAAAAAAATTTGTTCACACAATCCAAAGTTATGAGCTTTAACTCTGAACAATCCAGTAAACTTAAACATATATAAAGGCTTAGAGTTAGATTTATTAATTGTCGAGCAGACATGATTCGCTATAGCGAATTGTGTCCGCTCGACATCCCTAAATGCAGACAGCACATGCTGTCTGCATTTATCAACGCACAAGGATTTCTGATGAAATGCTTGTGCAATGCAGCCTCTGGTCACTGGCGCCCAATCGGCTGCTAGCAGGGGCTGTCAATCATCCCAATCGGATGATTTCAATCCATCACCTAAAAGGAGCAGCAGGTTAAGGAGGTAATGAGCGCTGCTTCTTTACTTCCTCCCCTGCTTAATAAATGGAGAAATTAAAGTCAGCTTAAAAAATATAAATCTATGTACTCAGTTGTGGATTTTTGTGGGAGTTTAAAGGGACATGAAACCCAAATTTTTTCTTTCATGATTAAGGTAGAACATACAATATGAAACAATTTTCCAGTTTATTTATTTTATTAAAATGTCCTTAATTCTCTTGGTATCATTTGTTGAAGAAGCAGCAACGCACTACTGGTTTCTAACTAAACACATGGGTGAGTCAATGACAATCGGTATATATATATATGCAGCCACCAATCAGCAGCTAGAACCTAGGTTCTTTGCTGCTCCTGAGCTTTCTTAGATAAACCTTTCAGCAAAGGCTAGCAAGAGAATGAAGCAAATTAAATAATAGAAGTAAATTAGAAGTAAATTGGAAAGTTGTTTAAAATTGTATGCTGTTTAAATAATGAATGTCTAATTATGACTTTACTGTCCCATTAAGTTCCAGATATTGGTCTGTTCTGTGTATGGTACTGTTGCCTGGATTGCAAAATTCAATGCCAAAACAAAACTATTTTAATGTCAGAGTTTATTTCCAATCAAACTTTAAAAAGCATTAGGAATTGAGAAATTAAAATCCCCCATAAAAGGATATATTATTACAAACTAAATAAAAAGCTACTAGAATTGTAGATACAGGAATGTTAAATTATTGTTTTTCTTCTCTCCCTCCCTCTCCCCATAGTCTCAGGAGTTTTTTTTACACATCCTGACTCCCTTGTTTGGCTGTGTCTCTAGCACAGAAATACATTCCAGATTCTGATATCTTCATATTAGGTTTTTGCAGATAAATTTCATTTTTTGATGTGTCCCTGGTTAAAGTGATTTGACCCTGGAAGGACGGGGCAATCTGTTGTTCCCCACCGCTAGTAATGCGTCCCATGTATTCCAGTCCTTTCCCAGGTAATTGCCTGACCCAGCCCCAGTAATAGCTGCCAACAGAGACTGAGACATGACAAGTGATTTTCAGGGTCCCTGAGGGCTTCACAACTTCAGACTCAGGCTGATTGAGAGTAACTTGTGAGAAGACACCTAAAGGAAGGAGAAAGAGAAAACAAATCAGAAAACACAGACATGAAAAAGACAGAAATAACTGAACAGAGAGGAGATTCTAACAGGTTCTATAACAATGTGCTCCTTACATGTTGTAGACATAAGCAGGAGAAGTGCAATATGGAACCACCTCATTATGTGCTGTAAAAAATGAAAGTTACAAACATAAAATTATCTGCTGCTCTGTATCACTGAGTTTGTTTAATACACAGAGCTCCTTATAAAATGATGTAGAGTATCTGGTTTGCATAATGATTTGTATAAAAGGAAGAGGCTGCTTAGGGTTTCATACATATCTCAAAGCTGAACAAAATTAATTGTGTACTGTATGTTCTGTGAATTTTATAAAAAAAAGTGCACACACACATTCTTTAATTGAGTTGAAGCTCTTTCAAATGGGGATATATTTGCTGATTTTATCATGTACATTATTTATACAGTAAACTATTCAAGAATATATTAATCCCCCAACTGATTCTTATTGACACTTCTGAGTGCTGATACCACTGACATGCTAACATGATTTACCCTTTACTGTGCATGTGGTCGTAATCTACACAAGGAGTTAGGTGAGGACAAGCATGTGTCGTCATTCAGGGAGGGAGGGGGTTCACTTTTGGAGCTCATCGCTGCCCCCCTGCACTTACCCCCAAATGCCTAGTGGTCCAATGGACGGCTTTGCTAGGGAATGCGCCCATGTGTAATAATGTCACCAAGCACCAGAAACCAGGAAGTGAAAAGGATATAGGATAGTAGAACATAAGAGAGCTGTATGGGGGTAAGTATTTAAAAGACAAAAGAGAAAAACGAGCGCAAAACCATTCTAAGGGTAAAAATTTTAATGTTCACTAAAAAAGCACAACTTAAAAACAGACGTACAAGATATAAGAACAAAGTGTGCAATGAAAGATATCACCGTGTAGTCCCCAGCAGAAAGCTATGAAGTCTTTTTCTAGAACCGCTATTTTTATCCTGCAGTTTCAGGGTGTTATCACAGCCTTATACGTTCCAGGTGAGCAGAGCAACTCTAGAGCATTAGAGCTTGCTTTGGATAGGACCTACGAACTCCTCAACGCGTTTCCTCTGATTTCGACCAGACTTTCTCAAGAGGGTATAGTGTATATTCCTTGTTCCTTCCTTTTTAAATCTGACCCCCTGTCATTTCAGGATATATGTCAGCGTGTGATAGGCTGAATCTTACCTTCAGCATACTCACACTTTGGATTGGTTATGTCCATATGTCAATCACCTCAGTCTCTGAAGCCGATACTAACATTGTGATATGTATCCAATAGTCCATTTTTGCATCTACATGGGAGTATCACAGCCGCACAGGAAGGTACAAATTAGTAATGCAAATTGGGAAATGAAAATGATAATACATATGAACAATATATGGACAATATCTAAAAAAAAAGCACAATTGATTATTATACAAGCACAATTAATAGAAATAAAACCAATCTAAGTGCTAAGAATAAATCAATACAAAATACATAAAAAGAATACATGCATAGTTTACATGAACAAACCAGTTAATCATATCATATTTAAAAATTCTTATTTCTGCATGGTATAAAACTGGTATATAGGCCTATTTCGTATATATAAATGTATATAAATAAATGAATATATGAATGTAATGATACTTGGGAGCATATATAAAATGATGGGAAATTAAATATATACTATGATTTCAACTAAGGTGAAAGAACCTATGTCAAAAAATATATATATTTCTACTAAAATTATTCCACCATCAGTATTCTCAGTATTAATACCCTAAACTGTGATTGGGGTCAGATAGTATAGGGGGATATGTTAATCTTATTCTATCTAGTTATCTTCGGTAAAAAGGGGGCTACATAAAGGCTTGTAAATCAAGATCTATTTTCTTCCCTTTAGGGTTTGATATATTCAGAGTGTTTAGTTCATTAATCCATAGCGCTGCGGAATCTGTTGGCGCTCTACAAATAACCGATAATAATAATAATAATAATCCAATATGTTTCGCGTTGGCGTAAAGTTTTCAGTCTATTATTAGAACTATTGGGAGGTATCCAATCAATTACTTTGATGCATAATCCATTGGGGTTTGCATTGTGATGCATTGTAAAATGATCGGGTACACTGTGGGTCTTAATTTTGTTCTTAATGTTATTACAGTGTTCACTAAATCTAGTTTTTATCATTCTTTTAGTTCTCCCAATGTAAAAACAATTACTCTCACAAATTAGTAGATATACTACATAGGTAGATCTACATGCATACTTATGTTTACCTTATACTCTTTTTGTTTTATCAGTGTTATGAAAACTATCACCTTTTATAATATAGCTGGACATACCACATTTACTAATTCCACACGGCCATGTCCCATTGGCTCTACAAAGTCAATTTGGATTGCCAGTATTTTTAACTTTAGCGGTTAAAATAGGCCTAAACTTTGAAGGAGCTAGCATATATTTAAGATCTCTATTCTTTTTTAAGGTAATTAGCGGTTTCTCTTGGAGGATATTGCCTAAAATTTGATCACTGCACTTTTTTAGTGAACATTAAAATTTATTATTGGCTGAATTGGGCCATTTCACCCGGTTTCCACGCGAGGGGAAGCAGCGGTCTATAGATTGATGCTCCTTAACTCATACGCCACCTCTGAGGCTGCGTACAGCAATCCGCCCGATCCTATTCGATCGGGCTGATTGACACCCCCTGCTAGCGGCCGATTGATCACAAATCTGCAGGGGGGCGGTATTGCACAAGCAGTTCACTAGAACTGCTTGTGCAATGCTGAATACGGACAGCGTATGCTGTCCGCATTAAGCGATCTAGCCCAAAAATACCAGGCAATTCTCCTCTGAACAAGGGAAACAACAAACCAAGAAGATCATTTGGCCTCCTTTGAGCCTCGTCAGTGAGGTGCAACCATATCCCTCAAAGCACATTGGGCAAGTAGGCCACATCTGGTTTCCCCCATCACCCTTAGAGAGACTTTCCCCAGGGTCATAATACAAATACAAACAGAAAGAGAAGCAGTTTGTCAGGAAAGAACAACAGCTCAGTGGCTTTTTCTATGGCCTGGTTACCAAGTGGGAGTTGCTTCTTTTTGCCCAATTGTGCTTTGCACAAAGTAAAACTAGGGAAATAGCAACACCAGACAATAGTTTCAGCCTCCTTTAGGCCTCATCAGTGAGGTGCAGTCATATCCTTCTAAACACATTTGCAAAGAGTCCACGTCTAGTTTCCCCCATCACCCTTAGGGAGACTTTCCCCAGGGTCATATTACAAATAAGAACAGAAAAAGAAGCAGTCTGCCAGGAACGAACAGCAGCTCAGTGGTTTATTCTATGGCCCGGTTACCACCTGGGAGTAGCTTCTTTTTGTCCAATTGTGCTTTTCACAGAGGAAAATTTTCCTGAAGTATATCAGTCTGATCACGCCTAACAAGGTCAGTCCAGCCCTGAAATACTAGCCAATTTCCTCTGAACAAGGGAAATGGCAACCCCAGACAATCATTTTGGCCTCCTTTGGGCCTCGACAGTGAGGTGCAGCCATATCCCTCAAAGTACATTGGGCAAGGAGTCCACCGCTGGTTTCTCCCATTACCCTTAGGGGCCTATCCCTAGGGTCATAATACAAATACAAAGAGAAAGAGAAACAGTCTGCCAGGAACGAATAACAGCTCAGTGGCTTGTTCTATGGCCCGGTTCCACCTGGGAGTAGCTTCTTTTGTGTTTATCACAGAGGAAAACTTTCCTGAAGTATATCAGTCTGATCCCACCTAACAAGTAAAAAGAAGTTACTCCCAGGTGTACAGTATAATAGAAAATAGCGCGCTTTCACAAACAATGAGTCTCTTTAGAGCAGGGTGCTATATACAGGTAATGTCCGTCCAAGTAGCAAACACTGACTCGATTTAATTAACTTGATGTGTTTTGGGTGATACACTGTCTGAGGAAGGGGTGTGTCACCTCAAAATGTTCCTAATAAACACATCAAGTGATTTAAATCCAGTGAGTACTTGTTTGCTAATTGAACGTATATATATATATATATATATATATATATATATATATACTTCTGACGAAGCAGTTACTTGACATGGAGGCTCGAAACTATTCAGTTACAGCCTGAAATCTGGTTTGAACTTTGCGAGAGCGTAGACAATAGCCCTGATGTTTGGGTAAAAGCAAGATTTCTCTAATAACAACACACCTGCTAAACCTGTCTAGTTGCCAGTGTGGACACTTAGTGGGACTTGGAGTTTTCAAGCTCTTTACATACCTCATACTTGTTGAGGGTAGTGCAACTCCATCCTCTCTGTTCTCCGTAGCTGTCAATGTTCACTTTAATTCTTTTGAGCAGTGTGTGCAAAAATTGCAACCTGTGCAACTTTTGGCCAAGTGACTAAAATATGTGTGCACTAGTCTTTAGTGCTGTGTAGTCAAACTTGAAAATATTGTAAAAGTAGTAAAACTCACTCTCTCACACACACACAGATTCTCTCTCTCTCTCTCTCTCTCTCTCTCTCTCACATACACACACACTCACACTCTCACACACACAGATACACACATTCTCTCGATATCTCTTACCACACACACATATACAAACACAAATATTCTCCCTCTCTTTCTCTCTCTCTCTCTCTCTCTCTCTCTCTCTCTCTCTCTCCCTCTCTTTCTCACACACATACACAGAAACATTTGCACTCTCACATACACACTCTCACATACACACACGGACACACTCTCTCACTTAAACACACATAGATACACTCTCACAAACACACTCTCTCTCTCTACAGGCACACCTCAGAGGGAACGGTGCTAGCTGCAGCCTATCTCCATTACAATCCACAATTAATGTTTCTGCCAGGCTGATCTTCCTTTAGCATCTGTAATCTGTTGGAACTCTACAAATAACTGATACTAATAAATAATAATAATAATAATAATATACTGATATCAGGATGCTGGTTCCCACAATCTGCTGGATAATCAGGAAAAGTGCCTTTTTGTACCTAAATATTCATCAATCTTACTTCAAAATGTTATTAATTGATGGTGACCATGAAAATTTCAAAGACAGTCCAAAGTTATGGGCTTTAACTCTGAACAATCCAGTAAACTTAAACACATATAAAGGCTTAGAGGTAGATTTATTAATTGTTGAGTGGTCCACTCAACATCACTAAATGCAAACAGCACATGCTGTCTGCATTTATCAATGCACAAGAATTTCTGATGAAATGCTTGTGCAATGCAGCCCCCTGCTCACTGGCGCCCAATCGGTCACTAGCAGGGGCTGTCAATCATCCCAATTGGGATGATTTCAATCCGTCACCTTAAAGGAGCAGCGGGTTAAGGCGGTAATGACTGCTGCATATTTACTTCCTCCCCCTGCTTAATAAATTGAGACCTTAAAGTCAGCTTAAAAATACAAATCTATGCGCTCAGTTGTGGATTTTTGTGGGAGTTTAAAGGAACATGAACCCCACATTTTTTCTTTCATGATTTAGGTAGAACATACAATTTGAAAACATTTTTATTTTATTTTATTAAAATTTCCTTCATTCTCTTGGTATAATTTGTTGAAGAAACAGCAATGCACTACTGGTTTCTAACTAAACACATGGGTGAGCCAATGACAATTGGAATATCTATATATATGCAGCCACTAATCAGCAGATAGAACCTAGGTTATTTGCTGCTCCTGAGCTTTCTTAGATAAACCTTTTTGCAAATGATAGGAAGAGAAGGAAGCAAATTAAATAACAAAAGTAAATTGTAAAGTTGTTTAAAAATGTATGCTCTAAATCATGAATTTCTAATTATGACTTTACTGTCCCTTTAAGTTCCAGATATTGGTCTCTTCTGTGTATGGTACTGTTGCCTGGATTGCAAAATTCAATGCCAAAAAAAAACCGATTTTAATGTCAGAGTTTGTTTCCAATCAAACTTTAAAAAGCATTAGAAATTGAGAAATTAAAATCCCCCATAAAAGGATATATTATTACAAACTAAATAAAAAGCTACTAGAATTGTAGATACAGGAATGTTAAATTATTGTTTTTCTTCTCTCCCTCCCTCTCCCCATAGTCTCAGGAGTTTTTTTACACATCCTGACTCCCTTGTTTGGCTGTGTCTCTAGCACAGAAATACATTCCAGATTCTGATATCATCATATTAGGTTTTTGCAGATAAATTTCATTTTTTGATGTGTCCCTGGTTAAAGTGATTTGACCCTGGAAGGACGGGGCAATCTGTTGTACCCCACTGCTAGTAATGCGTCCCATGTATTCCAGTCCTTTCCCAGGTAATTGCCTGACCCAGCCCCAGTGATAGCTGCCAACAGAGACTGAGACATGACAAGTGATTTTCAGGGTCCCTGAGGGCTTCACAACTTCAGACTCAGGCTGAGTGAGAGTAACTTGTGAGAAGACACCTAAAGAAAGGAGAAAGAGAAAACAAATCAGAAAACACAGACATGAAAAAGACAGAAATAACTGAACAGAGAGGAGATTCTAACAGGTTCTATAACAAAGTGCTCCTTACATGTTGTAGACATAAGCAGGAGAAGTGCAATATGGAACCACCTCATTATGTGCTGTAAAAAATAAAAGTTACAAACATAAAATTATCTGCTGCTCTGTATCACTGAGTTTGTTTAATACACAGAGCTCCTTATAAAAGGATGTAGAGTATCTGGTTTGCATAATGATTTGTATAAAAGGAAGAGACTGCTTAGGGTTTCATACATATCTCAAAGCTGAACAAAATTGTATACTGTATTTTCCGTGAATGTATTTACTTAGATAAAACGTGCACAAACATTCTTTAATTGTATTGAAGCACTTTCCTATGGAGAAATATTTGCTGATTTTATTATATTCATTATTTATACAGTAAACTATTCAAGAATAAATGTATCCATCAACTGAGAGCTGGATGAGGGGGGGGGGAGTGAGCATTTAAGCCCTCAATCTCAGCTCCCTTAAGTCCTAGAAACCCCCAAGACCCACCATTTAAAAGGAAATCACCATCTATTTGGTTGGTCTTTTGGGGGTTTAAAGTTTAAGCATCCAACATGTAAAAAATAAAATAAAAATCCCCATAATTCCCCACACTGGGCTCGCTTCCATTGAGCGGTTAAAAATGGAGCCATAAGCTACAGAAGCAGCTGACAGCTAATAGTAATTTACGGCTCCATTTTAGTACCAGGTTTCCATTGAAAAGGTTTTCGTTTTGTGAGCGGTAGCTCTTTTCGTGTAGGTGTAAGTTAGCATTGTGTTAACGCTTCCACCTGATGCCGGATTTCTAAAACATTAATAGGTCACTATGGTAACCCAACCTTACACTACACTTGATCGCATATACGATGCAGCATACAAGTGTGGCGCCGTATATTTTACCCATCGCTCGCTGTTAGAATAAAATCAAACACCTAACGCATGTGTGATATCTACCTCTCAACCACAACCCCACACTGCAATAACTAATGTATTAACCCCTAATTCGCCAACCCCCAAACCACAAAATATCTTTCAAAGTTATTAACCCCTAAACCGCCATCCCCCCACAATGTAAACTATCTATTTAAACTATTAACCCCTAATCCGCCATTAACCCACATCGCAATTAACCTAATAAATCTATTAACCCCTAAACTGTCAAACCCCACAACGCAAATAACCAATCACTGAGCCCCCTAACCTAACACCTCCTAAATTAACCCCATTACATACATTAAAATAATCCTAAATTACAATTAAAATAAAAAAACTAACATTACTTAAAAAAGAAAAAATAAACTAAGTTTAAATTAAGCTAAAATTGCAGAAAATAAAAAAGTCCAACATTACATAAAATAATGAAAATGATCAAAAATTAAACCTAATCCCTATGAAAATAAAAAAGCCCCCCCAAATAAAAACACCCCCTAATCTAATACTAATCTACCAATAGCCCTTAAAATGGCCTTTTGTAGGGCACTGCCCTAAGTTAAACAGCTATTTAACTTTAAAAAAACTAACGCCTAGATTTAGAGTTCTGCGTTAGCCGTCAAAAGCAGCGTTAAGGTGTCCTAACGCTGCTTTTGGCCGCCCGCTGGTATTTAGAGTCAGCCAGGAAAGGGTCTAACGCTCACTTCCCTACCGCGATTCCAGGCTACCGCAGATCCCCTTACGCCAATTGCGTATCCTATCTTTTCAATGGGATCTGCCTAACGCTGGTATTTGGAGTATTGGGAGAAGTGAGCGGTAGACCCTCTACCGACAAGACTCCAGCCACAGAAAAAGTCAGTAGTTAAGAGCTTTATGGGCTAACGCGTGAATATAAAGCTCTTAACTACTGTGCTATAAAGTACACTAACA
The DNA here is from genome assembly GCF_027579735.1 of Bombina bombina. Lineage (NCBI taxonomy): Eukaryota > Metazoa > Chordata > Amphibia > Anura > Bombinatoridae > Bombina > Bombina bombina. Next base: position 521,033,988 of record NC_069500.1, on the reverse strand, counting down.
CCCATAAACTATCTATGTACCCCTAAACCGAGGCCCCCCCACATCGCCACCACTCTAATAATTTTTTTTAACCCCTAATTTGCCGACCGGACATCGCCGCCACCTACGTTATACTTATGAACCCCTAATCTGCTGCCCCTAACATCGCTGACCCCTATATTATATTTATTAACCCCTAATCTGCCCCCCCCAACATCGCCGCTACCTAACTACACTTATTAACCCCTAATCTGCCGACCGGACCTCGCCGCCACTATAATAAATGTATTAACCCCTAAACCACCACACTCCCGCCTCGCAAACACTAGAATAAATAGTATTAACCCCTAATCTGCCCTCCCTAACATCGCCGCCACCTAACTTCAAGTATTAACCCCTAATCTGCCGACCGGACCTCGCCGCTACTATAATAAATGTATTAACCCCTAAAGCTAAGTCTAACCCTCACCCTAACACCCCCCTAAGTTAAATATAATTTTAATCTAACAAACTAAATTAAATCTTATTAAATAAAGTATTCCTATTTAAAACAAAATACTTACTTGTAACATAAACCCTAATATAGCTACTAGATCCGGATGGATGAAAATAGAAGATGCCGCTTGGATGAAGATGTCTGCCGGTCCAGATATACTCTTCTGCCCCATTGGATGAAGAATTCGGCCCGGCTGGGTGAAGATGACTCAAGGTAGGGAGATCTTCAGGGGGTAGTGTTAGGTTTATTTAAGGGGGGTTTGGGTTAGAGTAGGGGTATGTGGGTGGTGGGTTTTAATTTTGCGGGGGTTGTATTTTTTTTTACAGGCAAAAGAGCTGATTACTTTGGGGCATGCCCCGCAAAAAGCCCTTTTAAGGGCTGGTAAAAGAGCTGAGTACTTTTTAATTTAGAATAGGGTAGGGACCTTTATTATTTTGGGGAGCTTTTCTATTTTATTAGGGGGCTTAGAGTAGGTGTAATTAGCCTAATATTCTTGTAATCTTTTTTTATTTTTTGTAATTTAGTGGGGTTTTTTTTTGTAATTTAGTTTAGTTTATTTAATTGTATGTAATTGTAGGTAATTTATTTAATTAATTTATTGATAGTGTAGTGTTAGGTTTAATTGTAACTTAGGTTAGGATTTATTTTACAGGTAATTTTGTAATTATTTTAACTAGGTAGCTATTAAATAGTTAATAACTATTTAATAGCTATTGTACCTAGTTAAAATAAATACAAAGTTGCCTGTAAAATAAATATAAATCCTAAAATAGCTACAATATAATTATTCGTTATATTGTAGCTATATTTGGGTTTGTTTTACAGGTAAGTATTTCGTTTTAAATAGGAAGACTTTAGTTAAAAAGATTTAATTTATTTTGTTAGATTAAAATTATATTTAACTTAGGGGGTGTTAGGGTTAGGGTTAGACTTAGCTTTAGGGGTTAATACATTTATTATAGTAGCGGCGAGGTCCGGTCGGCAGATTAGGGGTTAATACTTGAAGTTAGGTGGCGGCGATGTTAGGGAGGGCAGATTAGGGGTTAATACTATTTATTCTAGTGTTTGTGAGGCCGGAGTGCGGCGGTTTAGGGGTTAATACATTTATTATAGTGGCGGCGAGGTCCGGTTGGAAGATTAGGGGTTAATAAGTGTAGGTAAGGTAGCGGCAACGTTGGGGGGGGCAGATTAGGGGTAAATAAATATAATATAGGGGTCGGCGATGTTAGGGGCAGCAGATTAAGGGTTCATAGGGATAATGTAGGTGGCGGCGGTGTACAGAGCGGCAGATTAGGGGTTAATTGTGTAATGCAGGGGTCAGCAATAGCGGGGGCGGCAGATTAGGGGTTAATTAGTGTAAGGTTAGGGGTGTTTAGACTCGGGTACATGTTAGGGTGTTAGGTGCAGACTTAGAAAGTGTTTCCCCATAGGAATCAATGGGGCTGCGTTAGGAGCTGAACGCTGCTTTTTTGCAGGTGTTAGTTTTTTTTTCAGCCCAAACTGCCCCATTGTTTCCTATGGGGGAATCGTGCACGAGCACGTTTTTCCAGCTAGCCGCTACCGTAAGCAACGCTGGTATTGAGAGTTGAAGTGGCGGTAAATATGCCTGTACGCTCCCTTTTTGGAGCCTAATGCAGCCCTTCAGAGAACTCTCAATACCAGCGTTATTTAAAAGGTGTGGAGGGAAAAAAAGGAGCGTTAGCTACGCGGGTCTTTACCGACAGTCACAAAACTCTAAATCTAGCCGTATGTGTTTAAACCGTTTGCAATAGTTAAACAAATAGAATTGGAGGGTGGCTAGTGTTACAATTACATGCTCTGATGAATATTTGCAATGAACAAGGGTTATTAGTGCATAATCACACAGGTTAAATAAATAATGAAAGTATATAACATGTTTTTTACTACACATTAACATTTTACATTATAATCTCAAAGCATTTAATGTGAACCTAAGTGTCCACAAAGTCTCCCTCGGCTAGATTACGAGTTTTGCATTATGAGGGGTGCGGTGCTAACTTGCAGGTTATTGTCACCACTCACTTCCCTACAGCGCTGGTATTACAGGTTTTTATAAACCCGGCGTTAAAAGACATGAAGTGAGTGTAGAGCAAACTTGTGCTCCATACCGCACTCCAATACCAGCGCTGCTTAAGTCAGCGGTGAGCTGGTTTTACGTGCTCGTGCACGATTTCCCCATAGACATCAATGGGGAGAGCCGGCTGAAAATCAGCGTAAATCTCAGTAACACAGCCCCATTGATTCCTATGGGGAAACAACATTTATGTTTACACCAAACACCCTAACATGAACCCGAGTCTAAACACCCCTAATCTTATACTTTTTAACCCCTAATCTGCCGCCCCTGACACCTACATTATACGTATTAACCCCTAATATACCACCCCCACTATACTAAAGTGATTAACCCCTAAACCAAAGTCTAACCCTAACCCTAACACCACCTAACTTAAATATAATTAAAATAAATTTAAATAAAACCTTCTATTATTACCTAAATAATTCCTATTTAAAACTAAATACTTACCTATAAAATAAACCCTAAGCTAGCTACAATATAACTAATAGTTGCATTGTATCTATCTTAGGTTTTATTTTTATTTCACAGGCAAGTTTGTATTTATTTTAAATAGGTAGAATAGTTACTAAATAGTTATTAACTATTTACTAACTATCTACCTAAAATAAATACAAATTTACCTGTAAAATAAAACCTAACCTGTCTTACACTAACACCTAACCTTACACTACAATTAAATCAATTACCTAAATTAAATACAATTGCCTAAATTACAAAAACAAACCTTAAATTACACAAAATAGAAAACAAATTACAAGATATTTAAACTAATTACACCAAATCTAATTGCCCTCAAAATAAAAAGCCCCCCAAAATAAAAAAAACCCTAGCCTAAACTAAACTACCAATAGCCCTTAAAAGGGCCTTTTGCGGGGCATTGCCCCAAAGAAATCAGCTCTTTTACCTGTAAAAAAAAACCCCAACAGTAAAAGCCACCACCCACACAACCAACCCCCCAAATAAAACCCTAACTAAAAAAACCCTAAGCTTCCCATTGCCCTGAAAAGGGCATTTGGATGGGCATTGCCCTTAAAAGGGCAGTTAGCTCTTTTGCAGCCCAAAGCCATAACCTAAAAATAAAACCAATCCAATAAACCCTTAAAAAAAAAACTAACACTAACCCCCGAACATACACTTACAGTTTTGCAGATCAGACATCCATCGTCAACGAAGTAAGGAGAAGTCTTCATCCAAACTGCAAGAAGTCTTTAACGAAGCCGGCAGAAGTGGTCCTCCAGACGGGCAGAAGTCTTCATCCAGACGGCATCTTCTATCTTCATCCATCCGGTGCGGAGCGGCTCCATCTTCAAGACATCCGGCGCTGATTGGATCAACCAATAGGATTGAAGCTCAATCCTATTGGCTGATTGCAACAGCCAATAGGATTTTTTCAACCTTAATTCCGATTGGCTGATATAATTCTATCAGCTAATCGGAATCTAAGGGATGCTATCTTGGATGACATCACTTAAAGTAACCTTCATTCGTCGGGAGTCGTTGTAAAAGGAGGATGTTCTGCGCCAGATGTCTTGAAGATGGAGCTGTTCCGTGCCGGATGGATGAAGATAAAAGATGCCGTCTGGATGAAGACTTCTGCCCGTCTGGAGGACCACTTCTGCCGGCTTCATTGAGGACTTCTTGCTGCTTGGATGAAGACTTCTCCCGGCTTCGTTGACGATGGATGTCCGGTCTTCAAAACTGTAAGTGGATCTTCGGGGGTTAGTGTTTTTTTTAAGGGTTTATTGGGTCGGTTTTATTTTTAGGTTAGGGTTTTGGGCTACAAAAGAGCTAAGTGCCCTTTTAAAGGGGAAATCCCATCCAAATGCCCTTTTCTGGGCAATGGGGAGCTTAGGTTTTTTTAGTTAGGTTTTTATTCGGGGGGTTAGTTGTGTGGGTGGTGGGTTTTACTGTTGGGGGTTGTTTGTAATTTTTTTACAGGTAAAAGAGCTGATTTCTTTGGGGCAATGCCCCGCAAAAGGCCTTTTTAAGGGCTATTGGTAGTTTAGTTTAGGCTAGGTTTTTTTTTTTATTTTGGAGGGGCTTTTTTAATTTGATAGGGCTATTAGATTAGGTGTAATTAGTTTAAATAGCTTGTAATTTGTTTTTTTATTTTGTGTAATTTAGTGTTTGTTTGTTTTGTAATTTAGGTAATTGTATTTAATTTAGTTAATTGTATTTAATTTAGGTAATTTATTTAATTGTAGTGTAAGGTTAGGTGTTAGTGTAAGGCAGGTTATGTTTTATTTTACAGGTACATTTGTATTTATTTTAGCTAGGTAGTTAGTAAATAGTTAATAACTATTTAGTAACTATTCTATAGAGTTAAAATAAATACAAACTTGCCTGTAAAATAAAAATAAAACCTAAGCTAGCTACAATGTAACTATTAGTTATATTGTAGCTAGTTTAAGGTTTATTTTATAGGTAAGTATTTAGTTTTAAATAGGAATTATTTAGTTATTAATAGTAGGTTTGATTTAGATTTATTTAAATTATATTTAAATTAGTGGGTGTTAGGATTAGGGATTAATAACTTTAGTATAGTGGCGGCGACGTTGGGGTGGAAGTTTAGGGGTTAATAAGTGTAGTTAGGTGGCGGCAATGTTAGGGACGGCAGATTAGGGGTTAATAATATTTAACTAGTGTTTGCGATGCGGGAGTACTGCGGTTTAGGGGTTAATATGTTTATTCTAGTGGCGGCGATGTCGGGAGCGGCAGATTAGGGGTTAATAATTTTATTTTAGTGTTTGCGATGCTTGCGATTTAGGAGTTAATAGGTAGTTTATGGGTGTTAGTGTACTTTTTAGCACTTTATTTATGAGTTTTATGTTACAGCTTTGTAGCATAAAACTCATAACTACTGACTTTAGAATGCGTTACGGATCTTGGCAGTTTAGGGTGTATCGCTAAACTTTTTGGCCTCCCTGGAAAACCTTGTAATATCGGCGCTATGAAAATCCCCTTGAAAAAAGACTTTACGCAATTTGCGTAAGTTGATTTGCGTTATGGCCAAAATGTGTGCGGTGCCCCTAAACCTGCAAGACTCGTAATAGCAGCGGTAGTAAACAAGCAGCGTTATAACTTGATAACGCTGCTTTTTCACCATAATGCAAAACTCGTAATCTAGCCTCATGTGTTTCTAATGGAATGTTTTGTCATGTGCCTCTTAGCAATCTTTGAAGCTTATGTCAACATAAGTTTCACCACCAGGTGTCACTTTTTCAATATAAATGTTTTTTTTTTTTTTTTTTTAATATTCAGATAGAAAATAGAATTTTAAACAACTTTCCAAATTACTTTTATTATCTTAATTGCTTTGTTCTCTTTGGTATCTTTTGTTTAAAAGAATACCTAGGTAGGCTCAGGAACAGCTATGATGATTAGTTGCTGCACTTATATACCTCTTGTCATTGGTTCACTCATTGTGTTCAGTTAGCTTCCTGCAGTGAAATGCTGCTCTTTCAAGAAAGAATACCAAATAAATTAAATACATTTGCTAAAAGTTGTTTAAATCCACATGCTCTAGCTGAAACATAAAAGAAAAATGTTTGGATTCATATACCTTTAAGTCTTTTACTGAATTCAGGAATCAATCTCAATATTTCGACAAATCTTTTTAGGCCTTTTTTTTGCTGGCGATAAGCACTTTTGGTGATTGAGCCAATCACAATTATTGTTTCAATCAGAAGAAATTGTGCTTAAAGGGACATGAAACCCAAACATTTTCTTTCATGATTCAGATAGAGAATACAATTTTAAACAACTTTACAATTAACTTCTATTATTTAATTCCTTCTCTTGTTATCCTTTGCTGAAATGTTTATCTAGGTAAGTTCAGGAGCAGCAGAGAACCTAGATTCTAGCTGTTGATTGGTGGCTGCATATATATATATATATATATATATATTGATTGTGATTGGCTCGCCCATGTGTTCGGTTAGAAACCATTAGTGCGATGCTGCTACTTCAACAAATGATACCAAGAGAATGAAACAGATTAGATAATAGAAGTAAATTAAAACGTTGTTTAAAATTGTATTATCTATCTAAATCATAAAAGAACATTTTTGGGTTTCATGTCCCTTTAAAGTACTATTACAACTTCAGACCTAGCATAAAGTTTAAGGGTTAAAGCAAAACGTTCACAAAACACATCACAAACACATTAAAATAAACTATTACACACACATATATATACACTTTCGGATAAAAAAAATCAAATAAATAAAAAGTTTTATAAGGGTTTAAAGATATATGGTACATGATAAGGTATTTGACTGGAAAGGGCTATAATGTATATATAAATGTCTAAACATGGGTGTGTGTGTATATATATATATATATATACAGTATATATACCATATGTATGTGTGTGTGTATATATATATAATATATTATATAATATATTATATAATTCTATATTACATGTAGCAAGTTAGGGAGGCACTTAACGGGACTTAGTAATATATTTTATTAACTGTGACATTTCGGGTTTATCCCCGTCCTTAGACAAATCCGAAATCATAAAATTTACTCACCAACATTTATAATATCCTGAACCTCAAATCATGGTGCTGCCCGCGGCGTTCCTGAAGTCGCCGCAGTCACGTGATACACTGCTCACGTCATCGGTAGCTAGCGGCAACCGGACGCCGCTCAGCAGGCACCTAAGTGAAGATTAAAAGCAAAATAAAAGCAATACTTGTTGCACTATACATTGCATATGTACAGCATTATGGACACCTTTGTCAGCAATAGTATGACCATTTACTAAGATCATGACATAAATCATATGATCAAAGATTATTGTCATCATCCTATTCACATATGTTTCCTCATATTCTTCAGTATGTGAGGCATAACTACTGTAAGACATGTATTAGATGGATGTTAATTATAATTACGTTAGTACTGTACTGCAGTAGTTACAGCATTGACTTAACAATGATCCGTTGAAATCATCCATGTCCTGCACCAATAAGGTGTACCTACTGTATATAAATCTGGAATATAGGAATATAATATATGATCTTGTGCAGCTATCTAGTGTTGCAGCTAGTTCCCCTTCATTGTTCGATCTATTTAAACTACAGACACAATTCACACTTAGGGTATATATCCACCTTGCCTCATGTTGTAATAAAAACTGTCTTGCTACCCTTATTTATAGCAGCTCTAATAGCAGCGCAGTGGTTCGCCATTCTAGTACCAAGGTCAAACACTGTCTTTCCGATGTAAAACAATCCACACACAAAATGCAGCATGTAAACCACATATTTTGGTACAGGTTACATATATTTGGTACAGGTTACTCTATATCTTATTGGAAAAGTTTGACTCTTATATGGCTGATAAAACGTCTTCCCTGTAGACAGACCATTAAAGGTTGTACATCCCATACACCAATAGCAACCTGGTTTAACTTGGAGTCAAGTCTCTTTGGCATAACATTCTCTGGGGTCCATTTGAAACAGTTGGTCCCTAAGTTCTTTATCCAATTCCAACATCGGCCAATATTGATGGAAACTGTCAATGACACCTCTTTTTCCCTTTGAGAATGTAGTTGGGAAAGTCATTCTGTTCGGTTGTTCATCTGTTGTCCTGTTCTCCAGTAACTCCTGTTGTGTCTATCCCATAACCTGTTGTTTGCATTCATCCAGGACTCTTTTATTGTATCCTTGTTGTATGAAACATGTCTCCATCTCTTATAGCTATTTTCCCTCATTAACACATCCGAGTTATTACATTATAGTTCTTTTAAACTGTGTTATTGGCAATGCTCTTTTCACAACAGGAGGGTGAGAGCTCTCTGAATGCAGTAAAGAGTTTTTATTGTTGCTAATACATTGCCCTGTTTAAAAGATCCTCAAGTCCAACTGTCTCTATGCTGTATGACATTTTTAATTTGACAGTAGCATGCACAGTGTTTAGTTCTTTAAACCATTCCTCCACTTACTCCTCTGTTCCTGCCCAGAGTAAGAACAGGTCATCAATGTACCTTTTAAATATTTTTATTCTTCTGTCCATGAACAATATTGTGCCATTTGTTTCAACACAACAGATTTGCATAAGTGGGGGCCACATTTTATCCCATGGCCGTCCCTGTAATCTGTAAGTAGAAATCTTTCTCAAATCTGAAATAGTTTAATTCCAGGCATGCTGTTAGCAATTCTGCTATATTTTCCACAGGAGGACCCACAAATGGAAATGCATTTCTTCAGCTGCCGTGTTACTGCAGCTATTCTTTCTGTATGTATGATCACTGTGTACAGACTTTTTATGTCTAATGTTACCAAAAACCGGTATTCTTGGATATTGTACTGTCATGTATGCTTTGGTGTTTCCATCTATATAGTTATTTTCAAGACAATTATAGTAGTATATTATCCAATTGGAGTTTGAAACTCTTTGTCGGGTCTCCCCTCAACTTTTTATAAGTGCTAGTATCGTCCAGCTGACGTATCATCTCCTTATGATAATCCACATAGTTTAGAATAACCATAGCCTCTCCCTTGTCAGCCTCTCTTAGTACAATGGAATTGTCTTCTTGTAGGGTTTTTATAGCCATCCTCTTCTTTTTAGTTAGATTGTGTCTGTAACTCTCTTGTTGTGGATTTGTTCATAATGTTTCTTGGAGTAATAGTCTAGAGAAGGTTTTAATAGAAGCATAATTACTTGGTGGGTCAAAAGTGCTCTTTCCTCTGTATTTATTGTGTTCCTCCTTCTGGGGTCCAAAGTATTCCTTAATCTTAATGATCTCGTAAACTTTTGTATATCCACAAAAAGTTCAAATTCATCTGTTTCTGTAGTGGGGATGAAAGACAGGCCCTTTCTTAGAACACTGATCTCCTCTTCTGAGAGCACATGACCACTCATATTAACTATTAAGTCCTCATCATCCTTCCCCTTCTTGGGTGTCTTGGAGGCCTGCCTGTAGCCCCTCCTCCTGGTATGGATCCTCCGCTGCCCTCTTTTTTTTAAGCGTCATCATACCTCTTGTGTTGGGTGATGGTCTGACATCCGTGGTATTAGCATTGTACCTGTTCTATTGTACCGCTGTCTCCATGATCTACTTGAGCAATATGTCATCCTTTCCTCAGGACTAAGTCGCCATTTGTATACACTTTTTTGCTTATAATCATTAGTGACATCATCCAATTTTCGGTTCTTAAATGCTATCAGTTGATTCTCATATTTGTCTACTTCTGCCAGTTTGTTAATCCAATTCTGGTCAGTTTCTGCATCCAATTCTTTTAAATGTAACACTTCATATTGTTTAATTTCCATTCTGCTGGTGCAATGATAAATGCAGAGAGTGTATGCTGTCAGCATTTATTGATGTGCAGCGGACATTATCCGCAATATCAGATCATGTCCGCCTGCACAATGATAATTCGGCCCCAATGTCTCTGACCTAAAATACATCATAATAGACCATGTTCTCCCTATATCGAGGAGGAGACAGGGCCAAGTTTTTATTACAACGTGAGGCAAGGTGGATATATACGGTGGATATATACCCTTGGCACTATGGCACCACAAGGGTTAATTGTCCACCTAGATTGGCACTGCTTCCTATAGAATAGAACAAAGTGTGAATTTTGTCTGTAGTTTAAATAGAACGAACAATAAAGGGGAACTAGCTGCAACACTAGATAGCTGCACAAGATCATATATTATATTCCTATATTCCAGATTTATATACAGAAGGTACACCTTATTGGCATAGGACATGGATGATTTCAAGTGATTATTGCTAAGTCAATGCTGTAACTATTGCAGTACAGTACTAACGTAATTATAATTAACATCCATCTATGAAATGTCTTATGGTAGTTATTTATCACATATTGGAGAATGTTAGGTGTTATTCAACACAAGAGAGAAACTTTTTTTTTTTTTTTTTTTAAAAGAAAACCAAAACATGCACAGTGTTATCATTCTTCTCAAGGATAGTAAGGCAAGCTCAAAGTTTCATTTTTACTTAAAGGAAAAACACTGTTTACTGCTTAAAAATATAAAATTCACACTAAAACCTGATAAATGCTACTTATTTCAAGAACCACAAAAAAATATTGGATCTAACTCTGTGTATAATTTGATATTCACCAATCTGCAGCTCTCTAGCCACATATAATCAATCGTATATAACACAAAAATAAGCTTTCTACTCAAGAATAACAATAAAATTTCCCCTTTAAATTATTCCCAATGATCCATTGGCCTTACTTATAATAAAAATGTATACTGACGTTCATTAAATAGCCTAAGCAAGCATAAGCAGCATAAAAACGCACTCACAGTGGGATGCAGGCTAGTTAAAGGGACATTTTACCCAAACTAAAAAATAATCTTTAATTGAAGCTGCTAACACAGTTAAATATACTAGTGTTAGGCTTACAGTAAACCTCATTGTCTTTTCTGTAAATATTCCCTTAAATTCTCAGATGTTATATCAGTTTGCCTGTATCCCTTTAAATCAATTCAGTTTGCATCACAGAGAGAATTAAGTTACACTGCAAAAGAAACATCTGCTATCTAAACGGCAGATTTACAAAGAATAATACAAAGAAAGGTCTCTTAAAAATATCTATTTTGCAAACTACTAATACAGTGTTATTGCTGCTCCTGAACTCCTTTGACATTAGTGAACTGGTCCTTTAAATAATAAAAATGACAATTTTACATTGCTCCGCCTACGCACTGAGCTCTGATTTTACAGACAAATATAAGATAAGGATTATCCGAAATTCAACCCATTACAATTTACATCAGCTATACACAGACTTACAAATGCAACTTCTCCTACATTTTATACTATGCAGCTTGTATAACAAGTCATGGACAATACATTAATAGCAACACTATGTTACAGTGGACTGTCCCTTTAAGGACTAACCATTTATCACGTAAATTACATATATATATATCACAACCATAATTTAGGCTGCTTGTATGATTTACCACACAAATTCCACCTCTGTACTGTAGCATGACCTGCAGATTAATTTACTTGCAACAAAAACGGACGCACTTTTAGATAAAATTACAATTACAGCCTATAACTATATTTCATCTTTTGCACTACCTCCGTGCACAGACCTTACAAATACAACATACGTTAACCCATTAATCATACGAGAAACAGTTTCATATTTACTAGAGCGTGATGTAAATCACACACACCATCGCACTTTCAAAGCCACTTTCAAAGCCGTTACTTACTTGCAAAAACAATATCATATATTTACATGCCGAAAAACAATTATCACTTAAAACTAAAACTGCTTATTAATACCACACACTTAAAACATGCTGTTGACTTTAAAACACAGGTATAAAAAAATAACACTACAAATACCTCCTTACAACGTCTGATTTCCCAGCAGAGAAACAGAAAGAAACATTTTTACAGCGATACAGACACACAACCCCATCTCATCTCGCATACAAGAGATTCACTCCCTTTTTTCCGTTCTCAGAAAAACATCTATTTCATAGCGTACCAAATACATATAAAAAGACCACAAGATTAACTTGTCACCAAGTTCAAAATGTATTGGAGTCAGAAGAATCCACGCAGAATGGCCATTTTCTGCAGAGATTGGAACCAACATTTTCAAATAATACATTCTGTTTTTGGTTTAAAGTAAATCTGTTACACGCATACCACAGTGAGAACCGACAGACCATCACACATTATGCATCTCAATATACAAAATTTCCTTTTCATTACTGCAAGCAAACAAAAAGTTTTACAAACTGAGCTGCTGTTACATTTTTTATTTTAAGTGAGTGAAAGAAAAGTTTTTGTGTAATCATTCATATTCTCTGAAAAATGGCCAAGAAATCATAAATTCTGCCAGGGTATGTAAATTTATGAGTGCAACTTTAATATTTATTTAAATTATGGTGGAGAAAAAAGCATGAGATTAAAATCCAATCCATTTCATAAAAGTAAAGCAACAGAAGTATTGCAGAGGCAATTAGCACATATCCACACT